>NC_143013.1:11758431-12075459 GCF_055824585.1 Amblyomma mixtum
GCAACTGATCTTAACCCTGCATTGCCTTGAACGATGTCCATGCTTCGTGCAACGAAAGCATCCGCCTTTCGCTGTGAGGATTGCCTTCCTCTCGTTTACTGTGATCTTCGACTCGCACTCTTGACTTTCATGTCTTTTTGAGTCGCAAAACACGCATTGCATGCAGTTGGCTGCACCATGCAGGGCTGAGGCCGAAGAAGGGTGAGCGTTCCCTCGATGCGTTCGTGCCTTGTGCCCATCAAAATGAGAAGCAGGCTTACCATGTGCGTCGTCGGGCCTGTCTTCCAGCGTCCTTTCGCGGCTCTCAAGCTCAAAGCGGAAGAATCTGAGCAGGGAACGAAGCGGCGTCAACTGTGAGCTGTCCGACGACGATGTCGTTGACCCTGAATCGTCGACCACCGAAGACGTCGCTTCCTCTTGGGTCTCAGAGTGTGAACGATGATAGTACAAGATCATTTCCTTCGGGAGAGCGCGGAGAAGGACCGGATACAGCATCGCCTGGTAGCCATCTTCCTCGATACCCAGCGCCTTCAGCCCCCGCATGTGAACCTGTATCTCATCGTAAAGCCCTCTCAAAGCTCGCACGTTCCTTGCGGAGAACACAGGTTTCACATCGATTAGGCCCTGCATATGATCCTGAATCAACGCTTCCGGATTTCCGAATCGTTGTCGCAAGATGTCGACCGCGTCGCTGTAGCAATCACCTGATGCCTGCAGTCCGGCAATTGCTGTCAAGGCCTCTCCGCTCAGCAGCGTCTTCAAGTAATTCAAACGGTCGATGTTAGAGAGTTCCGTGTTTTTGTGGACTGTCACCTCAAATTGTTCCCAGAATGGCTGCCAGTTTTTTCGTTTGCCGTCGAATTTTGTTAGTTCCAGCTTCGGTAATTTAATCCTTTGAGCCACGGAAGCGCTACCAACGGTAGCTTGAATCCGGGTTTCCTGATTTCTGCTTGCTTGTTCGGTTTGCTCTTTCTTGAGTTTTAGTCGGCAAATGCAGGTAGCAATTTTGCCACTATACTCGATGACTTGCTCGAATTCAGCCTCCGCTTCATCTTCTTTGATATTTGGCTCGATTGCCGCGTCTACCTCGTTGAGCTGTTGTTTGACCAATTGTAGGCGTTCAAGAAGCACGCTCACCTTTTCGACGGTGGGCGCTTCTTTAGCAGCCAAGATGTCGTCCGTTTCTTTGGTCAGTCGCGTCGCCTGGCTTCTGACGGCCTTCCTCTTTTTCCTGAGAACATCCATGTGGCTGTCGTTGGTACGCTGAGTCGTTGGGTCCGGTCGTTGTTCCTGAATAATCCGTTCCCGGGTTTCGGCACCAAAATGTTTTGTAGAAACTAAAACTGATTTAGTTCCTCGTTGTAGACAGTAGACTGTTATCGTTTATGTAACTTCGTTTATTGCAAGATACAAGAAACAATCAAACTGGTCGTTAGGAGGGGAGCAAGAGCTCGAGAAATTACATGCTCATCGTTGGGGCTCCCCGATCGTTCTGCCCTTTTCCAATGCCCCTCCAGACCGAACAGCTCTCCGCCTGTCTCAACCTTTGGCCCCTCTCCCCTCGGGTTCCCAGAGTCCCGTCCCCCGAGGGGAGCCGCCGCCGGCCATAAACAAGCGAGAGGTGTCTGGTTTTCGTCTCGGGAGGCGGGCTTAAGAGAATGACATACAAAAGACACACAGGGTAAACATGAAAAGAAAACGTAGTTTCAACAACCAATTCCGCATATATGTGCATTAACCCATTAACGCTATAGAGTCATACCCTTAAGGCGGAGCCTAAGTGTCCCCTCCAGCAACCTGTGTCGCACAAACTATACCGGCGGCAGCACCTGCCATCAAAGGGTAGTGGCGCATCGCTGAGCCGCTGCAACAGTGCGCCAGGAGTGGTATGAGGGCTTTCAGGGAACTATTAAGCATGAAATGCTTTTAGCCCCCGTTGTCGGCAGTGTGGTGACGTCACGCCGAGACCGAGAGCCATCATCCGGGCACTGAAATTCAGTCATCCGGGCACTGAAATCCAGTCATCCGGGCACTGAAATCCAGTCATCCGGGCACTGAAATCCAGTCATCCGGGCACTGAATTCCAGTCATCCGGGCTCTGAAACGAGAACATCCGGGCACCGTACGAGACTTAACGAGATTTAACGAGACTCTCTAAGCCCTCCTACGCGACCGGCATGCAAGCGCCGGTTGGCCTCCAAACGAGACAAAAAATAACTGCTGCCAGTGCCTTCTCAATGTTTATCAAGATATCAGTGGAGTTGTGGGTTGGATAATGCACGGAATTATAATTTCCGATTTCTAATAACGCGTGCAAAAAGCACATAAATGCCACGTTACACTTCGTTGTGATACGTGATCTCTTAGGGGCTTCGCGCATCGAAGCAAAGCCGCGCAGGCGCACAGGGGCCCGGGGGAGAAGCGCTGCGTTCAAATGGCAAGGCATCGCGCTGAACGGGTGGTGGCGTTCCTCCCTTCCTGTACGGTGCGGTTCGGGTGTCCACCGAGATGGCAGAGAATTACTGCGCCATTTCCTTTCCTCAAAAAACCTTGCGTTCAAATGGCAAGGCATCGCGCCGAACGGGTGGTGGCGTTCCTCCCTTCCATTGCGGTGCGGTTCGGGTGTCCACCGAGATGGCAGAGAATTACTGCGCCATTTCCTTTCCTCAAAAAACCTTGCGTTCAAATGGCAAGGCATCGCGCTGAACGGGTGGTGGCGTTCCTCCCTTCCTTTACGGTGCGGTTCGGGTGTCCACCGAGATGGCAGAGAATTACTGCGCCATTTCCTTTCCTCAAAAAACCTTGCGTTCAAATGGCAAGGCATCGCGCTGAACGGGTGGTGGCGTTCCTCCCTTCCTGTACGGTGCGGTTCGGGTGTCCACCGAGATGACATTAGGCCCGTAAACATTTCATGCTTACTCTACTCTCGTTTACGGGAGAGGCAGAGATTTTTAATGTTAAATACAGCATGACAAATTCCGCATATATGTGCATTAACCCATTAACGCTATAGAGTCATACCCTTAAGGCGGAGCCTAAGTGTCCCCTCCAGCAACCTGTGTCGCACAAACTATACCGGCGGCAGCACCTGCCATCAAAGGGTAGTGGCGCATCGCTGAGCCGCTGCAACAGTGCGCCAGGAGTGGTACGAGGGCTTTCAGAGAACTATTAATGTTAAATACAGCATGACAAATTCCGCATATATGTGCATTAACCCATTAACGCTATGGAGTCATACCCTTAAGGCGGAGCCTAAGTGTCCCCTCCAGCAACCTGTGTCGCACAAACTATACCGGCGGCAGCACCTGCCATCAAAGGGTAGTGGCGCATCGCTGAGCCGCTGCAACAGTGCGCCAGGAGTGGTACGAGGGCTTTCAGAGAACTATTAATGTTAAATACAGCATGTCAAATTCCGCATATATGTGCATTAACCCATTAACGCTATGGAGTCATACCCTTAAGGCGGTGCCTAAGTGTCCCCTCCAGCAACCTGTGTCGCACAAACTATACCGGCGGCAGCACCTGCCATCAAAGGGTAGTGGCGCATCGCTGAGCCGCTGCAACAGTGCGCCAGGAGTGGTATGAGGGCTTTCAGGGAACTAATAATGTTAAATACAGCATGACAAATTCCGCATATATGTGCATTAACCCATTAACGCTATGGAGTCATACCCTTAAGGCGGAGCCTAAGTGTCCCCTCCAGCAACCTGTGTCGCACAAACTATACCGGCGGCAGCACCTGCCATCAAAGGGTAGTGGCGCATCGCTGAGCCGCTGCAACAGTGCGCCAGGAGTGGTACGAGGGCTTTCAGAGAACTATTAATGTTAAATACAGCATGTCAAATTCCGCATATATGTGCATTAACCCATTAACGCTATGGAGTCATACCCTTAAGGCGGTGCCTAAGTGTCCCCTCCAGCAACCTGTGTCGCACAAACTATACCGGCGGCAGCACCTGCCATCAAAGGGTAGTGGCGCATCGCTGAGCCGCTGCAACAGTGCGCCAGGAGTGGTATGAGGGCTTTCAGGGAACTAATAATGTTAAATACAGCATGACAAATTCCGCATATATGTGCATTAACCCATTAACGCTATGGAGTCATACCCTTAAGGCGGAGCCTAAGTGTCCCCTCCAGCAACCTGTGTCGCACAAACTATACCGGCGGCAGCACCTGCCATCAAAGGGTAGTGGCGCATCGCTGAGCCGCTGCAACAGTGCGCCAGGAGTGGTACGAGGGCTTTCAGAGAACTATTAATGTTAAATACAGCATGACAAATTCCGCATATATGTGCATTAACCCATTAACGCTATGGAGTCATACCCTTAAGGCGGAGACTAAGTGTCCCCTCCAGCAACCTGTGTCGCACAAACTATACCGGCGGCAGCACCTGCAATCAAAGGGTAGTGGCGCATCGCTGAGCCGCTGCAACAGTGCGCCAGGAGTGGTATGAGGGCTTTCAGGGAACTAATAATGTTAAATACAGCATGACAAATTCCGCATATATGTGCATTAACCCATTAACGCTATGGAGTCATACCCTTAAGGCGGAGCCTAAGTGTCCCCTCCAGCAACCTGTGTCGCACAAACTATACCGGCGGCAGCACCTGCCATCAAAGGGTAGTGGCGCATCGCTGAGCCGCTGCAACAGTGCGCCAGGAGTGGTATGAGGGCTTTCAGGGAACTAATAATGTTAAATACAGCATGACCAATTCCGCATATATGTGCATTAACCCATTAACGCTATGGAGTCATACCCTTAAGGCGGAGCCTAAGTGTCCCCTCCAGCAACCTGTGTCGCACAAACTATACCGGCGGCAGCACCTGCCATCAAAGGGTAGTGGCGCATCGCTGAGCCGCTGCAACAGTGCGCCAGGAGTGGTATGAGGGCTTTCAGGGAACTAATAATGTTAAATACAGCATGACAAATTCCGCATATATGTGCATTAACCCATTAACGCTATGGAGTCATACCCTTAAGGCGGAGCCTAAGTGTCCCCTCCAGCAACCTGTGTCGCACAAACTATACCGGCGGCAGCACCTGCCATCAAAGGGTAGTGGCGCATCGCTGAGCCGCTGCAACAGTGCGCCAGGAGTGGTATGAGGGCTTTCAGGGAACTAATAATGTTAAATACAGCATGACAAATTAGCATATATGTGCATTAACCCATTAACGCTATAGAGTCATACCCTTAAGGCGGAGCCTAAGTGTCCCCTCCAGCAACCTGTGTCGCACAAACTATACCGGCGGCAGCACCTGCCATCAAAGGGTAGTGGCGCATCGCTGAGCCGCTGCAACAGTGCGCCAGGAGTGGTATGAGGGCTTTCAGGGAACTAATAATGTTAAATACAGCATGACAAATTCCGCATATATGTGCATTAACCCATTAACGCTATGGAGTCATACCCTTAAGGCGGAGCCTAAGTGTCCCCTCCAGCAACCTGTGTCGCACAAACTATACCGGCGGCAGCACCTGCCATCAAAGGGTAGTGGCGCATCGCTGAGCCGCTGCAACAGTGCGCCAGGAGTGGTATGAGGGCTTTCAGGGAACTAATAATGTTAAATACAGCATGACAAATTCCGCATATATGTGCATTAACCCATTAACGCTATGGAGTCATACCCTTAAGGCGGAGCCTAAGTGTCCCCTCCAGCAACCTGTGTCGCACAAACTATACCGGCGGCAGCACCTGCCATCAAAGGGTAGTGGCGCATCGCTGAGCCGCTGCAACAGTGCGCCAGGAGTGGTATGAGGGCTTTCAGGGAACTAATAATGTTAAATACAGCATGACCAATTCCGCATATATGTGCATTAACCCATTAACGCTATGGCGTCATACCCTTAAGGCGGAGCCTAAGTGTCCCCTCCAATTTTTTGTCCAATGTTGCTTTCTTTTAAGCACAGAAACCTTAGGGTTTCATTCCTTTTCTAACTTCGTAGCTTCATTTCTTTAGTTAGTGCGTCCTGTTATTCACGTACCATAATTAAAAAGTTACAACCTTAGCATTCTGCAATCAATTTATATTGGAAACCTGTGCACTGTAGTTGTGTTGAGTGCATTTTTAAATTTTTATTTGCCGTTCTACACTCTTTTTTGTTTTGTTTTTTTCCGCCGTATCTATATATTACTTGCTGCGTTGCTTTCCGTCATTTTGTCCTGGTATTTATTTTACCCCTATTCCGATTCATGATGGCGGTGTAGGATCTGACATAAATAAGTGCAAAATCATTTATATTCCTTCATGACGTCCCATTCTTGACAGCTTGTGAGAGCTGATGCTTCCAGGCGGACAAGCATCGTCAAGTAACAGCATGGTCGGGGTACGATCGATGGTATGGCACTAAAGACAAATTTCACAAAAAAAAATTAGAGGCCGCCGTTGCATTGGTCAAAGCGGGCCAGTCGCCTTAAAGGTGCACTAACGAGGATTCTGAACTCGTCTTTTTACCGCGGGAACTCAATCTACACATTTCGAGCATTCTTAGAAACTTTGAATGATTGTCCTATTCAGCCAATTTTCCTATTAAGTCGGATTAAACGTCCCGGCTCCCGCCATTTTTTTTTTAACTCACCACCGAAAGTGCGCGAGAGAGTTAGAAACCCTAAAATGAAAAATCAGAGAATATAGCCGGCGTTTAAGGATCACTGGCATGCTACTCTGCATGGGGGAGGGAATTTGGGAAATACTGAAGGAAAGCTGTGCGGAAAAGGTAAAATAAAAGAAAAAGAGGAGGAGGTCAAAATGCGGCCGTGAAAGACGTACTGATATATATAGGAGAGAAGTGATGTAATATATGAAATGATGAAGTGCATAGTCTGACAAATGAACTAACAAAGTTCACGGCGTGAAGAATGTTTTAGAATAACATGCAAGGTAAATTAGAGCTTGTCAGGGTGTCCAGTGTATTGTAGATATGCAAACAAAAAGTTCATTGCATGTCTCTGTGCACAAGCAGGCTAAGGGACCTAAAACACTGTCTATTGTTAGAGGCAGTGGGGAGAGCTTCTCCATGCGATGATAATAGAGTGCACGCTCGTCAGCATATGCACGGAACTCAAGCAGGATATGCTCCACTGCTTCGATCGAGCCGCCGTTGTCACAAATCTAACTGTTCATTTGTCCGAAATGGTATCGAAAGCAGTTTGTAAATGCAGCGTTCAGGCAAAGTCACTGATAAAGTGATTCCAGATGGCGAGGAATTCTGGGTGGGAGTCTTGATCTGATATGTGGATCGACTGAGTAAGGAAATTGGTAGTGATGTGTCGGCAAGCTCTAGAGCCGATACCTTTCTTCTGAAGCAAATATTGTAGCCATTTTGGAGGCATCAGATTTCATGAAGAAAGTCCGAATGCATCTCCGATGTTGGTGGCCTTTACAGGCCGATTCATCTGCTTTTTCATTGGCCCGAATGTCACAGTGTGCTAGTATCCACTGAAATGTTATGCAGTGGACTGCGGCAATAGCCAAATGATGTAGGCACTCGATGTCAAGGTAAACAGGCAGGTGATTGGTTTTCTTCAGCAGGTTGGACAGGAACTGCAGAGATGCTTTGGAGTCGGTAAAGATAATTAATCGGTCTCGGATTTGGCGCAGGATATAGGAAACATCTTTCTTAATGTCGTGAAGCTCAGCTGTCCTTTCTGTCCATAGCTTTCCATAGCTTTTCCATAGCTTTCCTTTCAGCTTGCCTGCGAATAGCGCATAGCTTTTGAAATGCCTCATCGCTTCAAGGGTGCCGATCATTTTTAGCTGTAATTCGTTCATTTTCTCTTAGGCAATTAGCCATTGTCGATACTAAGTCCTCATTCCGGGTTGTGGCAGTGATTCCTCCGACTACAGCGTCCTTGTATGCATCTAAGTCTAGATTTTAGAAGGAATTTCTTTCGCGCCGTCGGCGCGCGGATAGCTGATATGAGGGCTGGGTACTGGTCACTTCCACACGTTTCTAAGTCGGGGCACCAGTTGTGATCAACTGAACTTGTTACAGTGGTCACGTTGCTACTGGCAGTATTCAGGCCTCGGAGGTTGATTATGCTGCCATCATTTAGCGGCTGAATTTAATCTGTTGAGAGAATTTCTGCATGCTTGGCACCTCAGGTACATGTATGTGAACTGCCCCAAATTTCATTGTGAGCATTTATGTCTCCACAAATAACACGCTAGTGGGCGTCCGTGTTATCAAACTTTCAAGCCTCGAAGCATCGAATGGCCTTCCTGGCTCAAGATATAGTCCAATGAGAGTGTACTCTTGTCTGCCAATTATTGTTACGGCGCACACGTATTCGTTGTCACTGTGAGGCGGGACATCAACCAAGGAGGCCGGGATATCCTTGCGAAAGCCTATTAGCAATCTGCTGACGTTATCTGGTCGTTATGAATGGTGAAAATAGTATCCGCGCAGTCGAAATTTTTCCTCGACGCGCGATTCAGAGATGACTATAAAACAGAAGTGGTACGCTCACAAGAGCTACCGGAAATCGAAGAGTTTCGAGCGTAAACCACCAGCGTTCCATTGGAAAATGATGCATGTGCGAAAGATGTAGTTGATGGCCAGTTGTGGTGGAGCTGTCGCTTTTGAAGCCATGATTACTGATGTCTGATATTACGCTTCTGCCGAGCGTAGGAGGCTGACACGAACGGCTCCATTGCAAGTACAGCTTCTTCTTCTGGAAGACCTCGTGACGAGGGGCTGGCGCGGACAAGAACCTTGTTGGCTGCAGACAGCGTCGGAATCATGTAATGTAATGTCTTGTTCAATGCTTATATTCTGCTGCCTTTCGCTGATCGTCTGTTCGAGCTGCGGCTCCTTAGGCTGAGAGTAAGAGGGGCTGTTTGTCGGGTCTTGTGCGGAGTGTTGCGGTATATTTGATGGAAGAGAAGAACCAATGGACTTCCCGCGTTTCTTTTTTACCGCAGCTGCGTATGGGTTGTCGGCTGTTTTTTCACGCTGCGGTGACTAATTCTGGGAGATCTCACGTGCTCGTGAAAGCCACGTACGTTGGGGTTAGGTTGTGCATCATGGCGCTTGTGGTTTCCCTTGTGCTTACTCCACCGTGCGAGCGAATGTAGCAACTTTCTTTTTAAAGCACCTTCCGTACGACGCAGGGTGTCGGCCCCCGCAGTTTGTGCATTTAGGTTGCGCTCTCGAGGAGCCCTATTTGTGCGAATGGGGGCTCGGAGCGTGTAAATGGATTTCCCGAGGTAAAAATACGAGCTCAGAATCCTCTCTAGTGCATCTCTAATAGTGTTTAGCGGAAATCGATGCTTCAAGACACGAATAGGCCAACGCTTTTGCAACTATCTGAAGTTGCAATGCTCTCTGAAGACCTGTCTCTATCCTGTGGCACGCGGCAGCATGTGGCCGATGTTGCCGGGTTTCTACTGCGGCTTTGGAGAGCCTGTTTCGTCGAACATGCGCCAGGACACTGCTTGGTACTAGTTAGCGAGACGTACGTGCGCGAGAAGCTTTGCAACGAAATTTGATTTTCATAGGCGTATGTCCAGCCAGGCAACGCTAAAGTTGCTTACTGCAAAACAAGGCATTAACTGTTGTATGTTGTAACTGACTGGGCAGGCCCCATACGATCAAGGTCCTGCTATCTCATTGCATAATTTCCGGGGGAAAATATACTGCATGTGAAAAACTACACTTTTAACAGACGCGCTTGAGCAATCTGTGTTATTAATCCTTCGCATGCAAGATACTCGGTAAGTCTTGCAATGCGCGTATGAACATGCACGCCGACCGGTGCTCCTGGAAAAAGTGACAGCCTTGACTAGTGGGGTTTTACCCTTTGTGTCGGTAATTTTTTTAACTATTTCGCTCTCCAAAAGTACCATGTACTGAAAAAGATGATATTGCGTCGCTGGTTTGATGCTCTTATTCTGTGTAAACAAGGCAAACAGGAAAGTTATTTCGAAGCTGCCCACTGGGGAGCCACCTATTATTGCATTGAGATTCTGTCGAGCTGTATCGCAGCACGTGAGAGGTTCTTACGCCTATTGCCAACAGCCACCTAAACACGTTATTTCCCTGGGCCTGCAATACAAGAAGGTTGCCTCAATACCATCGCCGTAGTACTCCTATGCCATCCCCCGATATGTTACGCCAGACGTCTCAAGCAAATTAAACGAGACGCAGTTTTCCTTCACAGAGGGAAATAAAGAACGCTGCTGTTAAGCGCCTTTGTTAGCCCAAAAAGCAAGGATAGGAAGATGGCTATGCAAGGGCGCAATGCGCGAACCTCCCGCAAGGACCAGTATTTTACCTGCACCACAGCCTTCACATGCCCAGCTTTCCTGGACAGTCAGCAGCTAGCGCCATCTGTTGGCCGCAAGTGGAGAACATCCTGTAACAGCACGGCCGTCTCGATCACGCGCGCGCGGTTGCTACGCCGCCGCGCGCGCCGATCCAGGTGGCCGTGGTAACACAATGGCGTTTTTAAATTGTAATTTTGAGAATACTAAAATGTTTCGAGAGATTCTTGGCGAACATAGCGATTATCTTGGCCGACTCTTCCTCCTCGTTACAAAGTCTTACCTCTAAAATGCTTCTTGCGCTCACACCAATTTCAACGGCGACAAAAAGTGAATGGAATGCACCAAAAATACGTAATTCCCGCGGTGGTTTTGGGTGTTCAGTGCATCTTGGCACGTGGCGACGGCCCTGAAAACTAGAATTTGTGCAAATTTTCTGGGCAAGTACACAGTTGTTCTGCTTACATTTGTTCCTGCAATGTGGGAATGCAATGTTTATTATCATTCGCTCAACTGTGTTTAGGTTAATGCCTGTAGCTCATCTGTACAAATAACGACTGTCGACGTATGTTATACATCTAGCTGCATGCCTTCCCGCCCTTCAATCTTTGTGTAATGCCCCAATCTAGCTGTTTTTAACGTTTTGATGCCCAAAATTTTGCCTTGTTCGAGCAGCTGAATTGTTTGGCAGTAGCTTATAGCTCATCAAGAAATATAAATATGTTGTCAGAAAAAAAAATCACTTTTATTTGCGACTGTACAGTTAGAAATTTCAATTTATTGTAAATCACGCTATCGCAAACATTTGTTAGGCAATGTATATGCAATATGCAACTGCTTTGATTTCTGCTGAGGTGACTGAAAGATATTTGCAGCTTTGCAATGTCCTGCTGTCCCACAGTTTGTTGTTCATCTTAGTCGTCAACGTATGACGTCCGGTCAAGTGGCCTCATTCAGTGAGCCTTCTTAAGAAAATGAGTGAAGTCAGTTGTCAGTCTTTACCTTTGCAAGTTCTTGTCTTATAACAGATGGCGACACAAAAATCATACATGACCTGGTAAGAAAAACAATTTAGGTGTTCCTCCTGGGTAATGCTGGGAATTAAAGGGTTAAGGGCGAACAAATAATGCTGACAGTGATGAATGCGAACAAATGATGTTGACGGTGATGAATGCCTAGGATGCTTATTTATTTATTTATTTATTTATTTATTTATTTATTTATTTATTTATTTATTTATTTATTTATTTATTTATTTATTTATTTATTTATTTATTTATTTATTTATTTATTTATTTACAAAATACTGCAGCCCGAGGGCCAAGCAGGTTAATTCAGGCAAGGCCACAAATACGCACAAATACCACCGCGTCCGCTGGCTGGCGCGCTTGTAAAAGGTCCTTTCGTTATAACGTTATAACTTCGTTATAACGAGACGATTTATAAAATAATGGATATAACGAAGAAATGGTTTCCCTTGGAAGTTCGGTCAACACGGGCTATAAAGAAGCTACGGTTATAACGAAGTAATCGCCGGGTCCCTTAAACTTAGTTACAAAGACGTCCAACTATATATCCTCAGACTTTCCGAATGCTCTGTTTAATGCCTGCTGAACGGCAGCAAAGACTACGCCATCCAGTAACTGCCAGTAGGTTAAGCGAAGAGTTACGCGGTCTGGGAAAGGTCTGGTGCAATAGAGTTTCTTGGGACAAAGCTGCGCAAAACACCAGACACGTCAGCTGCGAAATCCGACGCCACAAGTGCACCTTAACCTTGCGCGCAGACAAGGCCAGCAACCTCCAGAAGAATTGAAAACACGGGATAAACTAAAGGCAGTCACCTAAACCGCGTCCCGCACTATCACGTTGCCGCGGTGAGAGAGTGGCTGTGGCGCTGCCTGTCCAGGTTTACTTTTGTGGACTTCTCCATCGATCAGAAATAGCGCTTAGCGCAAACGACGACCCGATACCACCGACACGGCATATAAACTGCATATGCATATACAACGACAATGCATATAAACTGGTTCGCACACAATCAAACAATATCGCATGACTCGTCACGGTGCGGTGGTGTATATAGAGCACCTTGACTGCAAATGTCATCTATGACTAAAACATTATCGTTCTGTCCAAAAATTCCTTGCGCAAAATGCACACGTGAATAACTTTTAAGAAATATCTCGCGGCAGGACCGCGCTCATCGAAATCCATAACGCTAGACTCAGCTGCGCACGGCAGAAAGAAAACCAATGCCGCACGATCCAAGAACACCGTGCCGCGCCGACTACAATGGTTGCTGCCAGGGGTAAAGAAGCTGAGTACACAACAAAAGGTAGTAATGACACGAGATGTCACTGCAACATGTCAACGCAGTCATTCAGTTGTCATACATGCAATGTGCACAACTTGAAATGAACATTTAACACTGCAAACGTATTCGTCCTGTTCGAACCGTACTAGGAATATAATAGGAGAGAGAAATCAAACGGAGGGAAAACTACATTGAAGATTAAGGAAAAAGAAACGGGTTCGCGTCGATTCAAGCAAAAAACTGGCACTTCTTTCTCGGGTTCATCGGGGTTCCCACGGGGCACTTGAACGTAGTGGAAAACTTGGTGTTGTGCCGTAGGGGCACGTTGCAAGACTCTCCGCTGCTGTTGACGGCGCACGTGGACAGACAGTAGGTGAGATAGAACACCTGGTCGTCGGTGAATCGTTCCAGGCCTTCGAGCCGCAGCTGGTCCAGGGTCGACTGGCCCTTGAGCGCCGTGACGGCGTCGCGATACGCCTGGAACGAAATGGCCAGTCCCGGCACGGACGGGAACAGCGCCGACTGCCGTCGCGACCCCGGCCCTCCGGAAGGGCCGCCCGCGCCATTCAACAGGTCGCAGTTGATCCGCTTGTTGTACTCGTCCGACAGGCCCCACCATGCGTCGCTTTCGCCCTTCTCGTTGACCAAGGCGCCCCGCGAATCGAATGAGCGCACCATGCACTGCGCGAGCATCGTGCCCAGCGTCCCGTACTGCATGGCCAGCGTGCCGTCGTCGTACAGAACAGGGGGCTCCATGGCGCCGATGGAGACGAAGGCGATGTTGTAGTGATAGTTGTAGCGACTCGCGTCGCCGCCTCCCAGTCGCTTTGAGAATATGCTGACGAAGCTGTCGTGTCCGATGACCCGCCGGTACGCTTTGGCGATGCCGATGTAATTCTCGACAAACGGGCCGCGGATCCTGGGGAAGTCCTTGTACAAGCGGTTCAGGTCGACCTTCGAAAAGAATCTGTCGTCGGGCATCGCGTTGAAGCCTAGTTCGTTGAGCTTGCTGAACGCCCTTTCCTTGACGCCGTTATCAATCCATCTGGCCCCCATCAACTGTTGCCGTGTCTCCTTCAGTACTGAGTCGAAGAAAGCGTGGAGCGCGCCGCGAACGGTGGAGTTGTAGCGCGCGTAAATGTGTCTGGCCGAAATTATGAGCCCGAAGTGCGACTGCACGTAATTCAGACAGGCCTTCTTCATGGTCTTCTCCAGAGCCGAAGGGTCTCCACTGTGGATCAGCTCTGGTTTGCCGGCGATCAACCAGAGGTTCGTTCGGATGAACACCCAAGAGAACCCTGTCAGCAGCGCAACCTTTTTGTCCGCATAATCCTTCAAGAGGCGGTCAAGTTTCCTGAGAATCGTCTCATCCTCGAGGACCACGGGACTCTCCAGCGTCCATTCGTACTCGGGGTTATGAAACTTGTTCAGCTGCTCCCGCCACCAGTGCGATCCCCGCTGTATGAAGTGCTCAATGACCTTCAGCTCAAACTGCGTGTCGTTGGTGGCGTCCGACGGAACGCTAATAGCAGCGTTCATGAGGTCTTTGACAATGCCTTCAAGCTCCGTGTAGACGCTGTCCGCTACGTTGGCTTTTAGAAGGCTGCAGTGCTCTTTCACGTTGGCCCTCCATTGCTGTAGCCGCGTCAGGTCCTGCCAGTTGGGTTTCATAAGGCCGCGCCTGATGTAAAGCGTCTGTCTCCTCTTTTTGTATACGGGGAAAGCGCGCAGGTTGAAGAACATGTGAAAGTTCCAGTTGATGGACATGTTCAGCAAGAGCACTAGCGGGTCGACACCGGCCCTCTGCGTTCTCTCGGGCCACATGAGTCCCATGTCCTGCTTGAACTTCTTGAAGATCTCCAACTCGCTATCTATATCGGTGCGAGCACTGACGCAGCTTTGGTAATACTGTGGCGCCGTCGGTACCACGGACAGCTGAGGGTCTGCCTGCATCTCCTGCAAAGCGATGTTAGCGGACGAATCGAAGACACGCGCAATCAGGGATCTTTCCTTGCCCACTGGCTTCCAGGAGCCGCAAGTGAACTTGTAGAAGTCTTCGCATGGATCGACGCTCATGTCCATGGCTGCCTTTAGCTCTTCAACGTGTCTCAGGCAGCCAGGGGAGCCACAGAAGCCTATCTTAGGATTGTAGTTTACGTACCTCGCAAGCAGCAGCACGCCAATGACAGTAGTTACCGCAGTCAGGAACATCGCCAAAGCGCCGCGGACGTTGGCCTTGTGCGAGCTAAGGCGAGACTGGGTGCTCTGCGAGAGACAGTGAGATGACTTCAATTGGATTCGGCACAACGCATTCTTTCTGCGCATAATCATCAGTGAACGAAATTTCTTTCGTGACAAAACTAAGGAAGTTTCGTTTTTCAGCCTTTTGTTGACCACCTGATGCTTACAAATCATTTTAAAGCCTTTAAGAGCCTCTGGAAGGTTTCTGAAGTGTTGTTGCTCTGTGGGCAGTGGGGATCACAGGAATGACGCCGTTCTGCATGCTAGCCGACAGTAACATCACAGGGAGCAACGACTATGGACTGCTAACTCACGGAACCGCGACAGTCGAGGCCGAGAGTGCAGTGGGTTAGCGTAATAGAAAAAAAAAATACAGACAATCAGTGCGATCCATACGGCGTTGTATGCGTTACCATGAGGGTCTCCCTGCTGTTTGTGTCTCCTGTAGACAGCTTCAGCTGCTAGGTGACCAATTCGTTGAATTTGCTTTCGCCATGAGTTCGGGGTATCGAGGGGCTTTTAGAGTGTCTAGGTGGGTTGTGAGCTAAACCTTATAGGCTGACAAGCTTTGTTAGCTCACTGGGAGGGGCGGAGCTCCTAACGCAGCAGGTCAACCCCGCCGGATGACCAGGAGCTTATGCGCGTCGGCTACTCAGTCAGCCCGCTGGACGAGCCGAGCCTGAAGGCCCGGCTACGAGCAGCGCAGTGCCCTCTCCCACTGCTAACTAGAAGTGATTAAGGGGATGGGGGTGACAGGGCAGGCCCACATGATGTCGAATAGGGTAGCGTGCCCACCACATAATCTGCAGTTGGGTGGGTAGAGGGTGGGGTAGATACTGGAGAGAACTGCGGGATTTGGGTAGGCGTGCGTTTGAAGATGGTCCCAGGAGATTTGGTGCATCATGGACCCACAGACCTGTCGGCCGGTGGGTAAAGGTGACGGTCAAGTCGGTAATTTGAGGTATTTCGTGATAAGTGGTCAACCGGTCCCTTGCAGACCTCGCTCCGCAGTGGGGACAGGGACTGGGCCCCACCCGGATAGTAATGCTTCGGGCGTGTGAGTGGGCCACCTCGTTCCCTGGGCGGGGGGGGGGGGGGGGGGAAGGAAGGAAGGAGTGTGCATGAGTACAGATCAGGGGGTTTAGATTTTAGAGGCCGGGGGGGGGGGGGGGGGTGATGGAAGAGGTCCGGGCTTTAGAGAAATTGTTTTCGGAGGAGGCAGTCATGACGGAGGCAAAGTGGGGCGGCCGATATGGTCCATAACCTCAAGCCCAAATGCATTTCGGTGGCCACACTCGGCGACATACAATAGGTCACGCCTTGTTTACTACCATAGCGTTTGTACGGATTCTCCACCCTTCGCTGCCTTTTACCAGTATAGAATAGACACGGTGAATTTTACGGGGAAGAGGGCGAATGCCAAGCCATTTGGGAATTGAAGGGGGAAGTGGGCTCTGGGGAAAAAAGAGGGACTCGTAGCGGATGCCAACATGGCTGAGGATGTGGCGGCCCGTCGTCGTACGCGGGAGGCGCTCATATTGTCCCACTAAGTGGGTTTCTATGAGTTCCGTCGCCGTGTTGTAGAGGCCTAGTGCCTGAAGCCGGGCAGTGGAGGTGCCGGGGGCTGACGTAAGGCGTAAGTTTTGCGTACGAGGGTGTCTATCTTAACTAGTTCTGCTGTCGAGAGGGTGAGATATGGGATGGAGTAAATGAGGCAACTCAGGATGCAGGATTGTACGAGGCGAACGGTTCGTGCTCTCGAAGCTCTCGATTCCTGCAGGTGATCCGGTGGATGAAACCGATGGTCTCGTCTACGTGTTGGGATATTTGCTGGATAAAGGTGGTGTTTTGACGGTTCTGGTTGCATGTGTAAGACAAGCACACGTAATGTGGGGACCCGCGCGACTATGTGGTCTTTGACACGGAGGGTGATGTCCGGTTGAATAGGGTAGCCGGGTGACGGAGAAAGGGATAGTTCGGACTTCGTGGGGAACAGGAGAGCTTGGCATGCTCAGCTGATTCCACCACTGCATTAATGCCGCGTTGCAGAGTATCTTCTTGGTGGCATCACTACCAGTGCTGAACCACACGGTGATCACATCGGCATATATACTGTGGTGGAGGTCGCGGATGGAGGAGAGTTTTGCAGGGGAGGGGGGGGGGGGGGGAATCCAAGAGGGCCAGGTTCAGAAGTAAAGGTTGGGGACGTCGAAAAACGGTGATTAGGTCGTGGGACGTGTCGATACCGTCAAAATGCGTGCGGATCACCGGGAAGATGCGATGAACTAGCGCTGCCGTGGCTACATCCCGTTATGTGGAAGCTTGAAATGCTGCGTAGCCGGTGAGTTTTACTTGGCCAGTGGTCTCCAGTAGGGCGATAATTTCGAGACGGGATGTTGAATGGTGGTGATAGGAGGCATTCGGAGAGTGGAGATTGGTTGTATATAGTGGGTGCACGTCCGTAGGGTGGGAGATGCACCTTCCAGGTACGCGGGGTGCCTGAAAGGTGGAGGCTTCACACACCAACGCCAACGCCGGACACTTTTCGATATAATGGGCGTTCTAATACTGAGCGCGTGTATTTACAATCCATTCGAAACGCTAAACGCACATTTTTTGGTGTAGATCTGCCAAAGATCTTAATCAACAATCCGCGAAAATTCTGGCAGGTACTAAACCCCCAGCAGACACGCACTATCACTCTTACTAACGCACTTGGACAAGAGGCCAGCGACGTTGAATGCGCGAACATATCTAACACTGCATTCGCATCTGTTTTCACTGACGAAACTGACACGCCACTATTTGATACAACTGCATTTCCAATATCTCCAATGCCTTTACACACACTTTCTGCACATGGAATCGCATGTATTATCGAAAATATTAAAATATCATCCTCAGCAGGTATTGATGAAATAACCTCGAAGCTGTTAAAAAAATACTCGGCACGTTTGTGCAGCATACTTATCTTTATTGTTTGAGCAATCACTTTACACAGGTAACATACCCAGCGACTGGAAAGTGGGGAAGGTCGTTCCAGTGTTCAAATCAGGTAACAGAGAATCACCTCTTAACTATCGTCCCATATCTTTGACTAGTGTGCCATGCAAAATTATGGAGCATGTCATTTTTTCGCAAATAATGCATTTTCTTGACTCGAACCATTTTTTCCATCAATCTCAGCATGGATTTCGTAAGGGTTTCTCCTGCGAAACACAATTAACCATTTTCGTTCATGATCTGCATATAAATCTTGATTCAAACCTTCAAACCGACGCAATCTTTCTGGACTTTGCTAAAGCCTTTGACAAGGTACCTCCTAAACGCTTACTACTAAAACTTTCCCTGTTAAATTTACATCCTAATGTTTTACAATGGCTAAAACAATTTTTAGCAGGTCTCTCCCAGTTTTTCTATGTTAATAACCAATCCTCTAACTCACTCCCAGTCACATCAGGCGTTTCTTAAGGTTCAGTGCTTCCCCTTCTCTTTCTTATATATATCAACGATTTACCCATGCATGCTTCCTCTAACATCCGCATGTTTGCCGATGACTGCGTCGTCTACCGCACACTAACCCATCCGATCAGCTAGCACTCCAAAACGACCTAACCTGTATAGAAGACTGGTGCAGCCAGTTGCTCATGGAGCTTAACCCCAATAAATGCAAACACGTGTCATTTTACCGCAAACGCAAGCCCCTTTTGTTCCCTTACGCAATCTCTGGCGTCGCAGTAGAATTGACCAATTGCTATAAATACTTCGGTGTAACCGTAAGCTAAGATCTAACCTGGAATGCGCATGTCATTAACATTCTATCATCAGCTAACTAAACCTTTGGTTTCCTGAAACGTCATTTGCGCCATGCACCGCCAAACATTAAGCTTCTTGCCTACAAGTCCCTCGTTCGAACAAAACTAGAATATGCATCCCCCATTTGGAGCCCTAACCAAATCTACTTGTTAATCACTAGAATCGCTACAGAACCGAGCCACTAGATTCATTCATTCATGTTATTCACATGATATCAGCATATCATCTTTAAAAGCGGTGTTGAGCCTAAAAAACCTTGCCTGTCGTCGTCGCATCACCAGTATGTGTTTATTTCATAAGTTTTTTTACAGCTCATTGCGTATTCCACCCTACATTAGCCCTCCACCACGCATTTCACTCCGCCTTGGTCATCCCCTGCAAGTTTCCCGTCCACAGACTCATACCACAACGTTTGCTGCATCATTCTTTCCTCGCTCAGCCAAAGACTGGAACGGCCTTCCACACGACGTCGCTGCCACCACCTGTCCATCCTCATTTTTGAATTTTATAACTGCCATATTTAACTAATAACATCTTTGTACATAAAGTTTGATCCTATCTGTACCCACCCCTTATGCAATACCCCCTAACTGGGGTCTTTAAGGTAATAAAGTGTTGTGATGTGATGTGATGTGATGTGATGTGATGACGCATTAAAAACGAAAGGGGGGGGGGGGGGAGGCACTGTTACATACGCCTAACAAGCAGGTTCACCTTTACGAGAACCTGCATGATCCGTGACGGGGACGAGAGGCTAAGTATAGCATGTAGAGGGCACGGCGCAGCTATCAGCCTGAGGGCACGCAGTACATGTAATCGACCCAATATTGGAAATGTATTCGCAAATGTCGGCCCTACAAAGGATCAGAGTGAAACCGTCCGTTACCAGTATCGGCACATTACCTGTGCTGCTTTGGGAGAGGTTATTCTCGTGCATTGTTGCGCTTACGAAGGAACTGGGACACAATCAGGGACGACACAGAACAGATGTGCGCAAACTATCAACTGCAAGTTTATTTCTGAGTGCATGTATATATAGGCATTGTCAAGACAAAAACAAAAACAAAAACAAATCCGTGATCACATCGTCATGGCAAGATATCTTTTAACGTCCTGTCCAGCAGTAAAAAACATGCATTATCTTTCTGACTTAGCTGTTTGTTTTTATTTTTCCAAAAATTCTTTTTCCTGATTTGAGAGCTCGATAGAAGGCACGCTTACACATGGCCCTTCTTTTCCTGATTGTATGCAGTATGCTTCCCAAAGTTCCCTGATTAGCTTCTCTCTTGAACCGAGCAGTATTGCTGTCTGCTTAAAGTGAGGTGTGCAATTTTTGCATCTGGCGCAATGCGCTGCCAGATTTCCCGGTGAGTTGACAAGACTGCAGTTGCGCCTATGTTCTCTGAGCCTCTCATTGAGGCACCTACTGGTCTGGCCAACGTACGTTTGCCCGCATGATAGCGGTATCTTATACACAACACCTTCGCGGCATTCCACGAACTTTGTCTCATGTTTGACGCCACATGACACCTCTTTCTCGGCATTGTCTTCGTCGTTTACTTTCGCGCACATTGCTTTCAATTTTTTGGGTGCAGAAAAAACAACTTTTACGTCGTGTCTTTGTGCAACCTTTTTCAGGTTGTGGGAAAGTGCATGGACGTATGGGATAACCACAGGCCTCTTCTTTTCTTTGGCATTGCCTTGGTCCTTTGTTCGGACTGTCCTTCTTAGCACTTTCTCTGCCACGGAAACGAGCAAAGGTGTCGGATAGCCTGCTTTTCTCAGGCGTGTTGCCTGCAGATGGAAGCTTTCTTGCATCTTGTGGCTGCATGATTTCTTTATGGCCTGCTCAAAAGATGACATGGCCATATTTCGTTTGATCAGCTTGGAAACATGAGACAAAGTTCGTGGAATGCCGCGAAGGTGTTGTGTATAAGATACCGCTATCATGCGGGCAAACGTACGTTGGCCAGACCAGTAGGTGCCTCAATGAGAGGCTCAGAGAACATAGGCGCAACTGCAGTCTTGTCAACTCACCGGGAAATCTGGCAGCGCATTGCGCCAGATGCAAAAATTGCACACCTCACTTTAAGCAGACAGCAATACTGCTCGGTTCAAGAGAGAAGCTAATCAGGGAACTTTGGGAAGCATACTGCATACAATCAGGAAAAGAAGGGCCATGTGTAAGCGTGCCTTCTATCGAGCTCTCAAATCAGGAAAAAGAATTTTTGGAAAAATAAAAACAAACAGCTAAGTCAGAAAGATAATGCATGTTTTTTACTGCTGGACAGGACGTTAAAAGATATCTTGCCATGACGATGTGATCACGGATTTGTTTTTGTTTTTGTTTTTGTCTTGACAATGCCTATATATACATGCACTCAGAAATAAACTTGCAGTTGATAGTTTGCGCACATCTGTTCTGTGTCGTCCCTGATTGTGTCCCAGTTCCTTCGTAAGCGCAACAATGCACGAGAATAACAACCACCAACTAGCCCAATTTGAAACTCTTCTAATGTTTATTTTGGGAGAGGCCTAAGTCGCATTGCTTCAAGTGCCAAAACTTTGATGCTTCAACTATCGCAAAAATAAAGAAAAATGACATTCCGTGTCACACACGAAATGCTTTCTTATTGTTTCTCCTTTCACTAAGAAAGATCGAGTTCCTTGGAGTCATTACTATATGGCAAGAATTACAAACAAAACTGCTTTATGAGATTCTTCAAATGCCTTCTCCCCTTCCGTCTAGTCTCTGTTGAAGATGGTCGCCTGCACCGATCGCTACCGGCCACTTCATCTTCATGACTCCGAGTGATGTGAACGAACGACCCAGGAGGACAGCTGCAGAAGCTTGACGTTAGCGCCATACCTGTCGATGTGTGGCGACGTCTCCACCAGTCTTGGTATCTCGGTCCTGCAAACGAAACATGACCTCGGTAAACTTGTGCAGGAGTACGACCATGCGGCAAAAGGTCCGCTGTCACAGCGCCATTTCATATTTTCACCACAAGACTCCTCATACTTCGCGTTGTGAAGGCAGGCCGATATTACACGCCAACCGTTCAGCTTTCATAGCACATCAGCTTCCCTAGCACTTCAGCTTTCATAGCACTTCAGCACTTCCCTCAGCGAGCCAACTGTTCACGCGCCGCTCTACGTCACGGCACGGGACAGACAAATGTCATAGATAGGGTCTTCATTGAACTTCCGAACAAAATTGACTGATCACAGATCCATCTGAGAATTTTCACTGGAAAAGTAAAAACATACTCCTTAGGTTCTGGTAGACAAAGACACCTCCTAACCGTGTTTCGTTTATTAAAGCTCCAAGAGCATGCTTTCAGCGTCGCCGCATTAGCATTGTCAGTGCTGAGGCGCATCACAGGAAACATCAAGTCTTGGACGAAAATACACTTTTGGAGGTGGTCTTTTTTTACCGCAGCTGAATAAAATTTATAAGTCAACCGAAGAGTCTTATCAATGCGCTGTGGCCCAACTACCGCTTCGTTGCCGCTTAGGGTCATAGGCTGTAAAGAGGTCGCGGGACCACACGTGAATAGCTGAAATATAACCTACCTCTCTCGTGGTAACACCTGACATGCTGTCCGCATTCGGATTATCCACGGGCGGCTTGGACTCCTTGGAGTCCTTGTGATCCTTCGACTTCGCTGGCTTCCCGGGCTTCTCGGTGGAGGAGCTGCTCTTCTGAATGACCAAAACGGGGAAGAAGAGAAGAGATGATTTCTGAGCCTCACGCAGCTTCTGAGTAGCTGTCAAAACTACGAGGCACGCATCAGTTTTACGATTTCAGCAGAGGCACCCAATTAGCCTCGTATGACACTCTTATTTGAGAGGCGCCAGATAGACAAGGACAAGGATCACGTACCACGTTCGTGTGACTCTTCGCATGCGTGAAATAGAACCGGGAATCGATATTTTTGAGTTGCATGCATGACACGAATATACAAATTTCATATTTCTAGTGCGCAGCATTCAGCAGTTGAACTTGGTCAATTAATATAGAGCCACTAATTCACTCTTTATGTCTGACATGGCGCGCTTAACAGAAGCACTAAGGCACCCATTGCGAGGCACCATACTTGCGAGTTCCGAATGTTGCTTGCCCTGTTATTAGTTACGTTAACGCGTCAAATGTGTTCGATGAAACACGACGTGGATGTAGACAAGAGACCAAGTTTTATGGTTCCGTTCTACGGACCGACTGTCGTGAAGGTAAGCCAGACTGTGGTGAGTCACGTGACAGTCGATCCACAAAACGGAATGGCTATGCACTCTTCGTCGTGCCATTTACGGTGGTCTCGTTCATTCGACTATTCGTTCATGGCCTCAGCGTCTCGCGCAATGGTTGTAATTGTTATAAAGCACTTGCTATGGCGACTAATTTGTCATGTTCGACATCTTTCATTCTTTAGTTATAGGCGCTTCCAAATGTTCTGAAGCAGTACTGCTTAAGCCGTGGTAGCGCAATGGAGCTGGGCTAGTCAAAATATAGGCTCACCTATGTCGACAACGGCAGATTTATGTATCCCCACACGGCAGTGAGAAGGCATACAAAGTGACAGAACGCGTGGCAAGGGCCGAAGAAGAGTAGGCGAGCGCTCAATGGCGCATCAAGATACGATAGTAACAATACCACACAATAGTACAATAGTACTATAGAAGCGGCTGTAGGCGCTGGCACGTCCGACAGGCGAAGGACCCATGGTCAATACCCGAGTGTGGCGACCATCATTTATGAGCCCTCTTACAGATTATACTACGCCTTTCGTTTCATGTTTTTGTCTACTCTCGACGACGAGATAGTTCACAACGTTACTTTTTTTTGTACTCTCTTGACCGTGTCCTCACCTAATTTCATGACAATGTGCGAGCCTGCACTTCCACTGAACACTGAAGAACAGTAAAGTGCTAAATAACACGGTGAGTAAATTTCGCGTCCTTCTGAGTGAGGCTGGTTAGGTGAGGTCGTTCGATTTAGAGTGGGTGTATCCCATTTCGATATTCAGGGCGGAAGCATCAGCAGTGGTAGTGAAGTTCTCGTCTACCTGGAGGTAATTTCTTCTGAACACTGTTTTGGGCTCTGGTTTCTGTTCACTTGCTATTGGTTTTGCCCGTCTCTGCCCATCAAGCCAACCCCTGAAGAGGTCAGCGCTGGCAAAGACTGCTCACCTTGGACCTTGAGGAGCTGGTGCTGGTGGACTGGGATGGTTTGCGTCGCTCCTTCCTGGCCTTCTCGCGCGCCGCGGCTGCTCTGGAAGCCATTGGGCGCCAGGCTTAGACGTGCGCGTGTCGTCGATCGATGAGGACAGGAGCCCGGGTAGCGGATGGCTTGAGACGTTTTGTCGTGCGCCTCTCAGGAGGCGGAAAAAGGCGTCTGGACGATGGCCTTCTGTCTTCTTCTTTGCTGCTTGCGGGAACCCCGTCTCGCGCTTGACACGCGGTCTGCTACATCGGCTTTCTTTTCCTCAAATGGGATGAACAGAAGTGCCCTAAGCACCACTTCGCTAGGCGTACAGCTCAGCACTGTCGCCGGTCAGTCAATGTCTGAAAGGAATAGGTCAACTGGTGCCGGCAGACGACTTCCATTATACTTTTGGGGCCTTCTCCCACAAGCAGAGCTGGTAGCTTCTCTGCATCCTCCTTTTTGGCAAGATGAGAAGGAAAGGCAGGGAGGTTAACGAAATCCTGACCAATCCCCCGTCGTGGGTATGTGCCATCGCTTCAGGGGCAAACTGGAAGGAGAAACCGGTGTGCTACCCTGTACCGGGGAAAGGGATGAGGGGATATAGAGGTGGAGGAGAAAAGGGGGTAACAGAAAAATGAAGTCAGTGTGCAAAGTCAGCAATCGGCGGCCGCGCTTCGTTCGAGGCGAAATGCAAAGGCGCCCGTGTGCTGTGGAGCCCTCCACTACGGCGCCTTTTTCTCTCTTTCTTCTTTCACTCCCGCCATAGTCCGTTCCTTACACCTCAGCTGAGCAGTAAGGGAAGAGAGGAAGGTACGAGACGAAGATGAAAGGAGGAAAGAGGTGCCGTAGTTGAGGGCTCCGGAATAATTTCGCCCACGTGGGATCTTTAACGTCCACTGTCATCGCTCAGTACAAGGGCGCCTTTTGCATTTGGCCTTCATCGAAACGCGGTCGCCGCGGCCGAGTTAGAACCCGGCCGTGGCATTTTGAGGTCACCGCACATATTTTAAAATTTCGCACAAACTTGTCCAACCATTACGTTGTGAGAGAGTGCTAATGCTCCCTAAAAGAACTGAATTCACTCATCGAGTAAGTGATGCCATTTAGTTCTTTTTTTTTTTTCATTGAAAAAAAAAACAGCGGCATTCTTTCGTCGTTTCCCTCTCGTCACGAATAGACAACAGCAGCGCTGTTCTGCTGCTGCTGGTGATGCAGCTGAAACTGATTGCGAAAACTCCCTAGAGAATATTCTGCTGCAAATAGCAATGGCGGGATAAATAAAGAAAAAATTTAAGGTGAAGCTACTAATCAGCCAAGACAGCCAACAAAGAGTAAAGTTTGCCTATCTTCTATATAATTTCATTGTAGTCTTGTTATTAATTTAGTTGTAATATTTTCTGCGCAGCACTCATTTTTAAAATGTACTATTTCCGTTGTCCAGATGGTCAGCTTATTTTTGGACGGCTAAAAAAATTTTAAAAGAACTTTTAGCACTGTAGTACATTCTTTCACGACATTTTCGGCCGATGATGTCTGGAATGTAAAAAAAAAAATGGATATCCAGACGTATGAGCAGCGCACACATTACTGACCACGCATTCAGCAAGTGCTAGGCCATGCAAACTTCAAGGCTTTTTGCAGACCCCAACAACTTAGAAAAGATGATTGAATCTAAGCTAACCAGCTTAGTTCATTAATCAGCGAAAGCTGATTGGTAATAGCGGCCTAGAGGCCTGGGCCCATGTTGACGTTTAGAAGGCGACTTCATTCTTTTAGAGCGAAGTGCAATCCTTTAACAGTAAAGGGTTCATCCTTGCATAGCACACCTGCCGACTACACTCAGCGACAATCCTTCCTGGAGGTCGGCCTAACCTCGTATAGCCATCACGCCTATATAGCCATCATGCCTAAACAGCGGTCACGCCTCGTATAGCCATCAAGCACGAGCATCATGCCAGAACACGAAGAGATTATGAGGCTCTAGAACAAGGCGTAAAAATTTGGTTGCATGATATTCCGCAGCGTACACGGTAATACGGCGGATATCTTCGTGTTTTGACGAACGTAAAAGTGCTTTGCCACTATGCTTTGTGTTGGGTGGCGAAGCAAACCAACTGATGGGCAAATTTGCGGTGAGCTTTGCGCTTTGAAAAGATGTGAAAAAATAATTGTAAAAAGTACCCCCTTCCCTCCCCTCTTGTAGATGATTCGTGAGCTAAATTGCAAGATATCTGATCGCAGATTCGTTCCCGTAAATGTCAGTTAGTAATGGCAGTTACAAACAGCGCGACCATCTCCTCATCATCATCGTCATCAGGAAAGCTGGGCTTGTACGCTCATGTGTGCCCTGTACTGAGTTGTGCTCTTTGATGCGCGAAGTAGATCAGGAGGCGGTGATTGTGCGTTCACCACAACCCATGAAATCAATTTGCATGCGGGTGTGGCTAGTGTGAACTTTTCCATGGTACGCGACATGTAATAACTGCGATTAGTGCAAGTCGCACGTAATCAACGGCAAGGTGCTAAGAAAGTGAGAAGCCGAAGCTCCCTACAGCCAAATGCTCATTTTGCTACTTACACTATCCGCGGTCGGATCTATCTTGAATTCCTTTGACTTGTTGCGCTCGTCGAGCTTTCTGGGCTCCAGTAAACCTACTGGGCCCCCGAAAAAAGCAATGGAAAGAGGAAGTAGTTTGAGTACTTCGTAAAGAGAAGCTGACAGCCAAGCTAACAATGAATCGCTTCAAGGCGAGCGCCTACTGCAGTGGCAGTGTCACTGGCTAAGTGAATCGCAGATTACAAAGCGAATTACAAAACTAGGCGTTTTCTGTGAGATGTTGTTGCAAGTTGAAGATGCCCAGGCGGTTCAAATTAAGCGCTGAGCGCACGAAGCATATACACTGGTATTCGCAAGGCAATGTCGTGCGAAAATGACCATACTTGTCAGCCATCACTTCGATCATAAAGTAGGGATACTGACACCCTCAAATAAATGTATGACTACACGACGTGTAGTCGATGTGCTGCCTTCTAAATCTCTCAGATGTCGTTTGAGTCAGGAGTCAGTAGCGTGTGTTACAGCAAACGGAATCCGCGGAGACCACTTGGGTGAGCGCATTAGGATTTGTGACAATCTCTGTTTCGCTCGAGGTCATTCGGCACTGAACCACCCTCCGCGTAAGTAAATCCGCGCGACAGCCACCGGTTCGCAGGCTGCGGGTTGGCGCTGACACTGTTTCAAAGCATTACGCAGCTGGCCGACCCCGCAGAGTCAGCAGACCCTTGAATGTAGACGTTCCCAGTTTAGCAGCAAATAATGTTCCCTTTGATTAAGTCATGTAGCAGGACTGCGGTTTATTCGTCATTGGGTTCAATTTCCGGAGCCTGCTGCCAAAAGGGGAGGACGTTTGATGACGAGACAATAGAGGCGGTTGCTGGGAGAAACCAATCATTCTTTCTTAGAAGCCTGACGCAGTACAACCGGCTTCCCTCAGACGCATTTCCAAAACGCCCTTTCGGAGCTCAATGTTCAGAATAAGTCCACAACGCCGATCGAGCGTATTTAACGAAAGGCACTCTGCGTAAGCATTCCAAAGCTCAACTTGGTGGTGGCACAGCACACAGCCACCTTTTGAGTTTCGTCTCCACCGAAGCACGGCCGCTGCGGCTGGGTTCGAAGGGTGCATCCCTTGAATAGCGTGCACTCAGCAGGAGAAGGAGAGGAGGAGGTGGTAGTCAAGAAAGGTATGTGGGGAAACTCCCTTCTTGCATTGTGGAGGAGTCGTCAGCTCACAGGGCACTAGCTGTGACTTTGATACGTTCGGTTACAGTCAGTGGATGGTTTCGTCTCACCGGCTTCATAATGCAGCAGCGTACTGATGCGTCGATTTCCAAGCTTGGTTAGCATAAAACAGCACGGCCATGATACCTAGAGCGGCCAAGTAGGTTTTCTCGGCTTTCGTCCAACGCATGGCGATGACAGAAAATCTATCTTTAATTAGCTGAATATTAGCTGAATATTAGCTGAATATCGACAATTAAAGCTGTTTCTGCATTCAAACGGAAGTCTAAAGAGAAGAGTTTACCCACATTGTGTCAAAGAAACATGCTATCATTAGAAACGTTGCAGCGGCCGGTGATCTATCAGTGGTGAAGGATAATGCAGTCGAATTTTTTTAGTTGTGCAGACGCTACATTGCAAACTTATTCGCATTGAAGTGGATAGTGAGTGAGACGGCGGCCTAAACAAGACCGATCCTCTCAAGCGCACGCCAGCCAGACGCACAGATCTGGAAGGGAGAGCCTTTTATTCATAGCATCCATTTCACTACGAACAACTTGTGGCACGAACGGTAGCGGAAGGGCGGTGAATTTCTTAAACGAAAAAACCCAGTTAATAGTGCTGCCATGATCCTATCGTTTTCTTGCGACCCAGTATGACATATTTTTTTGTTTGGCATGAACGCGTTGTGAGCTACGTCGGTATAGTACTGAAAGACCTACAGAGATTAATGCTGCTTATTTTAAGAGTGGTGCTACCGCTCAGCCTGTTTATTTTGCAACGAACTCGTAACATTGGCATCCATTTATCTGAGTCAGTGGCTCAACTGATAATTACCAGCTGAATCTAATCCGGATAAACAAAGCTAAACACGTCTAACACCCTGACAGTATAACTCACAGTGCGTTCAGGATGTGCAGTTGTAGGGCGTCAATTTTAGGTTGGTTTATTGGTTTGTTGGGGTTTAACGTCCCAAAGCGACTCGGGCTATGAGGGACGCCGTAGTGAAGGGCTCTGGAAATTTCGACCACCTGGAGTTCTTTAACGTGCGTCAATTTTAGAGCGCCGTTCTTATAGACGCTCGTTAATGCGTTCCGCGTGGTAGTCTGCGTAGCACGACATCTGATAGGTGGCGTGTATGGTGGCGTGTGAGAAGTGACGTGAAGGCAGGTAGTAGCAGAGCGAAACGCCACCTGCCACGCCCCGGAGAGAGCAGAGGAATGGACAACAGGAAGGTGGCTGCCACGGGAAGATCCCAGTGGGTGGCTAGCAGCGTAACTCTCCACCCGCCAGTGGTGGCAGTTGGCGTGCGAAGAGCTGTTCGCAAATTTCGCGTTACAGACTATTGTAATTGCCCATTTTTTCCCGCCACGCTCTCAAAGGAAAAGAAGCACTTGGCACAGTAAAGTATGCAAAACACTTAGATTCAATGCAGTAAAGTTAAACGTGGCACAGTGCAGTTGAACATAACAGGACACGGTACAGCACAGCAAGGAACTACAAAGCGCTACTGTTTACAGTACAAAACTGCTGCACAACCGTGACCACGTACAGTTAACGTAAAGGGTGGACCGATCAAGTAAAGGCAACAAAGCAGTCATCTGTTTGCTGTAGCGCTCTCGTGGCTATGCGCTGAGCCTGTCAGAAGCTTGCCAAACTACTTGAGGCTTACGTTCTTTAAAAATTCTTCAGAAGAGCAAATCCCTTTTCGAGAGGTTTGGCACGGATACGCATTTTCAGTTCATTAAAACAAAAACGACATTGATAGTGCTCACCAAAGCGATTGCGTGCAACAGTCATAGGCAGTTAATGGAATTTTAGAAGTGCTTGAACACCGTGCTTAGGAGTTCTCGCGAACATGTTCACCTAACGAAATTTACCTGCTACAAATTTATGTTTTCTACACAGACTTGTTAACGGCCGAAACGCGTGGCAACACATTCCCAATACTAAACATGTAATGCTATAACGAATAGTTGTCCATTTGTACGCGGCGAAAATGTCACACATCAGTCATCGGAATAGACCAGCAATTGTGCGATACATCAAGAAGCGAATGCCAAGCTCGAGCAAAGCTAGCGAGCTTGTAGCTCTTGGATAGTCACGTGTAGATAACGGTAGAAAAGGCCGCTCGCAGCCCAGACATATACATAGTCGACATCGAGCGAGAGAGGTACTGTAGCTAAGAACGAGAGAGCGGCGCGTCACAGAGCACTGTCAGGGAACCGCCTGTGAAGCAGAGATGCCGAAAAGAAGCGAAGTGGGCAAAGTAGCGACTCAAATACACATAAAGAACAAAATGAAAGCGGAATTACAAAATGGCCACAAGAAAATTCTTTAGACACACAAGCAGAGCAGAAGAAACGAGGTCAGTCGAAGAACAGGCACTTCTCACTGGGATTCATGCCGTCACCAGCGCTGCAGCCAAAGACGGTGGCGAACTTGCGCGAGTGACGCAGAGGCACATTGCACTCGTCGCCGTTGCTATCCGTGGAGCACGTCATGAGGCAGTACGTCATAAAGAACACCTGGTCATCGCTGTAAGTGTCGAGACCCTGCAGCGCCAACACATCCACGACGCCTTCATTCTTTATAGCCTTTCGGTACGCCAGGAAGGTAGCGCTTAAGGCCGGCACCAGGGACGAAAGAGGGTTGGTAAGTGTGCCCGACGTCGATCCATCCCGAGCCAATTGTCCGTCGGCAGCGCCTCCCAGGTTGCACCTAACGCGCTTTTCGTAATCCTCGTGCCCCACAGTCCACCAGGGGCTCTCCTCGCCTTTGTCGTTGAAAATAATGCCGCGCTGATCAAACGACCGGACCATTGAGGCCGCAAGGCTTGTCCCCAGGGAGCCGTAGAGCATGGCGAGCGTGCCATCGGCGTACAGCATCGGAGGTTCTAGGGCGCCAACGTCCATGGACACACTGTTGTAGTAGTAGCTGTAGCGGCTTTTCACGCGGCCACCGCCCAGGCGCTTGCTGAAGATGCTGACGTAATCATCCCTGGCCACAGTCTTTCGGAACTCCTTGGCTACGTTAACGACGTTGTCCATGAACGAGTCGCCGATGTCTGGGAAGTTCCTGTACAGCGAGGCAAGGCTGTAGTTGGAAAAGAAACGATTGTCGGGCAACACTCTCTCCCACATGCTATCCAGCTTTTGTTGGGACTTTTTCTTGACCAGATCGTCGATCCACGAGGCGTTATTAAAACTGATTTTAATATGCTCCCTCAGCATGTCGAAAACAGCCACTATATTTTCGCGCATTTCCCTGCTGAAGCGCTCGTAGATGTGCCTTGCCGACGCTACCAGGCCGAACGTGCTCTCCACGTGTGACAAGCAGGTTTGCTTAGTGAAGGCCAGGAGTGTATTCGCGTCGCCTTTCATCCGCAGCTCTGGCTTGCCAATGACTATCCACAGGTACATGCGGATGAACACCCAGGAAAGCGCCATCCGAAACGATTCTTCCGGGATCTTTTCTAGCAAGCGATTGAGACGGGTAAGTATACTGGGGTGCTGAATCAGCACAACATCATCTGGACTCCAGGTGAACTGAGGGCGAAAAATCTCATTCAGGTATTGCAACCACCGATCCCTCCGAGAGTTTGTGATCTGGTCGATGTCCCCCAGCTTCCGCTTCTGCTCCTCCCTGGCGTCTGACGTGGACGCAAGAGTTTCGCTGGCGATAGCTTGGAGATGTGCCTTCAGCTCCAGGAGGACATCTGGCAGAGGTACTCCCAGGTAGTCGCAGTGCTCCTTCACAAGTGCCGTAAACTGCTCGTCCGTCCTGTCTAACGACTTGTACCAATCGCCGCGGCTGATGTAGACCGACTTGTGTCGGCTCCTGTAAGCGGGCATAGCGCGTACTTTGATTAGCAGGTTGATGTTCCAGTTCACCGTCAAGTTAAGCAGGATCCTCAGCGGGGCCTGGACGAGCTGGCCAGTCTCTGGCCATTCTTCGGGCCACATAAGGCCAAGGCCCTTCTTGAAGCTCTTGAATTTCTCTATCTCGCTTTTAAGCAAATCGTCGGACCGGTTGGCCATACAGCTTTGGAAGTACCGTGGCGCTAGCGGAACCGGAGCGTCCTTGGGATCACTCTCCAGTGCTTGGATGGCGATGTCTCGCGAGTGGGCGTAGATTCTCTCCATCACGGAAAGCTTCCCGGTGGGCTTCCAGGAGCCGCACACGAAGCTGTAGAAGTTGGCACACGGTTTCACCGCAGTGTTCATGGCGCTTTTGAGCTCTTTGGCGTGCATTATGCATGCGGACTTCGAGCATATTGATACTCTTTGATAGGGCGATATCCATCCTATAAGTATTGACAAGCAGGCGAAGAAGACACCCGCCACGAGGATAATGGCAAGCCCGGACACCAAGTTGGATCGGACACGGGCCGCATTTGCTGATTTCGAGAGACCCTGGAAGTGAGAGAAAACATCTCTGCGTCACTGCGAACCCTGTAAAACACTGCAAAAAATGACCTAAGAAGTGACAAGCACTTCAGACTGCCGTGGATAAGCACGCCTGAAACAAGTCTCCCTTAATCGTCATAACTTTGTACTGACAGTCGGGTCAGTGGGATTTTTTGAGGTTGCTTGTTATAGCGTAGTAGCTGCCGTCACCTTGCCAATTTATAGACCTTTACTTCATCTCTCCTAGACTCCACACCATATTTTTCTTCTACCGTAGTCACCTACTTTCTTTACTACTTCTTGTAAACCTTTAACCTCCTCCTGTCTGACATATCCTCAGCAAGCCACTGCTTGCCTGTTTTGAAAGCCAAAAGTTTCCCTGTCTTCCCATTTCTTTGTCTCTTTGTGGTTTGAGATACTTACACTCTCTTTTATGTACCATCTGTGCAACCAGTAGCTACACAAAATATTTTGTATATATGACGCAGTGTGCTTACACGCTCACTGGTGTATTGACTCCGTGTACTAGGCAACCAGACAAATGGTTTCGTTTGGTTTATTTTATGGGGTTTGACGTCCCAAAGAGACTCAGGCTATGAGAGACGCCGTAGTGAAGGGCTCCGGAAATTTCAACCACCTGGGGTTCTTTAACGTGCACTGACATCGCACAGTACACGGGCCTCTAGAATTTTGCCTCCATCGAAATTCGACCGACGCGACCGGGATCGAACCCGCGTCTTTCGGGTCAGCAGCAAAGCACCATAACAACTGAGCCACCGCGGTGGCTTGCAACCAGACAAATCGATCACGTTAGTTTATCTGCGCAATAAACTTGTGGACCTACACATGGAATCAGCTACTCTCTCAGCCGCAACAGAAATCGTCAGCATCATCACTTTTGCCTGTAGCGCATAAGTTTCCGCGGCGCGGACCATCAGTGTCGGTTAAACGCTTGACCAACCAGCCACTGCGTTCTTGCTCGGGCCTATTCGCATATAGTTGCTCCTGGCGGGTTCTCACGCTTAGCAAGAATAGAGGGGATTATTAATTGACGTTCGCTCGCATGCAATATCGCTTTTCTTCATAATCGCAAGCTCACAAATAAGCATGGCGCTCACCATTAAAGAAAGGAAACAAAGTTGCTAGCGGCGCTTAGTAAGCACTTATACCTAGCGCATCAAACCTACGAGGTCATTTGATGGCATCCAGATTGGTGAGCTGCTAACGGCAAACGTACGAGCAGTGTGTCCTAATGTTCCGCTCGACCCACACTCTTATCAGGTAGCCCAGGGTCATCAGTAACAACCGCTCTCTCAAATGCATTGCGTTCTGTCATAAGAGTTCTCGATCCACACTCCCCGTTAGAGAGAACTTATGGTTTGGTTTTATGGGGTTTAACGTCCCAAAGCGACTAAGGCTATGAGAGACGCCGTAGTGAAGGGCTCCGGAAATTTCGACCACCTGGGGTTCTTTAACGTGCACTGACATCGCACAGTACATCGCACAGAACTTATGCTGTAGCCAAATGATAGCGATCGCCACCTCAGAGACCATCGCCCACTGAGGAGTTTCTTAAACTGTCACAAATAATTCTTGCAGCACACAGGAAAATTTGGAGCGTTCTTTGAAGCTGCTGTCCTGTTTTCTGACTGGAAGCCGTTTTTTTTTTTTTTTTCAAATTATTTTCTTGTGACTGCCATAAACTTTCTGCTGCGCGGACCCCAGAAACACTAACGCCTTCTGTGAATCTTCATTCTTAATGCAAAAGCATAAAATGGCTCATTGGCAACAAGACCCAGCGCTGGCGTTGACCAAGAATCCCAGAAGATGGCACCGTGGTATTAATTAAATTTCTTCCGAACGCGCGTGAAATTGAACCCAGTGCTTTCAGACTGCGAGGTGAGCATGCAACCATAAAACCGCGTTGCTTCTTGACGAACAAAGGTGAACATAATGTATGCTTCGCCTTCCAACTGTATGCCAATGAGAAGGTGCGACATTAGAAAGGACGAGCAAAAAAATTAATAAACCAAGAAAAAATTTTTTTTTTTTTTTTTTTTGCTGCACCAAGAAGCGTGCAACTGTTGAATGCCTCGGGGTCCTCTGACTAAGTTTCTTGCTTAGACAGCGGCAAGATAGACTTTGAAAATTGCGTTCGCCTTTTTCGAGGCACCGATCGTGCACGACCCGACGGTCACACGGACGCCCCATGTGCTCACAAAAAGCTATCGTGCAAGCAATCTTCTGTTAAGTGGAGTGCTCATGTTATTAGGTTATGAAACCAACCCTCAAACCCCAGAACTCGGCAGCGGGAGTTGTAGTTTACCGCATTGGCTAACGAAAGATTTTTATCCAGCACAATTGGCGAAAGTAAAAGGGGTGAAAAGGGGGAAACGACACGAGGACAGTACGTAATATTTTACGAAATGAGCAAACTATAGCCCAACTTCACTCTCTTTTGCTAAGAACCAATTGTCGCCCTTTACGAAAGCAGCACGCACATGCCAGCAGCCGCTCGCTACTGAACGCCCATTTCATGTGCAAGCTCTCTCTCCTGCAATGCATAAGCATCAAGCGCCAAACGCCGCTGTTCTAACATGACGTGTCTTAGCGACTTCGATTGTAACTTTTTCACTACATGTTCAATTGTTGAAAAGAGTGCGCAGAGCAAGCACGAATGAATAATTAACCTAGGCTTTCGAGCGAAGCGTCTTCGCGTCAGCTTAAAATTCTTCCAGCTCAGCTTTTCTTCTACTGTACCTCGCCTTGAGGTAGCCAACTGATTGCATTACCACAGTCCCTTTCGACCAGCATCGACGAAGAAATAAAGCATGCTCCGTGGCAATACTATACCGGCGTGGCGACAGGTGATGGACTGACATCTTGCGCCTTCTTCGCCTCGGGCGACTGAAACGAGAAATGTCAAAGCGCTTATTTTTGACCAGTAGATTGTTCCTCATTTCAAGCATCCTGACTAGCGCTAAACAAACAAACACGCAGGGAAGAAGGTAGACGGGAAACACGTTAGACCTGAAACTCCCATTTAATACTGAATATAACTATATAAACACATATTGTCTTGTGGCGTCGGTGGCAGCTATCAACTGCAGTCGCGTTGCAAGATAATAGAAAACAATAGAATGAGGTCACGTAGCAGGTACAGCCATTGTCGAAAGTTTAGAGCTGAAGAGATTTGCCTCCGAGCCTCACCGTGTGGCTCGTAATTCATACTAAGCGTTCCAAACTTCCTGAAGGTAAGACCATCTCTGGTCTTGCCCGCTCCAGTGAGTGAGGCTACACAAATGCTACAGGAGCACCACTACACGGATTAGAAATAAACTCCCTCAGAATAATATGGAAGAAAAAACGAGTCAAGCAAAACGATGGACGTTAAGCTACATCACAGGGTGGATGAACGATAGAGGATATAAATTCAGATAAAAATGGCGACTTGAACTAAAAGAAAAAAAAAAAACACCTGGACACCTAATTCCATTATGTGTTGGCAATGCAACAGCATTCGAAGCTTTTGATGTATTGGCCGGAAGAGACTGGTAGGGCCTGTGAACCTATGTTGCCCTTCCCGACCACCACTTCATGACCTACCACGGTTTGCAGCTGAAAGCTTCACACAGGCAAACCTGGTCCTCTGACGCCACTTCCCTCCAGCCAGTTGGCATTCTCCGGTCCAGTGACGTCACTGTCGACCTGGTGGCGTCACGTTCCTTCACCCAATGAGATATCTCGGCTATGGTGACGTCACTGACGACCACTTCTCGCCAGCCGATCAGGATTTTTTGTGGACGACGTTTTACGGCGCCGGGCTTTTTTCTCCGGTTAGGGTTCTGTAGGCTATTGCATAAAAGTGTAGACCTTACAATGCGATTCAACGAACAGAGCCGAAAAGGCATGCATACAACACGGTATGCAGTAAATAGGTCTAAAAAGAGAGACTGATTCAGTAAAAACCTGCTCGCACACAATGGCAGGGTGAAAGAATGAGCAACGACAGAGATAACGTTTAAAGCGGGTCACATGGCCAAAAGATGCGCAAGCCGCATTTAAGCTGAATGGATCCGAATCTTTATGTTCGGTTTCTCACAGCTTCCAGTCTGTGTGCAAGACAGCAAAAATTTCTTCTAAATCTATAGGAAAAAGGTAAAATGGGCGTCCTCAGATAGTCCTTCAAATAAAACCAACCACCTCCAAAGAATTTCTGACAGGTAAAGAATTCTGTTCTAAAGCCTGCTTGAGTGTTTTAGTGTTTTCGCAGTCATCCACTCTCTATGTAGAGACTTTCTTCATTGTAGGAAAATCTGGGGAGGTGATACACATTGGGGGATATATATGTGTTCGTACCCATTTTTATACGGCCCATGCCATCGCTCTCACCACGTAACGAAGGTCCTCGAAGCTATGGCGATTGACGACAACAGAGGTCTACATCAGGACCGCGTCCTGGGCTCTTACCGAGAAAAAAAAAACGCCTTGGACAGTTCTAACAGTTCTCACGCTGAGCTCTTCTCTTCCTTGACAGAGGCCGGCTATTTATAGTTGAGCCTTTCCTTAGTGCTTTCACTGATTTGCTTGTTTTATCTTCACCCTTTTATGGCCCCGTTTTGACGTTTCGATTTTAGCTTTTCACGACTTTTTGATTCTTCCGGGATGGCTTTTTACGTTTCCGAGATCTGAGACGTTATTTCCTTCTTTGTTGCTTGGAACTTGACTGCTATTTAGTACAGAATTTGGGGCTCCTTTCTCTCAACACCTCCACCCCTCGCATTTTTACTTATGCAATAAATGTGTCTGTACACTCAAATAAAGACCAGCTTAGCTGTTAGTCAGTCTCATGTCGTGGGCCTTTCTCTGTGTGTGTCGTTTCTTATTGGCAGTCCCTACCTTTACACAACACTGTTCTGTCGCAATGTCTCAAGCGCACTGGGGAACGTTTGCGGCCGATGACGCCATCGTTCAGCTATCCTTGCGAAATTTAGTCTCCCCGTAATATTCCGGGAGTTAGGCATGACACAAGAGTGCGACAAATTCAGCTAACTACCTAGAAGGTACTGTCATTGAAGGTAGATTCAAGTGTTCGCCACAGGGAGTGCTTACCTTGCTGCCACCGCTCTCCGCACCAGGAGAATCCATGGGGTCTTGTCGCTTGCCTTGTTTGCGCTGCTTTTTGCGCTTGTCCTCTCGCTTGTCCATCATCATCTGCGCTCGCGTAAAAAAAAAAAAAAAATTGATGCAGATGCTCAATGCAAGTTGCAGCCGTGGTTCGGGAAAAAGAAAGCCCGTAATTTAGGGCTGCAACTCATGCAAATCAGCACATATTTAAAAGATAATTTGAATGCGCGAATCAGTAAGTGCTGCTGTCCAACCTTACCGGCCACAACCTCGCTGAACCATTTCGTGTAAATGCATCGACATGAGAACATTTGCAGCCGTGGGCCGATGACTGCCCTTAGCAGGACTCAACTACGTCCACCCTATACACCCACAACTTTATATAGCATAGTCTGCACACTTGATATTCGCCTTCCATTGGAAGCCATTCCGTTACCCTGAGCAACGATCGGTTATCTCCCCTCCACACCGCACACGTAGTGCATGACCGTGTCCAGTACTACTGAATTTCTGCTAGGATATGATTAACTCGCATTTCGTCGCTAGCTCACTGTGCCCCCCTTCCTGTTACTTAACGTTACACTTACCTTTTCCTTTCCATACCTCGCTGCGCTACCCTCGCTTTAATTTTGAACCCATTTCGTTAGCTTCCGAATTTTTTCCCCGTGGATGAGTACTGGCTTGATACAACAGTCGTACGCTTTCCTGTCGAGAGATACTGGTAAGCTGCAATTCACGGCTATGCGCATTCTCATCCTCAGTGGATGACGTCGACTGCAGTGTAACGATTTCTCCAAATGCTCTCCAGTTATTCCTGTCTTTATTCTGATCGTTTCCAACCAACCCCGGTAGCTTTTCTAATCTCATTTTTCTATCCGACTTTCGGGCCACCCTCGGTTACGTTTGCATGACTGCTAAGGCTCATTCATTTTCTTCTTGACTTCGGCTATAATTTCACAACTTGTGTGGTGTCTAATACAGGTTGCTCTCCTATATTCTACCCCTACCATTTTCGGAATCAGAATCATTTTATTGGAATAAAAAAAGAAAATATAAGGTGGACAAATTTATACAGAAGGAGCCCCGTAGACAATGTCTGTACTGTGACCTCCTGGTCCTTGCCATAACACGCTGTCCAAGCCTTCTCATTACCCTCGATGTTTCGGCCACATAGGCGAGTACTGGCAAGAAACAACAGTTCATTTTTCTTTTAGCCAAAAGCAACACCTAGTAGTGTAAAACCCAACCAAGAATCTTGTGTGAAGCCTCGGAGTAACTCGGATAAGCTCGGGTTTGTTCGGAGTGGTGTCGCGCAAGCTGCAGCCAATGGGAGGAAGTTCGGGTAAGTTCGGAGGAGCGTCGCGCCAGCTGTATCCAATGGGAGGAGGGCGGCGCCGTGCCAGCTGCTGCCGAGTGGATATAGGGTGCGAAGATGAAGAGCGAGAACCACGGTTGCATACACATGCAGATGCCAGAAAGAAGAGGCGAAAAATGAACACATGCTTTGGCAAGTCTACTCGGTTTCACTACTTTAACACTGTACCCCTTTTTGTAGACAAATCGGTAACACGCTGTTCACAACTTACGAGTGTCTTGTTCCACTGGTGATTTCTTTAGGATCCGGATCCATGGTCACTCCTTGGCATGTATTATATGTACTCCCTCACTACTCTCAGTACGTCACTACCGATCTTAAATTGTTGCTCGTTCCTCAGACTGTTGAACATTACTTTATTGGTTTATTCGGGTTTAACGTCCCAAAGCAACTCAGGCTATGAGGGACCCCGTAGGGAAGGGCTCCGGAAGTTTCGACCACCTGGTGTTCTTTAACGTGCACTGACATCGCACAGTATATGGGCCTCTAGAATTTCGCCTCCACGAAATTCGGCCGCCGCAGCCGGGATCGAACCCGCGTCTTTCGGGTCAGCAGCCGAGCGCCGTAACCACTGAGCCACCGCGACGGGTGAGCACAACTTTAGTTCTATAGGTTATCCCTGAATAAATTCGTCCTAGGCTGAAGGGAATCACTGATGTACGTTAACTAAAAAAAGTCTATCTGGAAACGTTTGTGACGATGTGTTGACCAACAGGCATATCAGCTGAAGTTGCTGCCGGGGTTCATGTTACACACTGTCGCAAAACGCTGTTTCAAAAATTGCGTAATGTTCAGCCCCACGTTTTAGAATACCGATGCACAGATGTGTTCTTCGCAGAAAAATTTGCAGAAGATTATTATCCAAAGACGAAATGCTTTCACGGACGACTGCAATAACGGCGCACGGTGCGCAGCCCTCTCGCTAGACTCCGGCGGTCTCCCCAAAAAAGCGACTTCACCTCGGACTGCTTCGCCAAGAACATATCTGCAGCAATCGCTCCCTCTGGCACGTTAAGTTTTCAAAGACTTAAGCGTTAGCATTCGAATACCCATTTGGCTGGCGGTTAGCGAACCACGCCAAAGGCGTCGACGCAAGTGCTTGCGCGTGAGAAGTCTCTGTCGAGAGTACCTTCATCGGGTGAGGTTTGGGGCGCTTGGCTTTCCTGCGGGGTGAAGCTCTTGCAGGTGATCCAGGCGATGGAGGAGATCCATGCGATGCAGGCGATCCAGGCGATGCAGGCGACCCAGGAGATACGGGTGGTCCAGGTGACCCGTCAGCAGGTGCGTTGCTCGCCATGGTGCCGAGGCTCCGCTGGACAGCCGAGGGACCGCACAGCTGCTACTGCTGAGGGATGAAGAGTTATGACAGCTCGAAACTGGGCTGCTGCTGGACACGTCATACGGTTGCGGGGCCCCAAAGCCGCCGACGGGTGGGACAGCCCGGCCGCCTCCCGGAATCTCGGCTCGAGCAAGTCTCGCGAGGCAGCCACGGTTGCTCTTGGCCTCCGTTGGAATGGCAGCCGCGGTTGCGGAAAGGAGGACGCCGCACGTGCCACGCCTTGCCTTCTTCTTCCTCCGTTCACAGGGTCGGTGTAGTGTTAACCCGTGGCGGGCCGAGTGGAGGGAACCCACACTCAGTGGCTTGCAGCTGACGCATTCCTAGAAAGTTACTTCAACTCAGACAAACGATACAACTGTCGGCACTTAGCTCGCCAGTTCAAAACCGATGCATTTTTTTTGTTCCCGTGGTCTGATCTGGCATGCGATAGCCGAGCTATATGAACGCGACAAAAGCCTTTTCAATGCAGGTTCTGTTAAAGAAGATCAAACTAGTTATTTATGCAATGGTACGCTTTCAGCGAGCAACCAGACCAGGGAATGTGAAATCGAACGTGCTATTAGCGCTAAAAGGTGACTTGGCACTGAAACAGCCTACGGATAGGAAATGGTTTAAGCTGACTAGGGAAGGGTTTAGCGAGATGAGAAAATGGCTGGGGCTCAAACCCAGAGCAAACCCTAGCTTACAGAGCGTGTAAACTCGATTAAGCATGGCCAGAAACGGTTTGCTGTGATTTAACCTTTCCTCGCTCTGTCCTTCGCCAACGTGCCCTGTGGACGTTCTTGATCATAAGAATTATCATATTGAATCAGCCGTCTACGATACACAGCCGTAACGCTGGTTCCAGGGCGCGACTCCTCCATAGCTATCTACGAACGTGGTGCAACGCTTCACGTTTTTTATCATATCAGATGAACGGCTAGTCACGTGATTCAGTGCAACTGCGGGGTGAGCCTTGAATCACATTGTTCAACGCAGTTGAGAAGGCGAGCGTACGCCGCCGGCTCCGCGCGCCGCAGTTCGATTCACATGGTATGACGTCACAGCCACACCCCCGCTCCGCCGCTTGAAGGTCATTCTTCGGAGTGGCATGACCTTGAGGTTTTGCATGGGAGGAGAAGAGCTTTCGCTATAAACAAAAGAGGCGCAAAGGCCTTGCAACTAACAAATCCAAAGGGATAATTCCAATCGTTTTCACACAATCTGAACGCACATGTCATGTTTTTCCCTGCGTTTTGCAATGGAGACTTGTTTGTTTGGTTTATTTGGTTTGGTTTTTGTGGGGTTTAACGTCCCAAAGCGACTCAGGCTATGAGAGACGCCGTAGTGAAGGGCTCCGGAAATTTCGACCACCTGGGGTTCTTTAACGTGCACTGACATCGCACAGTACACGGGCCTCTAGAATTTCTCTGGAGATTCAGCCGCCGCGGCCGGGATCGAACCCGCGTCTTTCGGGTCAGCAGCCGAGCACCATAACCACTGAGCCACCGCGGCGGGGCGGAGACTTTTGTATAAAACGCTGGCGGTCAAGTATCGGAAGGTTACCATAGGATAATGGCAAGAGAAGACCGAAGCTGGCTTGTTTTTGCATTTGTGCTTCTGTGGGCCGAGCTTGATACTATACATAGGCCATAAACACGAAATTTGAGGCATCTGTCCCTGACTCGTTAACTATGACCTACAATAACCAGCCATTAATGTTACCCCGTCTTTCTGCCTTAATATCGCCGTTTAGTCCGTTTATGGAGTCATTCCTTGATTCTACAATTTCTAACCGGCGGGCAAGAAGTAACGCACACGCTTCCGGAAGAGGGCAGCTTTAATTAAGAAGAGGTAGACTTAACACCTAAAGCCAAGTGCGGCATGTAGGCGCGTTATGGTGTTGAGTCACTAAAAAAAGCGGTCATTCTGGTTTCGAACTCAGTCTTGTTTAGGTTGGCATCCACAGCGCTTCCTGAGTTTGAAACTCCGTGGAGGTAGCTTTGACAAGTACGAGAATTGTGAGCTGGAATACTGAGCGGCATTACAACGCAGAGTATAAAAGATGCCTGGCGCTAGATGGCCGCTGGCATGTTTCACTTTCAAGAAAAAATGGTCCACTGAAAAGCGAATTCCTGTGATGTGCAGTGAAATAAAAGTGGCAGCACAAAAACTAAATATCATATTATCAAGGACATATGATAAACTAAAGCCTAGTAAATAGGACAAGGTGTTCGCTCTGTAACTCATCGATCGCAAGTCTGTAGGCTGAAACTTGGCGGAACACATTCGAAACTTCCAGCGTTGCATAGCATTGAAAACGATTACCCGATTTAAGGCGTAAAAAATCAAAGTTCTGCAACAAATCAAGACAGTATCAGTCCTTTAAAGCTCAAGCATGCACACAGTGTCGTCGTACTAACCCGCGCACACGTGCACAATGGTGAAAGAGCAGAACAGGTCCGACATTCCCAGTAAGTACACGCATTGACGGGGAACGTTCTCGCATCCAAGCGAGCTGCGGACGTGAAGCAAATGAAAAAAGAAAATAGCGACGTATGTAAGGAGAACAGTTAGTGTAAAAACAGACGCAGACTAGAAGACGGGGTGAAAGCTAAATACGTACAAACACAGAGATAAGGGACGCGAGGTCAGTCAAAGAAAGTACACTTCTCCTTTGGGTTCATAGCGTCCTTAGGAGTGCATTTAAAGGTGGCGGAGAACTTGTGCAAGTGACGCAGGGGCACATTGCACTCGTCGCCGTTTCCATCCACGGCGCAAGTGATGAGGCAGTACGTCATGAAGAACACTTGGTCGTCAGTGTAAGCCTCGAGTCCATCTAGCGGGTGCACGTCTACCTTATGCTCCATCCTCACAGCGTGGCGGTACGCCTCAAACGAGGCGTCTATGGCCAGCACTCTCCAGAACAATGGGTTCACGAACGGTTTCGCCTTCAACGGGGGCGAAGGCGAGGTGGTGCTGCTGTTTCCGGTAGATGGCGTGCTCGGTTCCGGCGGGGCGCCGCCTACGTTGCACTTGACGCGTTTGTCGTATTCCTCGAGCCCTGCGCTCCACCAGGGGTCGTCTTCTCCCTTGTCGTTGTAACCGACGCCGTGTTCGTCGAACGCCCGCACCATAGAAGCCGCCAAGATCGTTCCCAGGGAGCCGTACGTCATGGCGAACGAGCCGTCAACGTAGAGCAACGGAGGTTCCAGGGCGCCGACGTCCATGGACACGCTGTTATAGTAGTAGCTGTAACGGCTGGACACACCACCGATGCCCAGACGTTTCGAGTATATGCTGAAGTAGTCGTCGCTAGCCATGGTCTTCCGGAACTCCTTGGCAACGTTAACGACGTTGTCCATGAACGAGTCACCCAGCTCTGGGAAGTTCTTGTACAGACCAGCCAGGGTGTACTTGGAAAAGAAGCGGCTGTCGGGCAACACGCTTTTCCAGATGCCTCCCAGCTTTCCATACGACTTTTTCTTGACGATGGCATCGATCCACGAGGAGTTTGCGAACCTGATTTTTATCTGCTCTCGCACCATGTCGAACAAGTCGACTATCGTATCGCGCAGTGTCTTGTTGAACCGCTCGTGGATGTGCCTGGCCGACACGAGCAAACCAAACGTTGTCTCCACGTGTGCCAAGCAGGTTTGCTTTCTGAAGGTCTGGAGTTCACTCGCGTCGCCCTTCTTACGAATCTCCGGCTTCCCGATGACAGCCCACAAGTACTTGCGAACGAACATCCAGGAAAGGCCGATTCGTAACGAGGCTTCAGGCACGTTTTCTAGCAAACGCTGTAGATTGGCAATTATGGCCGGGTGTTCGATTAGCACAATATCGTCTCTGTTCCACACCGAGGTGTACCCGATGTGGAAAATATCGTTCAGGTATTCCAACCAGCGATCCCTTTGAGATGGCGTTTGCTGGTCAATTTCTTTCAATGTCAGTTTCTGTTCGTCCCTGGTGTCCGGAGTGAACGTCACCGTTTCGCTGATAATGGTCTGGGTGTGCCTTTTCAACTCCAATAGATCGCCTGGCGGAGGCACTCCTAGGTAGTCGCATTCATCTTGGACCAGTTTGACGAACTCTTCATCCGTCGGGTTTGTCCACGAGGGCTTCCAGTCACCGCGCCTGATGTTAAGCAGCTTGGGCCGGTTCTGGTAGGCGGGCACTCCTCGCACTTTGAAGATCAAGTTAATATTCCAGTTGACCGTCAAGTTGAGCAGGATCTTCAGTGGGGGCACATGAGTCTCGCCGCTCTCCGGCCACTTTTCGGGCCAGGTGAGGCCCAGGCCACTCTTGAAGCTCTTGAATTTCTTAATCTCGCTCTGAATCGAATCGCTGGAGCGGTTAGCCATGCAGCTTTGGAAATACTGTGCCGCTAATGGGACTGGGGTCTCCTTGGGATCTCCCTCGAGCTCCCCGACGGCAACGTCACGAGAATTGGCGAATATCCGCTCGATCATTGAGCGCTCCACTCCGACGGGCTTCCAGGACCCGCACACGAATCTGTAGAAGTCGACACACGGTTTGACTGTTCTGTCCATGGCGTTCTTCAGCTCTTGAACGTGCTGAAGGCAGCCCGGCTTCCTGCATACACCTACAGAGGGCTTAGGCTGCATGAATTTGACGAGCATTATCACGCATAGGAATGCCAGAGCCGATCCCACTGCTGCCAGGATGACGGGAAGCATTATCTTCACTATGGGGCGCACCGCGGCTGTTGCTTCGGAGCTCGGCGGTGCCTGGACGCGCAGGAGAATGACTGGTGAAAAACGAAGACAAGTGAAATGAATGCGAAAAATGGCTTTCACGTATCAAAGGCAGATACAGAGAAACAATGCGCGGGAAAAGTTTTGCGGCGGTCCGAGTTCCCCGGCGGAATTCGTAAGTCCATCTGTTATGTCGCTCGTACGTGACCTCCAATTTAATCTGTTATTGCGTTCTGCAGGAGAGCGGAGCACGCTCACGCAACAACAAAATTTCTGCATGAAACAAAAATGCCCCAAGGCAGTTGTATACCTTAGACGCAGAAAAATGAAGATTTTGCAGGACTGTCTACTGCCACTGATCAGCGATTTCCGCTAGCTTTAAAAAGTAAGGTAGCAGGATGTAACTCTGTTGCAAATAATAATTGTGGTAAATATTAAAAGGCCTAAAACAACAAATAGGAGTTTGAAAACCAACGTAACCTCTAACATCGCAAGTGCTCACAATGACAGAGACACCAGACGGCAGTGGCGCCGTTTATGGTTAGAGAACAGGCCTAGCTAAGGTAACGCTCTTCTAGTGGCTTCCATTTGCAAAATAAGGGCCCCACGACCGACCCTTCAGCCCAGATGTGACCAGAAAACTTCACTCAGCGTTCGAGGAGCAGGACTCGCAAGCGCGGCGCGTTGGGAAGAATACAGGAAGGGTCGCAGGCTTGCGAAAACCGTAAAAAGCACCGGACCTCGGATATCGCAAGAGAGAGAAAAGGTATATGCGTTAGTCGTCTAGGAGGCCTTGACGGATCCCTGAAGTCGTTGTGGCAGAGTTGGTCAAATGTTTAGGGGAATCCCCCAAGGTGGAGTAGATTTGTAATAAGGGAGTAATTACTCATTGACATCCACCCGAACGCAGCCATACGGCTACAAAGGAAAGCTATACAGCTTTCTCAGAAACTTCGTAGTTAAAGAAAAATTCGTCCTATAGTCCGGGGACTACCCGGGACTACCCCGGACTATAGGACGAATTTTTCTTTAACTACGAAGTTTCTGAGAAAGCTGTATAGCTTTCCTTTGTAGCCGTATGGCTGCGTTCGGGTGGATGTCAATGAGTATAATTACTCCCTTATTACGTTGTGGCAGAGTTATACAGCGCGTATTATTCTATTTGATCCACATGGTCTTGAATAAATCAATCACAGAACTAATCATAACGTATTAGGTAATTATTATACTCAAGTACGCTTGAACAAGGCAGCCACTGGCAGCCTTGTTTAAGTGTGTGGTTATCTGGCAGCCTGGCCAGACAACCACACGTCGAAATGTTCCCCTGCAGTTATGCCAACGTTTTTGCAAAAAAAAACTAATATGCTATGTGAATAATGCGAAACACTTTTATAATCCCTGCCTCAGAGTTTTTTTTTTTTTTTTTTCGTAGTGAACTCGAAAGTACAAGCGCCATGCGATACCCTCCAGTGCCTGCGATAAGACAGTGCCTTGCATTCGTAGCTTCAACTCTGCTGATATGCTATACGCGAGCAAAGGACGCAGAAGAAGCGTATAACATATTTACCGAAAGCAAATCATATAAATAATATTGAAGCACGTTGTGCAGCAAAGCAGCAGCTCGGGTCCAGTCACTAGCATCCATCTAGCACAGCCATATTGAAGGAAAGCTGCACAACTTTCTCAAAATCCTCACACTTGAAATATATTTATCCGGAGCCCTCCACTACTGCGGCTCTTACTCTCTTCTTTTACTCCATTCCAATGCAGGACAGAATTACCCTAACATATAGGCACAAGCCCCTCAGTCAATCAAGAGGAAAGGCGCGAACGTCGCTGCTCGAGCTCTCCTCCCCTGAGCATCCTACATGATTGACCACACCCCCGCCGCGGTGGCTCGGTGGTTATGGTGCTCGGCTGCTGTCCCGAAAGACGCGGGTTCGATCCCGGCCGCGGCGGCTGAATTTCGATGGAGGTGAAATTCTAGAGGCCCGTGTATTGTGCGATGTCAGTGCACGCTAAAGAACCCCAGGTGGTAGAAATTTCCGGAGCCCTCCACTACGACGTCCCTCATAGCCTGAGCCGCTTTGGGACGTTAAACCCCAATAAAACCAAAACCAAAACAAACCATCCACTCACATGCACGGGCATTCCGCGACACTACAGACTTTCAAGGAGGACATATCCACCCCCAGACAGGAAGCAGCCGCCGCGGTGGCTTAGTGGTTATGGTACTCGGCTGCTGACCCGAAGGACGTGGGTTCGATACCGACCGCGGCGGTAGAATTTCGGTGGAGGCGAAATGCTAGAGGCACGTGTACTGTGCGATGTGAGTGCACGTTAAAGATCCCCAGGTGGTCGAAATTTCCGGAGCCCTTCACTACGGCGTTCCTTATAGCCTGAGTCGCTTCGGGACGTTCAACCCCCCCCCCCCCCCCTCGAAACAAAACTAGACCAGACAGGAAACTAAATAAAGAAGAAAAAATTTGCAAAGGCTTAGCTTGGTTAATCCCGGAAGGTTGCGAAAGCAAATTACGAGCAAGTTTAGCGACTACAGTAGTGAAAGGCGAAAGCCTGAGTGCTGCACGGGACGCCGGAATTAGCTTAAAGTGCTATTGAGGGCTCCACTAAACCACAGAGTTGGTAAGGCGCCTTTCCTTTCCTCCAAATCAACGCAGTCTACAACGCTGTCTATGTCAGAGCGCATCAATGAAGGCCGGAATTAGCTTAAAGTGTTATTGAGGTGTCCACTAAACCACAGAGTTGGTAAGGTGTCTTTCCTTTCCTTCAAATCAACGCAGCCTACAACGCTGTCTATGTCAGAGCTCATCAATGAACGCCACAACAGAGGTCAAGCTAAAGGCCAAACGTGGATCCGCCGGGACGACGCTGAAGGCTCTAAACCTAGCGCAGTATTGCTTTCGCAATAAAAACTACGCATGCACGCTTACAGACAGATTCAACGTAAACCCAAAGAACCTCAACAGAATGCATCCGGAAATGTACAAATCAGAATGAATGCACTACGGAGAGGAAGCATACCTCTACCAAGTGGTATGGGCCTACCAAGAAAACACTTGCAACGCCAAGAAAAAACAACCCGACGGCTCATCACTGAGTCCTAGGATGCATTCTCCTGCTCTGACCTGCAGCAACAATAGGAGTTCGCGGAGCGATCCCGAACTGCAGCAGCATCCGACGAATTCCCTCAATGGAGCGTCCGAATAAGATTTCTTTAATAAAAGTGTTTCCGCTCTCTCTCCCATCCCTCACAACGTGGATGAGGTGTCCATCGAGAAGAGAGATAGTTACTGCGTCCTTTCCTTTCCTCAACTTGTAGTTCTCCGGGTTGATTTAGACACGCCGCGGCGGCTCAGTGGTTAGGGCGCTCGCCTACTAAGCCGAAGTACCCGAGTTCGACCCCGACCGCGGCGACCGCGTTTCGATGGAGGCGAAACGCAAAAGGCACCTGTGTGCTGTGCGGAATCAGCGCGCGTTAAAACCCCCAGGTGGTCGAAATTATTCCGGAGCCCTCCACTCCGGCACCTCTTTCTTCCTTCTTTCGCTCCCACCTACCTTCCTTCCCTTACGGTGCGGTTCGGGTGTTCACAGAGATGTGAGACAACTACTGCGCCATTTCCTTTCCTTAAAAACCAATGTTCAATGTCCCGGGTAGATTACGACCACTGGAGACCTCCACTACGGCGCCTCTTCCATCCCTTCAAGGAGGAAGTTAAAGAAGGAAGGAAGGGGCGCCGCCGTGGAGGGCTCCGGGTTAATTTCGATCGCCTGGTGCTCTTTGAAGTGCGCAGGCATCGCACAGCACAAAGGGGCGTCTTTTAAGGCGAAAGCCTTTAATGGCTCACGCTTGCAGTGTCCATCCGCGCGCTGGAATCGTGCCAACTGTGGCTTCTCCTCGGCGCAGCGGCGCAACCTCCTGCACTCCTTAGCAACCAGCTCGCCGGTGGGGGGCGCAGCTATGCATAGCAACCGTGACGTCACACAGTAGCGGTAGAATGAGCGCGCGCGCGTCGGCGGTGGCAGCTGCACCGCCGCTCCTTCGCCAGACGTCTCATTGCAGTCGAGCGAGGGAGACGCATGGCTCCGAAGCGGCCCAGTGATTCCGCGCCAAGCGGTTCGAGGAAGCGGCAGTGGGTTGACCACAAGACTTTCGTCAAGCACACTTTAAAATTTCCAAAGTGTCTTCTGTAATTTTTTTGCACTGTCTGTATCGAAATGTGGCTTCCGCGGCAGGGATTTGATCCGATGTCCTCGCGCTCACCAGCCTAACCAATTAGCCACTGCGAGTGTTCATCACCTGATCTCACGTGTGCCGAAGCCACCCTTTCATACTACAGGCATTGATTGCTACTGATGATCCGTACACAATCTGTCACCAATAAAATAGCATGTCCGTGTAAGTAGCCTAAAGGAGCGGACCAAGCATGCCCTAAACGAACAGTTCCTAGACTGTCACAGCACCTGTCGTGTGTAAAGTACTGTATTTGCTAAAGCAACCCGTTATTTCAATATCGGAAACCCTCTTTATAAAAGACCGGATGTGTTACTGATACTTTCTGAACGCCAACCCCTTGCGCCTGAGCTCGATTCAATGAAAGTAAAAGCACCGGACATCGCTTTATTGGTACAAACGCGCAGTTACAGCATGGCTTAGCTAACACGGTATGATCGCCATTGTGTCTTACCGGGAAGGCATCGGCGTGCCTGCCGGCTTCGGGCAGCTGAAAGGAGAGAAACAAGACAAGTTTTTACGCCAGGGAGCACATTTAGTCATACGTGCTTCTTTCAAAATATGGGGCGGTTTTTCGTTATGGTGCGCCCGCGTCAGAGTAACGCAGCTTCGAGCGGCGGCACAAATCGGTCAACAGCACTTATGTCTTTCGTTCATTGCTTGCCACACAAAAAAAAGGAAATAGTCTTACTATAGCTGGACCACCTCGACATGTGCGCGTTGCATTGCACCCTGCGTCGTATGTGCCTGGCAACCACCAAGTATTTTATTTATTTATTTATTTATTTAAGAATACTGTAGCTTTTAATTGAGGGCCATTACAGGGGAGGAATTGTCAAAAAAATTTTAAAAACGAGAATTTCAGGCACTGATAATAAAGCATTACAAAACATGATCAAAGCATCAACATGTAGACAGCAAAGGTTAGCAAAAAGCATGGGTGGAAACACTAATGGGGATACAAGAAATTCTTCTCTCGTCGCCCATAATACAATTCAAAAAACATTCAAACTCCAACATTTCGTGCCGCTACAGCGCAGGCCGGAAGGCCATTCCACAAATTAATACAAGAGCCGCCGCGGTGGCTCAGCGGTTATGGTGCTCGGCTGCTGACACAAAAGACGCGGGTTCGATCCCGGCCGCGGCGGCTGGAATTTCTTTGGAGGAGAAATTCTAGAGGCCCGTGTACTGTGCGATGTCAGTGCACGTTAATGAACCCCAGGTGGTCGAAATTTCCGGAGCCCTCCACTACGGCGTCTCTCATAGCCTTAGTCGCTTTGGGACGTTAAACCCCATAAACCAAACCAAATTAATACAAGAAGGAAAAAAAAGTTTTGGGGGCGATATAGGCGTGCATGATAAGGCTGTATTGTCGCACTGTCGTTCAAACGGGTACTGCGTTTTAGAAGAGGGTGAATATATGTTTCTTTCTTGATTTTTTTTTCTTTTTTTGATGTAGCAGGGCGGCTAAGACCATTGTTCCGGCAATTCAACGCTATGCGTACATTTCCATGCATTTAAAAAAAAAAACCAAAGTACAGCCATAGTCAGAAGTCACCAGTCCACGGGTTTTGCTGTTAAGCCATGCCCTCTACCTTCCATACCACAGCAGCTCCATGGCTGTACCGCTCAGAAAAGAGCACTGTAGCCCGAGGGCTTTAAACAACGCTGCCTACTCAGTGCAAGGCTTTGTAAACAAAGCCCGCCACAGTGGCTCAGTGGTTAGCACGCTCGGCTACTGAGCCGGAGTACCCGGGTTCGAACATGGCCGCGGCGTTTCGACGCAGGCGAAACGCGAAAGGCGCCTATGTGCTGTGCGATGTCAGTGCACGTTAAGATCCTCAGGTGGCCGATATTATTTCGGAGCCCTCCACTAGGGTACCTATTTCTCTCTGTTATTTCACTCCCACCTGCCTCCCTTCCCTCATGGCACAGTTCAGGTGTCCACCAGGAAGTCAGACAGTTATTGCGCCATTTTCTAGGGACATGTATATCAACCTTAACAGTGCTTAAATTGGTCTCGATTACGTTTCACCATGCCGATAAAAAAAAAGATGCCCAGGCTTAGATTGGTTAAGCCAAGAATGCGTTGCATATTGCGCGGTCTTTTTGCGCGAGGTATTGCTTGGCGGCACTCGATTTTCTCAGGAGCTTTTCCTCCGTGACGTATGGATGGATGGATGGATGGATAGGAGCGCCCCCTTTGAAACGGGGCGGTGGCAACCGCCACCATGCTCAGCCGTCCTTTTTTTCTTTCTTTCTTCTTTTTCTTTTCTTCTTTTCCTTTTTTTTTCTTTTTTCCCCTTTTTTTAAGTGGTTTGGTGACGTCACGTAACCACGTGACGTGTCACGTCGTTTGGTGGCTGCCCGGCCGCGCCCAAGGGCTGAACTGAGTGATTGCAATATGCTACGCATAAAAAGCAAATGGATGGCCGTTAAAGCGCAGGCCAACGGTGACAGGGACCACTGGCCCGATTTTTACCGCTGTTTGCTCCCAGAAAAAAAAAAAAAATCATCCTTATAATATTTACAAGCGGCGTTGACCAAGTCTTGACAACAGGGCTGTGATTTTTTTTTTGTACAGAGGTGGAACTTAAAGACGTCCCTTAAAGCCCACAAACGATGCGGAGATTGGGACACGTATGCTGCTGATTTGTTCTGGTCATGTACTGATACTTATGATACTTATGATACTTATAGTGCGCGAGGTAGCTCTCAGCCGTTGAACAAAGAATGAAACTGAGAAGAAAGGAGCTCTAGAAAAAAAATGGTGGCCGATTTGCGCAATTAGGCCAAATGCGAATTAGGTGCGCTAGAACTTGTTTTCACTTCGGTTCCGGTGCTGAGAACCAGTGTTCACGGATGGCAGTTGTTCGGATTTCGATACTGGGTTAATGTCCGTGTATGCGGAATAGGTCACTCTCAACATTCATAGATTCCTGGAAGTCTTCTTAGCACTCCTGGCACAGTGGTGCAGCGGTCAAGTTAAGATGCTTGGTTGGTTGGTTTATTGGTTCATTAGGGTTAATTGTCCCAAAGCAACTGAGGCTATGAAGGACGCCGTAGTGAAGGGCTCCGGAAATTTCGACCACCTGGGGTTCTTTAACGTGCACCGATATCGCACAGCACACAGGCCTCTAGTCGCCTTCATCGAAATTCGGCCGCCGCGGCCGGGATCGAACCCGCGTCTTTCAGATCAGCAGCCGAACGCCGTAACCACTGAGCCACCGCGGCGGGGTCTCAAGTTAAGATGCGCCACTGCCCTTCTATGGCAGGTGCTGCAATGGGCGGGGCTTAAGTTGCTTTGTTTGCGTTGCGATACAGGTGGCTCTTCGTGGTTAATTGAGCTGCCGCCTAACACGGTGGGCAGGCTGTTCATGCTTACCTGCCCACCGACTGGTGGGCAAAATGAGTCATTTGCTAACAGCGTAAACGAATGCACGCCACCGCATGATTGCGCGTTATCAGTGGTAGCTCACTGTAAAGGTGAAAATTTCAAGCTATACATGCTTACCTTGCCGTCTTCGCCCTCCGTGCCCAGTGCATCCCTGAAATCTCGTGATTTGTCGCGTTTCACGTGCTTTCCGTGCTTGAAAAACAAAAGAAAAGCGGAATGAAAGTGGAATTATTTAAGAGGTCTGACGCAGCGAAACAAGCGGTTTTCAAAACAGCGAGATTCGCGCAGTGCAGGGTCAACCAGTACGTGAGCGTAAGCGTTTTCGCACGCCCACTGCAAACAAGGACGCAGGTTCGACTCCCACTTTCCGCTCGGAGCAAGCTACAGTCGTGGCTGGGCGAAATGGGAAGGAGGGATAGCGCGTGAATCTATTTCTGCGACGCCATGCAAGTCAGCATAGAGCTACACTACAACAGGGAACCCTCGTAGCAGCAGTAGTCGTATTAGTGGTAAAAATAGTACTAGCAGTTGCGGTTAGAGGTTAGTAGGGTAGTAGCGCTAGTAATGGCAGTAGTGGTAGTAGTAGCAGTCGTAATAGTAGTAGCAGTAGTAGTAGTAGCAGCAATATTCTGGGTGATATCGGCGCACCGGTCACTCAAGCCGTAGTGAGTGCTTGATTCGATGCGACGTGATTGGCTGCGATTTTTTCCTTCGTTCGCATATACGCTATGCAGTGCGTGGCGATGCTAGACTTTACTGCACATGAGGGAGCACAGCAGTGCAGTGGATGAACAGACAAGCGCACAGTGCCGTCCTACAGACCGAGTGGAGGAGAACGGTCACTGTCACTGCACAACGAAAGGGAAAACCCAAAACTAGCGTCTAGTGCGTGTGGCAGGTTGCGTTAATGCCAACCATCTCAAGCGCACCCACTGATCGAAGCAGCGCCACCACCGAAAGTGAGTAAATCCAGCACGACCTTGCATGTCCTAGGATATCAAGGTGAGAAACCCAGCTGCCCGAAGGTGAAGTACGTTTGAAAGGCATACCCGCTTCCGGACTCTCTCGTTCGATTCCCAGGCTCTTCTCGTTTGGTTAATCATTCGCATCGCTACGATATCAGTCTTCTTTTCACTGGTTTACTGCGAGAAATTCACCTGTTTAAGCCTAGTTACCCACGTTTCAGGACGTGTGGTATCCTTCACGCAAAAATTTCAGGCTCCGAGAAAGTAGAGGGCGCGGCAGACGGAAACAAAGGAGGTACACAAAACGACAGGACCGACGTCTTGGTTGCTCTTAACCAGCCTATATAGTAAATAAGCGGTCAGATCTGGCTCGCGGTGTGAGTTTTTGCTCATGCGCTCACTGCTCACAGCGCCACACAGTTGCGGCACATGGTAACGCTATGCTAAAATCTCCAGTAGCTACAAGCGAAACAGACTGAAAAAGCGGCTGCCTTCTGCCCCGGTTACCCTGGACGACTTCGTTGAGAGCGATTTCGAGCGCGTGGACCTCCTGGAGGCCGGCTGGTCAACGCCCATCGGTGGAGGAGCGGTGCTTCCCATGTCGCCGCAGGCTCCGCTGGAAAGCCGAGGACGTCCTCGAAACTATAGGCAGCTGCTCGACTCGCGCAGGTGCGTAACCTCAAGCCGTCGGTGGTTGGCACAGCGCAACCGTCTCGGAACAGTCGAATCCCGGCTCGTGCTGGTCTCGCGAGCGGGCCAGCTACAGTGGCCAGAACGCAGTGATCATATTAGTTGCGATAACCCTCACTGTGACCCTGCATGTGACAATTTAATCGCTCCTTATTTAAAATTAGTACTGTCACGACACCTTTACCCTGCTCACAGCACGAATGAACTAAAAAAATACCAAGTTGCAAGAGAGTTAATAGCTTATTTTTATGCTCATAGAAGGCGCTGCAATCGGCTAATTTCCAAAAACAGACCACTAGTAATGATTGGACATTGTGTCGATGTTTCGCAGCTGGCAGGATCCCAAAGGTCTGACGGTGGCAGTGCATATCGACGACTTCTTCCACTTCCATTCATGGGAACGTTCAGTCTATACCCTATTACTACTCCTTTTCCTCTAAAAATGCTCCTCTTTCCAACAGTTCACCGCCTGTTCTTGGCCACGCCCATGTAGTGGGTATGTGCCATTTTAATTGAGGCCAACCAATCAACCAACGTTCCTCTATTTTTTGTGCATGAAAAAATTCATCACAAAAAATTCAGGGAGCACTCTGACTGTCTAAAGTGCGTAGAGGCGAAAGCGTTTTCCGTACCACTTTGACTACCTCTATGGCACTGGTGAAGTCACACATAATTAATAACTAATTACTAAGCAATGACTAATTACTAATTAATGGCTGATTGATAATTAATGACTAAATACTAATTAACTGCTAATTAATGACGCTTAATCTTCGCCTTTAGGTGTGGAACGCGACAGCGTGTTGTAGCGCTGCCAGGGAGTCCACGGAACGCCACCACCCGTTCGGAGCGATGCCCTTGCCCTTTGAACGCAACGCTTTTTGAGGAAAGGAAATGGCGCATTAATTCTCTGTCATCTCGGTGGACACGTGAACCGCACCGTACATGAAGGGAGGGAGTGGGAGTGAAAGAAGAGGGGCCGTAAAAAAGAAAACGAAAATTGTATTCGAGGAAAGGAAATTACGCAGCAACTGCCTCACATATCTCTCTGGACACCCGTCAAAAGCGTGACACCTCCGCTGGCAAGCTTCTGCTGACAGCCTTCTGTCGACAACGATGAGGCATTGAAGGCTTTCGCCTGAAAGCCTCTCTGTGCTCCCCACTTCTTGGCCGATCCCCCTGTGTGAGCCATTGTACGAGGTTAACAACGTTCCTCCAAGAGGTCTGGTTGGTTGGTTTATGTGGTTTAACGTCCCAAAGCGACTAAGGCTATGAGAGACGCCGTAGTGGAGGGCTCCGGAAATTTCGACCACCTGGGGTTCTTTTACGTGCACTGACATCGCACAGTACACGGGCCTCTAGAATTTCTCCTCCAAAGAAATTCAGCCGCCGCGGCCGTGATCGAACCCGCGTCTTTCGGGTCAGCAGCCGAGCACCATAACCACTGAGCCACCGCGGCGGCTTCAAGAGGTCTAATCAGTTTGATGTCAGCATATCTGCTGCTTTAAGCCTTCGATGCCTATGCGCTTCAGGAACAGTAAAACAAGTTTTAAGAACGTTTACTGTGTCACCACTTCTGGCAACTAAATCTTGGCAGATGGAACGCTCTTTGTGGTGTGATCCGCAACGTCAGCATAGACCCCTTCTTCGTATAGACCCAACGTGTGATTTCCGCATGCCATGCAATTTAGATACACGTGATCGTAATTGCCTGCACCGAATTCATCTGGACGTTGCCTTCACTAAATTCTATTCTTATAAAATTGGTGCATCAAGTAGCCCTCTGTGCCCGGCATGTGGTGTGCGCGAGAATCTTCAGCACTTGATCTGCTACTGCCAAATCTTTAATCCCCATCGCAAGGCACTGTTAAGTGCTTTAGGACTCTATCAGGACGGCCCTGTGCACCTGGAGCATGTCCTTGGTACCTGGAGTGATGCGGCTTCGGCTGAGCGAGGGGCAAAAGCTTCCTTAATTTTTCTTAGGGACAAGGGTTTAGGGGACAACGTTAGATAATCATGAGTGTTTATGAGTACGTGAATGTTGAGTATGCTTGATGACGCCTTTCTTTTTTCCCTTTTTCTCTCTTTTTCACCCACGTCTGGAGTAGCATGCTAGGCTCATAACCAGGCAGACCTGTCCTTTATTCATTAACGTCTCTCTCACTCTCTCTCTGTTTTTTGCAGAAGTCGTGGAATAAAAATACGGCGGTCCTTATTCGACCTTCCTGCCAATTATTCGAAACATATTCAGGAACTGAATAACATATCAGATTTGTTTCGAAAAATTTTGAACCTGCGCTAGTTGATTCGTTCGACGAATCGAAGGATATTCGATTCTTTATTCAAAAATTCGAACGTTCGCATATAGTACTCGCCATAATTTTATTTTATTTTCGAAAAGCAATGAAAATTTCGTCTTTTAATTAGCCACACCAAAAAATAATTAGAATAAGAGAAAAAAATGCCCAGGCTTAGCTTGGTTAAGCCAAGAATGCGTTGCATATTGCGCGGTCTTTTGCGCGAGGTATTGCTTGGCGGCACTCGATTTTCTCAGCAGCTTTTCCTCCGTGACGTATGGATGGATGGATAGGAGCGCCCCCTTTGAAACGGGGCGGTGGCAACCGCCACCATGCTCACCCGTCCTTTTTTTTTGTTTTTTTTTGTTTTTTCCTTTTTGTACTTTTTTTACGTTGTTTGGTGACGTCACTTCACCACGTGACGTCACGTCACGTGGTTTGGTGGCTGCCCGGCCGCGCCCAAGGGCTGAATTGAGTAATTGCAATATGTTACGCATAAAAAGAAACGAATAGCAGCTGTTACGAGTTTGTAACGCGAAAGATCCAGCGTTAGCTGGGATGGAGGAAAGAAAGCATAGAAGAAGCCTTCGCTGTTTGAGCTGCAGGACTAACTTGTGCACGAAGTCTCGTGTTTTCGCAAGGACTACTGGTAGTCGCTGGTCCATGGCGCAGCGGCGTCACCTGCATCATCGGCGCGTCTGTCACTTGCCGGCGGCCCAGCGCGACACGAGACTTTCTGCTGCGCATGCGCAAGCGCGCTGAGGCGAAACTAGCGAGAGGGAGATCCCACGTCCGGCTTCAAGAAATGTGACGTAACGGCCTCTCCTAAATTCCCTCCTTCCTCCACGGTTGGCTGCTTGTGATCGCGAAGAAATGGAAGTATGTTTGAGTTGATATGCTGTAGTGGATCCTATAACCCCTAGGCCACCCCACCGGGATTGTAGGGGTTAGAGTAAAAAAAGAAAAAAAACTAGCGCTTCAGACGGGTACCAAGAAATATAAAAAGACAGGATCCCGCTTTTGGTCTCAGTGTCACTAGACTGACTTTTTATGACATGGTGAGCAACAAACAGCCCAGATTTCCGCCATGAGGTTAAAGAATCCGCCACGTATTCGGGTAGTGCTGCGAGGTGCGGGAAGTGCATTGGGTGGGAGGTGCACTTTTTTGTTGCGAAAGCAACACTTACGCGAGTCGCCGAGCCATTTAGCGGACCTGGCGAAAGGCCATACTGCGCATGCGCGAGGAGCAGTGACGTCACACGGCGCACAGCTGGCGCGCCGCCGCCGTCGCTGCGCGGGTGACTCAGAGGTGCCGCCGCCGCTGCCGCGCGCTCTCCATCGCCTCTCTCTCCTCGTTGCTTTCGCGATCCTCTGGGTTTAACCAGAGCTAAACCACTGCCAATTTCTTTACCAGTGGTTGCCCGGAGGCGCACCCACTCGAGGGTGCTCAGAGAGCAGTAGGGATGGCCCTACCGACGCCACATTTTTTAGGAACGAGCTGAGAACGCACTAACGCATTAAACGTAGAGCGATGATCTTAGTCGACCCGGCGAAGTCCCCCCCCCCCTTTTTTTTTCAAAATGGACGCCCATACCATTCATTCATCCATCTTCGGCCTATGTGGCGGTGTGCGCCAACAGCGCTTGGCACGCGCTCGCTGCCTCCAAACTAATACATACGATCCAATATAAACAATACATTAGGTTAGAAAGTAGAAACTTTCTAACCTAATGTATTGCGTTATGATCCCGCTGTCGACACTTTTTTTTCATGCTGAAATGCACTCTAAGGGTTGCCCGTCAGGTTTCTGCGGCACTTCAGTGCGAGCATCATTTCCCGCACTGCAGAGTTCAACTGCAGTAGGAGGTCATTTTGCACGGCGATGACCCTGCTCAGCGGGAAGATTCCATAAAGAATATTTTCAGTTAATCAGCTGACTGAGAACTCTGGTACAAGGTCGCCTAAATAACACTGAACAGCACTAGTTTTCATAATAGTCCGCCGCGTACACAGCCGTGTCGGTGTGGGAGGATGTTTTGTATGTTGCCCAGTTGCGCTCGGAGGAAGCGGACAGAGGAGATAATCTCGATTCTTTAGCCTCGATAGAATACCTAGGCATCTATGGACGCTCCTGTAAGCCGGAGAAAGGAGCAGCTATCGGTCACGTCCCTTACAAAATTGTATTTACATAGTCTATATACTGTCCATAGACTCCTCTATTTAGTCTAAGTTTTCTATAGACGAATCCTATAGACTAGTCGATAGGCAATACAAGCCCTACAGACAGTCTATGAGAATCTACAGATTTATGGCCATACACTTTTAGTAGACTTGTCTATAGACAGTCAATAGACTATGAATAGAAAGGTACAAGGTACTAGAGTCTATCAGAAGTATCTAAACAGTCCATTGACTACTTTTGTAAGGGACGAAACGTAAGGCCCTTTAATTTGTAGCGGTAAACTGAACGTCCGTCTTGAAGATAATTTCTGTGCTAATCTCTCGTGCCTCGCTTGAGATGGTTCCACGCCGCTTATCGCAAAGAGTTCAAAATCTAAGCTCTCGACATTAGCGGCACATTACGTACGTATACAAGCAGTATACCGCCCAAAGCTACTCCAGACAAGCTATGCGCACGTGTGAAGACACTGTGAACGAAGTGATTTAATCTCACTAAGACCGACAATAAACCGGTTTTCCGACGAATATGGAAAAAAAGAAAAACACGCGCTGCACCCGCAGAGAACACTATGTAACGCGAACAGTTCAGAAGAAGAACAGTTCAGAAGTCTTCCTCTTGCAGTGTTGTTGCAGTCGCGTACAGAAAGCGTTTCGCATGCTCAAGTAAAAAACGTGAAACCCTGTGACAGTCACGAGGTTAACAGCTGCCAATGGAAAGGACAATACCAAGGCATCGCACCTGAGAGCTTTGAAGCATGCCTTATGCACCAATAATCCTCAAATAGGTCCGTTTTAAAACAAGTATGGGCAAACACGACAGTGCAGAGCAAATCTACGCATTGAACAGCGATTAAAAAAAATATGCCGTGATCAAGTTATAGTCTTGAACTCGTACAGATGACGGTCAGTCAAAGTTCGAGCGATCACATTCGCAATGCTGAGCAAAGAGAGAGAGAGAAATGGACGGAAAGGCAGGGAGGTTAACCAGGCAATGCCCAGTTGGCTACCCTACACTTGGGGAGGGGAACAAAGGGGAAAAAAGGAAAAAGAAATGCTGAGCAATAAGCGCTAGAGCTAATGGTTGTAAAATTCCGCAAAGATCGCCATTAAGACTGTACATGAAACTTGTACAAGCAGTAGCAGCAAGTAGTATCAAGCCGCGATGTCTTTAGGTACCAGTCATGCTAAAGAAATCGCCGTTCCGCGATGTGCAGTAGGCAGTATTACAAGAGAGCCGCTCTCTGTCTTGGTGGTCTTACTCTATATCGAGCAGCACTCTCACTATATATCGCTAAGCGGAGCAGAGGGGTTCGTTTACAAAGCATATTGAAAAGGGACGTCAGAGAATGATTTACGTTGTAAAAAATTAAGAGGTCCACTTATAAGTAGAAGGAAAAGTAAAATATGTACACAAATAGAAGCCGAAACCAACTAGGTCATTCAAAAGAAGGAGCACTTCTCGTCCGGATTCATTGCGTCGCCGGAGCTGCAGCCAAAGGTGGTGGCGAATCTCTGCGAGTGGCGCAAAGGTACATTGCACGGGTCGCCGTTGCTGTCGATGGCGCAGGTCATGAGGCAGTACGTCATGAAGAAGACCTGATCGTCCACGTAGTCTTCCAGTCCCATCAGAGGGAACACGTCCACGATGCCTTCCTTCCTAATAGCTGCACGGTACGCGTGGAACGAGGTGCGCACGGCCAGCGCCAAAGAGGCCAATGGGCTGACATTCCCGTCCGACGGCGGATCTTGCGGGGAAGAAGCCGTGGACGAAGCGGCGCCGAGGTTACATTTGACTCGCTTGTCGAATTCCTCGCGGCCATTTCTCCACCACGGCTCTTCCTCGCCTTTCTCGTTGTACAGTACGCCACGCGCGTCGAATGCCCGCACCATCGCAGCCGCCAGGATCGTTCCCAGGGAGCCGTAGATCATGGCGAACGAGCCGTCAGAGTAGAGCAACGGAGGCTCGAGGGCGCCGACCTCCATGGACACGGTGTTGTAGAAATAGCTGTAGTGACTGGCCGCCTGAGCACTGCTGAGCTTTCTGCTGAAGATGGTGACGAAATCATCTTTGTCCATTGTCTTTCGGAACGTCTTGGCCATGTTAATGAAGTTGTCCATGAACGACTTGCTGACCGCTGGGAACTTTTTGTACAGCGCGGCCAGGCTGTAGCTGGAAAAGAAGCGGTCGTCGGGCAACATGTATCTCCAGATGTTATCCAATTTAGCGTAGGTCTTCTTTTTGGTCACGTCATCGATCCACGAGGCGTTGGCGAAGTCGCTCTTTAATTGGACTCTAACCTCTTCGAAAAAGGTGTTTATATTATTACGCAAGGTTTTGGTGAACCGCTCGTGTATGTGCTTGGCCGACACAACCAGACCGAACGTATCCTCTACGTGTTTCAAGCAGGTCAGTTTTGTGATGGTCTCGAGCGTAGTAGCGTCGCCGTTTGTCCACAGCTCTGGTTTGCCAAGAACCCTCCATAGGTACATGTGAATGAACATCCATGAAAGGCCCATCCGAAGCGATGCTTCAGGCACCTTTTCCTGCAAGTGCTGGAGACGCTTAAGTATGTCGGGGTGTTTGATTAGTACAATGTCATCTTGCTTCCATGTGTACTGGGGGCTGTAAATTTCATTCAGGTGTCTCAACCACCGATCCCCTCCAGACTTCATATCCAGGTCAACGTCCTTGAGCTTCCGCCTGTCCTCGTAACTGGCGTCTGCTGTGAACGCAACAGTTGCGTTGATTATAATCTGAGTATACTTCTTTAGTTCCATGATGCCACTTGGCGTAGGCACACCCAGGTAACCGGTGTGTTCCTTGACAAGCGCTGCAAACTGCTCGTCCGTACGGTTTTGCCACTTGGTAGTCCAGTCCCCGCTGCTGATGTACAGCGCCTTGGACCGGCCGCGGTACGCGGGCATAACATGAACTTTAAACAATAGATTTATGTTCCAGTTCACCGACAAGTTCAGCAGGATCTTCAGCGGGGGCATGTTGAGTTTGCTCCTCTCCGGCCACTCTTCGGGCCACGTAAGGCCAAGGTCCTCCTTGAAACGCTTGAACTTCTCTATCTCACCCTTCACCAAATCATCGGGCACGGCAGCCACGCAGCTGTTGAAGTACTCCAGTGCCAGAGGAACCGGGGCCCCCTTGGGATCTGCCTGCAGTTCTTCCATGGCGGCCTTACGCGTTTCAGCAAATATCCGTTCAATCATGGAACTCTCGCCTCCAATCGGCTTCCAGGAGCCGCACACGAAGCTGTAGAAATTGGAGCACGGCTCGACGTCGCTGTTCATGGCGCTCTTCAGCTCTTTGGCGTGCCTTAGGCATCCTGGCTTCTCGCATAAAGCCACCCTGGGAGCTCGCTTTACCCATTTTGCAATCATCACACTGGCGATTATCATAGCTGCTACGGCGACACTGGCAAAGACAGGAACCAACTTGGATCGGACACGCACAGGTGGTGACATTACCGGAGGGCCCTGGGAGTAAAAGAGTGCGACTGTGACGACAAGGCAAGGAAGGTAACGGGTTGCGAAAATTCACCGATATATAAAAGTAGACTACCTGTCATAACTGCTCAGCAGGAAAAGCTTATGTGCGTTCATGCTTTTGCGCTAATAGCAAGTCACCAGCCCACAGGAGCCTACTCGCTGTGAGGAGGAAGCTGCTGTCGTCCTGCCCAAGGTACGAGCCCGAGCACTGGACCTCTCCTTAGCTCCATCCAACTTTCTCTACGCTACACACCTGCCTTCGCTTTGTTTTGAACTAATCTTTTAACGTGGTCTTATCTATACTTTCTGTGAGCATACAGCTTGGTTGCTACTCCTATTTTTGACTCCCTCGCCAAACCAAACCAAGCGCCGTCTGAGGCATCAAACGTTTCTACAGCACTGGTCAGTGCGGCGCTGTTGATGCTGATGACGAAGCAAGCGGGCCGCGAGAGTCGGCCAAGCCCGAGGCAAACTGGATTTTCCCTCTATATCACCTTAGGCTTATCTGCCTGCGTATTTCGTGACGAATGCTTACGAGATGTGTTTACGACCTGGATCAAGAATATTGCGGGAACATTTTCTCCTACAGTTTTTCTTATACTTGAGGTCGCACATCTCCAATATAATACTATACCCGTGTACTGTGCGATGTCAGTGCACGTTAAAGAACCCCAGGTGGGAGAAATTTCCGGAGACCTACTCTACGGCGTCCCTCACAGCCCGAGTTGCTTTGGGACGTTAAAACCCAATAAACCTAAACCTAAAATAATACTCTAAGTCTATAACCAAACAGCAAGCGTGGCGCGGTTTGTACGAGTGACGGACAATTAAAGGTGAAAACTGTACATCAGAAGCACAGCGACAGGGCATGTTTGCTCTGTAATAGCAGACGTCCTAGCTGACACGCCGTAACATCGAGGGAAAGGTGCGAGCTAGACGTCCCGACATCCTGGACTTCACCGTTTGCGACCCCGTGGGTGCTTCATCTAGCACTCTCGGGCACTTCGTTATTGCGATACCACAGAAGATATTCTCAAAAGCTTCCATGCAGTTGTCCCACGTACATGTGGGACAAACGCAATCTCGTTTTCCTGTTCCCTCCACCAGGGTGATGCGAGCACTTCTCTCACGGGAAGTGTCGTCCAACTTACATTTCTATTTTCTCTTCACCTTCATCCTTGTCAAGTATGCTAGTCGATTTCACTGGTCAAACTAAGTCCTCGACCTCACTTCAATGTAAAGACTGGTTACGTGAGCTGTCTGCGCCAATTTGCAAAGAGCATGGCTTCAGTGAGTAAAAAGTGGGTTTTCTACTCAATCGGGACGTAAGACACTGCTATGATGAGCCAGCCATATTTCTCGTTCACTGTGCGTCAGTATTGTTCCAGAAAAGTGCACTCAACTTCATCAATCCGCTGGTAGAGTGCTGTCCAGTGTAGTGTGACCCGAAGGTTCATTAGCAATGAACGCACACCACTGCATGGTGGGCGAATGATCATATCTGTGGGCTTTCGGCCCACTAAATTAAAACGGCGTAATAGCGTTGGCATAGTTTCAAGCAATGCATGAAAATCTGTCGCGCTAATCATCATCATCATCATCAGCCTGACTACGCCCACTGCAGGGCAAAGGCCTCTCCCATGTCTCTCCAATTAACCCTGTCCTTCGCCAGTTGTGGCCACCATATTCCCGCAAATTTCTTAATCTCATCCGCCCACCTAACTTTCTGTCGCCCCCTGCTACGCTTGCCTTCTATTGGAATCCACTCCTTGCCTTCGCATTACATGCACTGCCCAAGCCCACTTCTTCCTCTTGATTTCGACTAGGATTTCGCTAATCATTCAATATCAATTGGTATCTCGTTTAACGTGCGCCGCTGTACTCTTACAGCGAGCGAGCACGTATGCTTGTGTCGCCTCCTGCAAAGCTGGGACATGAAGCGACACTCCCAAAGCGAGTCGACTAAGGGTATGGGGACGCCGTAATGAAGGGCTCCGGAAATTTCGACCACCTGGGGTCGAAAGTCGAAATTTCTGGAGCCCTTCACTAGGCGTCTCTTTTCTGTTGGACGGCTAAAGTTAATGAAGCAAGTTAATGAAGCAAGTGTGAGTCGATACTTAAGTATGACTTCCCGTCTCTTACCGATGTGGCATCAGGTAGGGGAAATAGATCGACAGCGTTCTTCTCCTCAGTCTTCTGAAACGAGAAATAAAAAGGGTCAGATTTGCACAGGAAGGCACATCTTAATATATCCGCGCATCCTTTCAAATCGCTGAAAGGATTTTTTTTTTTCTGCTAACAGCCGAAAAAAAAAAATTACCGACGATTACGTTACTTCCTAATGCGAAATTTGAGCGCAGCAAATAAGCTGTTTCACCTTTTCGATAGATTGAGGCAAAGAAATCGAGCAACACATGTATGCGCTATCACAGAATTTTTTTTTTTTTTTTCACACGTATTCCTTTAACAAAGACTCCACTAACAGTTCTTGACAGTCATGAAGGAAGCTTTGTGGTCGGAGAAATAGACTGATATATGTTCGACTTGGTACACCAATGCTTGATTCTCAAAGACGAGATCTATACAAGTGCCTCGCGAGGTTGTCACAGCCGTGGGACGCGTTACGAGCGAGAGGAACGGGATGTTCTCCCGCATAAGTGTTAGAAAATTGCTGTTTGTCTTTATGTCAACATTAAAGTCCCCCACTACTAACATCGGTGTGGATCGATGGACGGTTAATGCGAGTTGCAGGAAGTGCACGACGTCTTTCGTGAGTGCGGTAGGGGCGAAGTAGGCAGCTACTACCAGCAAGCCGTTGGGCAACTTTGCGGCGCACAGTTCGCCAACTTCATGTGACGTGCCAAACATTTCGACTGGTATTGCAGAGAGACCTGTGCGCAAGTAGATAGCGACTCCCGCCGCTCTGTTGTGGTCTCTGCGAGCACCGCAGCAGTGTAGGAAATCTATGATTTCGAGAGGCTCTTCGGGATCCATCCAGGTTTCAGCAAAGCAAAGTAGAGAGGAATGGCGCAGAATGTGATCGTGGTGTACGTCCTTGGCATGTGCGGCAAGGGAGCGTACGTTAAGAATGTGGTTGTGAATGATGAATCAAGTGCTGCCAGCGAATGACGCGTCCATTGGCTGTCTGCGTGTGTTTGGTTAACATGTTAAGCTTCGCCTGTAAGAGTGGAACGCGACAGCGTCTTGCAACGCTGCCAGGGAGTCCACAGAACGCCATCGCCAATTCGGCTGTACGCCTTGCTGGACGGTAAATTTAATTTTTGAGGAAAGGAAATGTATCTCTCTCGCATATCTGGGTGGACACCTGCACCTCGCCGTAAGGGAAAGGGGGAAGATGGGAGTGAACGAAGACGCCGTATTAGCTAGACGCGCCTTTGTTCATTCCAAACCATTCAGCTGGCATTACGGAGTGGCTAGCGTGCTCGTATCGCACTCCGGAGACCCTGGTTCGATTCCCCAACTCGACCAATTTCGTTCTCGGTTTTATTGATTTATGCGGTCTAACTAGAAAGGTTAATTAGGCTATTTCATATTTATATTATTGTATTTCTATCCATCGTGTTCTGTCATTAACCTGTCAATTGTTGGAACTGTCTAGGATGTTCGACACAACGTATATGAAACGAGCAACGTCTAACTGAGTGGGGAAGTGCGTGGTGGTGGAGGGAACGCGGATTCGTACTTATCTGTTTTTTTCAGCAGCGTCTCCTTCCGCGGACGCTGTTGTCGCTGCGGCGCGCGTCTTTCTTTTCTTTTCTGCTGACCTCTTCATTCTCCTCTATATTAATTAGGCTAATTGATTAATTAAGCAATTAACTAAACTCAGTCCAACTTAGTTGCAGCATCACTATACGATCCATTTGATTGGTTGCATGGTTACTAGCCAAAGTACAATTGGCCCCATTAGAAATTCGCGCACTGTGACGTCACGAGCATTTCGACCAATTGAAAAGCGTGACATTGGGGGCGGAGCTGGTTACGAGGCCGACGCCGACGACGACGCGAAACCCAGGAACGGACGCCAAAGAGCTGCGCTCTAAAAAGCAGGGTGGAAAATGGTAGCAATACGTATAAAATCCCGTAATTTGAAGACGCCCGCGCAGCTACAAACGCAGACATATATGTTTCATAGTCCTTTATATTTTCATACGATTTCAGCAGCGCGACCACGGTTAGGAAAAGACAGAAGGCGGACAGGACAAAGCGCTGTTCTGTCTTTCGTACGTTTTATGCTGTTGGAATTCGACGTAGAGGCATGTGCCACCTACGGCAGATGTTGCCAGGAAAACGAGGTCGAGGTAATGGGGCAGCGAGTAGCGACGAGCCCGGTAGCGCAGGTGGAACAGACAAGGTCACGTGGCACTTGCGCCATTGAGTGACGTACGTTGAAGCGCGTTGCATTGGGCGCGGGCTTTTCAGAAGCACGTGTCTTTTGACGCGAGATGGCTACAGTTTGTTGAACTACAAGGTCGAGGATAATCACGTTATCAAAATTCTAAAAAATGATATGGCTATAACTAACGGTCGGCTACAAATCTCTAACCAGGTGCCTAACTATAATAGTTAAAAAATTAATCGGCAGAAATTAGTTAACCAGATTAATAGTTACTGTTCACCTAGCTGTTTTGTGATGTGCGCCAACACTAGTATTACTGTGCCCAATAATTCTGGACAAAAGCATTTTTGAGCGGGAAACCGTTTATGAACGCAATTTTTTCATATAAAATAAGATTTCGCTGTAACAATCAATATAGCCGCAGATCACCCGACGGCAGTCTTGCATTTTTTATATATATTAACGTTTTTGCTTTCATCAAAAGCGTTCCACATTGGTCCTCTACGGCAGTCTTAACTGTTCGATGCGAACGATGGAAACACTTTAAAAGAAAGATTTTGCTACATATCAGAAGAATGAACCATTACCTTCAGTGTTTCCATATCAATGTCTTACAATGTTATAATTTTCAATATTTTTGTCCCACAATATTAGACGTTGCGCGAAAAAGCCGGAAGTTTTTGAATCCGATCTGTACGCAAAAGGGCATTCCTCCGTCCCATTATCGCAGGGTTGCGTTTCCGTATATGGATGCTCACGGGATTGAATGAATTGAATGAAACTGCGGTAATAAGCGACAGAAACGAACAAGCACAGTGGCTGCCGCGCCACAAGCAGGCGGTAACCAACAACAAATAATCTGAAAAGTTCATGTCTTCTCCGACCAAGATGCTCACCTTGCCCCCTTTAGGCTTCGTGGCCGACGTCATCTTGGATCCTGCTGACTTGGAGAGTTTCTCGTGGTCTCGTTTTTCGCGGTCTATTTTTGACCGTTCACGTTTCTCTTGGTCATGTTTATCTTGCTTTCCATGCTTCTCCGGAGCTTTCTGCGCTCCAACGATTCAGTGAAAAAAGAAAATCATTTGGGATCAACACCTTAGGAAACGCAAGAGATAAGCAGTTTATGAAATACTCTGACTCTCATCGCGTAGTACGGGAGACTGACAGACCTTCCATTCGACTACACGCATAAGCCAAAACACCTCCAGCGTTTCCTGTGCGTCGCCATGTTCCACACTCTGCGCACACATCACAAGCAGTGCAGAGGCGATTTCACGAGCTCTCTTCACTTGTTCCCAAAGTCCAAAGATTGCATGTGCCTTGACTTCTGCGTGTAGGCGATGGAAAGGCCTACATAATCTTGCATGCCCGTTGCCGAGCAGTGGAATTTCTTCCATCCTTCAGCTTTACCGCTAGAAATTACGAGGGGATGAAAGCACCGGTAAGCGTACAAGAGAGTATAATTACAACTGACATCTAAGTGCAACCACTAAGCCACAAAGGAAAACCATACAATTCTTTGTCGCTTGAAGAGACGCTGAGGACAAATTGAAGTTCATGCACTTTCAGCGATAGCGCACCCTGTTCTTATCACAAAGAAATCACTCCCCCTGAAAACACAGCATTTATAAGCAAGATAAGACAAGGTAGATGTACTATGGTAGCGTAGGCTCCATAGAAGCCCATACGTTCAAAACATGGCGGCTTGTGGTGCGCAGCCAGCGCCGTCTTCGAAATGCGTGGACAACTAAAAAGTGACGTCATAATTAAAACAAAAACGCGACGTCAAAGTCACGTGTTTTAATGACGTCATATTCGTGACGTCAGCGTCACGTGCTGCTTGGCGGGAAAAATAAACTGCTGAACGCCGCGGCTTCAGCGCGACACCCGACACGAGAACGAAGAAAGAAGACACGACGAGTGCCGACCACCAACGCTATTTTTAGGTAGTCAGTTCTCGTTGTACCTTTTTCCTTCGTCCTCGCCTCAGGTGTCGCGCTCACGTCCTTGGGAAAGCGATGAAATGTGACGCCGCCAGACAGGTTATCGCTCGCACATCGTGCAACCGCACACCTCTTTTTTGCGTACGGGGCCCCATGGCCACAGACGATGCCCTTTTGGGGCAAACGCGACAGAACCGCACCCAACCGAACGAAACTACAAAGAAGCGCTGGCAAAAGGGAAAAGCGGAAACTGTACACGAACGATGCACACCAAGAACTCGAGCAACAAGCAACGAGGAAAAAGTAGGGCTAGCAGAATCGAGTTTCAAACAAAAGCAAGCAGAATGGTCGAAAGATATGACAAGTATGACATCAGAGCACCGTCAACCTTGTGCATCGTCCCGCTGCCATTGCCGCTGCTCTGAGCGAACGCTGTCATAAAATTTTTACAAAGCAAGCGCTATACTTTCTAACAAAATGCACACAACTAAAACATTTTAAAAAGGAATCACTGCAATTGTTTTTGAATGCTTTTGAAACACAAAATATGTCCTAATTATTTTCCTCTTCTAGTCGTGTTTGTCCACTCATTTCATTTTGGCGCTTTAGTTCCACCCCTAATTTGATGTCGCTAGCACTTGGTTCTGGACCGCATTCGAGCTCCGGCTTCGCGACCTATTTCAATTGACCTTGGATAAGACCTCAAAACGAATTGCAGGTGTCGCCATCATCGGCCGATTTCGAAAGTAAATGCATGTGTCGTCAACGGTTTTTTGGCGCGGATTCCGAAGGCTAGGCTGCACCGCCATTCATTCAAAACGGCGGCAACCAGTCCCTTTCCGCATGGACGTTAATATCTTTAAATTCGATTATCTCGGCCATAAATGGGTTCTTTAGTGCGAAAGCATTATTGGCCCCTAACCCGGAAAACGCCGGTGTGCGGTGAAGCCTCTGAAGATAGTCACGTGATGCAGTAAATGGCGGGAAATAAACGACACTGAATGTTTGGACTGAATGTTTGGCGATGGCTATGCGTATTTGGGGTGGGGTCATAAATGACAATGGCAGTGATAAAGGCCTTCAGGTGAACGGCCTTCAGAGGGAAGGCCTTCGAGGTGAACGCCTTCAAGGTAAAGGTCTATGTCAAACGCATTTAGGGTAAAGGGCTTCAGGTTCAAGGAGGCCTTTATGGTAAACGTCTTTAGTGTAAAGGTCTTTAGGTCAAAGGATACTTTCGCATTCGCAGCTCTAAGGGCTTTAAGTGTTCACCTTAGCTTTTTTATCTGCCAGACAAATGTCAACCCACAATGAGTCAGAGAATTGATTTTTACTGAGAGCAATAATTGTATGGAGTTGCCATCAGTGTCCAAGAAAAGGTCCTCGGGGCATGGTTTCGTTTCATTAATCCTCCGCCATTGGTCACTGCTCCCGGTCACCCCATTTGCGGATTACGTCACGCTGGCCGTAAAAGCATGCAGCGCGCCTCACGCCCATGCAACAGACCGAAGCCGGCGCGTCACGGTCGAGCATCGACAGAGCGTTTGACATGCCTGACGAACTGAGCTACATCGGCTCTGCTTCCACCTCGGGCAAGAATTGAGGTGTTCGCTCGGGCATTCAGCGGAGCGTGGTCCTTGTGGCATGGCTGTACTGGATGCGGCTAGCGGCGGAAGCACGTCGATCCTGACAGGCCGTGTCTGCGGTTGGTCGCTGGCTACTTCGCGACCGAATGAAAATAAAACAGAGTAAAACGCTGCCAAACACAGCATGTGTTTGGGTGCATCCGGTTTAAGATCTTAGCTCTCAGCGATCAACTTCGGCAGCCTCAGGTGTATCGCGTGAACCAACCGGAACACCGTACAAAGAAGCACGGCATGTTATCAAAACAACCACAAAAGACGGAGCATGTTTCGTAACCGGCGAAAGCAAGCAACGAGAAGGAACCAGTTACTTCCTTTATAAAACCACTCCACAATGGCCGCTTTCCCCGAAACACCCCTGAACACATTTCCGAAACGCCTTTTCGGTGCAGCGCGAGTGCATCGAAAGAATGAATTCTGCGCTACCGTGGTAAGGTTCATGGCAACTATATGGACGACACTGCTCCGCGAACTCAGCCGAAAGCGTAGACGCAAGCGCGTGCTAAAGTCGTTGCGGTTGCGAATACCTTGGATTTCGAGGGTGTATGTTTGGAGCGCTTGGAAGACTTGCTCTCCATGGCTGCCGAGGCTTCACTGGAAAGCCAAAGAGGAGCCTCGTTCGGATGATCTGGACTGCTGCTGCTGCATTTGCTGCACAGTTCTGTGCCCCGGAGTCGTCGCCTGGCGGCAGGGCGTGAGCGTTGTGGATCGAGGACCTTTCTGGAACCTCGGCTCGCGTCTGTCTCTTCTTCTTCTTTTTCATCATATGAGACAGCCACAGCTCGTGGCATTAGCTGTTTTCGTTGTTGGCGTCTTCTTGCATGGCTCCTACGTAGCACATCTCTTCTTCTGAGTTCACTGACGAGATAACCATGGACCTTCAGGCTGAGAACTTGGTATTAATAGTTAACTGGAATATCTGTTGGTATGGTATGGTATGGTATGGTATGGTATGGTATGGTATGGTATGGTATGGTATGGTATGGTATGGTATGGTATGGTCTTTTTAGTAGTTGCTTACATCGCCCCAATTGCCTGACGAGTGAAATGCCTCCTCTGGCGGAAAGCATTGGTCGCTCTTCGACCGTTCGTTACCATCGTTTCCGAATCCCAGATGCGTGATCAAATAAGGCAAGAAAACACTCTCCAAGGGCGGTGTCTACTGGCCTGGGACCGATAGCGCAACGACGACCCTGGTTCTATGCACATCCTTTCCCCCTTAGGAGATGCCTGTAGTCACAGGTCTTCATCGCCGACCTTTACACCGCGACTGACATTCCGCGGGAGCTCCTCGCTGGCCATCACCGACGACACATGACTCCCATGACTCCTAAATACATTTGACATGTACAGAGGGCAAAACACATGTCTAGAACGACCGAAATGAGTTTTCCGCAGCTCCTGAAGCTGCAGCGACAAGGAAGGCGAGAAATGACGATGAAATCCTACGAGTTTTACTGCACATGCTTGCATCTAGACTATTTTAACCAAATGCTATCCCTAGATATCGCGTGTTCACTTCAAAACACGCCCATAACGTGTTCTAGACAAGTGTTTTGCCCTCTATACACTGCCGCTGCAGTCGCCAACGACTTTGCCTCCATGGCCTGGGTATATGAAGACAACAATTCCCTCTTAGGCGCATAGGCCTGCCACCTATCTCAGGGTTCCCCTCTTCATGCGCAACCCCTCGTGATCTGGGTAGCCTTGTCGGGGATGACTAGCACACGTACTGAATCTATTCATATCCTCATCGATTCCCATGAAGCCTGCAACGAGATTGCTACTCCGGGTTCGGCAGACGCAACTGCCATGGCCATCCACCGCATACTTCAACGCTATAAACGCGAGACCAAAACCATCGTCATTCAATGGACTCAGGGTCACACGGACTAGTCATGGGGCGATGCGGCGGCACGCACCGCGGCTACTTCGGCAGGTGGTATGTCCACGTTTACCTCCTCACCCCCTTTGCCTCATCCTTATACTTGGCCTTTCGCAGGCAGTACACTACTTTACTTGTCCTCGTGCACTACACATGTACAGTCTTTGTCAAAAGTAACCAGGTTGCATGGTTTGCTTCTATAATAGCGGAGCCCTTGTGACCTTCTTAAACATCAAAAGTTGTTGGAAGGTAAGAAGACACCCAGTCCTTACCTTTAACAATCATTTCATCTTCAGGGAAGCTGTAAGGGCTCCACTGTACAAGCTAGAAGCAAACCATGCAGCCTGGTTACTTTTGACAAAGACTGTACTTGTCTTCGCAGCCTCAGTCAGAGTCGAATGCAGGTGGCCAAGCCCGCCTCACATTTTACGCGTGAGACCCCTCTCGCCTGATGTCAGGAGGTCTTTTTGAATAAGTGCCTCTTCCATGCAGCTTATACGCCCCGTACTTGCTGGCGTCGCTACACAGAGGAAGTGATTGCGTGTCCTCGCTGTACGATGCTAACGCGCAGCGGCATATCCCATCTTCTGTGGGACTGCCGTGGCTTCGCCACCGGACGTTCCGAGATCAGACCCTACCGTTTGAACTATTTGCAAGGTATGGCGCAGTTGAGCGAGATGTGAGGCCGATACTCAAGGCAACATCCCAAGCTGGTCAGTGTTAAAATATCTTGGATAATATTGTTACGCGGCGGCCAGCCAAAGAATGAGGCGTGGTGAACGATGGCTATGAGATGGTTTAATGGCCGCTGGCCTAGCGCGGGCGCTCCGTCCCGCGCCACTGCCAGCTTCGTCTTCGTCACACTACCCGGGGCCTCCGAGCGATCGTCCCGATCGGTGACGAACAGACGGCGAAATGGCGATGGTCTTGAGTGGAGGGTTGAACAGGATGTAGACGATGGTGCAGTGCTGGCCGCCACGATGAGAAAGATGAGAGAATGAGTCCCGGTCCACGAAGCATCCGGGCCGGAGGGTGCCAGGAGCTGACGGCCGAGGTCCGTGGACGCACCGGACGGCAGGGGCAGAGGAGCGGTGTATTCACGTGTGGGTCTTGGGTCGGTCGGGTCTCGGGTCGGTGGGGTCTCGGGTCGGTCGGGTCGGTAGGGTCTTCGGTGGGGTCTTGGGTCGTCGTGCCTTATGGTCCGGGCGGGGGACGGGGCTGGGGTGAGCGGCGAGGTCGGTGCAGGTCCGGCGGGCTGGGGCACGGCCGGGCGGCGCGGACCAGGTGCTCACCGCCGACGTCCACGGCAGGCGCAGGACACCGAAGCTCCGGGACCAGGATGGCGATGAAGGGACCCCAGCACCTCACACCAAATGTTACGCGGCGGCCAGCCAAAGAATGAGGCGTGGTGAACGATGGCTATGAGATGGTTTAATGGTTTAATGGACCTAGAAGAGCTTAAGAGCTCTTCTAGGTCCCTTCTAGTCAATATGTTTACTCTGCGAGCCCTGCAGCATTATCGAGTCGTCGTGTCGTTGTGTAATGTGCCAGAACCATGGCCAGAACTGTAGTAGAAATATATTATCCAGAACCATTATTCGGTTGGCAGCGCTGCAGGAAAGACAGCAGCCAAGCCAGTTCAATCCAATTGTGCCAGGCGCGCAAGCGTGTTTTTAAATTCCGAGGTGATTGTTTCGTCAAATATGAAATGAAACTTGTCAGCTGGAATATTAATGGGCTCCGATCCCTGAAGACGAGTATGAAAGATGTCTTGCGTGATCTGGACGCCGACATAATTTGCTTTCAAGAAACAAAAGCAACGCGTAAGAAATGTCTACTTTGACATCAACTCCCTCGTTCATCGCGAAGAGAGTCACTACGGTGGAGCTATTGCCGGCAGAATAACCGCAAAGCTAATCTTAGCAGTAGCCTACAGCAGTATCAACCTTAACTCAATTCTTAAGATTATTTGTCCTGGCTATTGGTTTTGTTTCACTTGGGCATTTTCGTCATATTTGGAAGTGTGTGTAGGACACACTAACGGCACTTGTAAGGCTAGCGTTGAGAAAGTCAGTATGCTGACCTTTACTAGGGCGCATTCATTCCCTGATGCTTTGCACCGACGTAAAGAGCCGCCTGCCTTTCATTTAGAAACCCGTGACTGACTTTTTATGTAACCAACATCGCACGCATCGTCACGTTGAAAAGACGCGACTGTGAACATGAGCGAAGGCATCAGGTTCCCTTACAACTTACGCCATCCCTCTCTTTTCTCACAGGATGCGTGCTGGAGGAAAAGTGGGCGATAGTGGATGGTTACAGTTCCTACTTTTCGTTCCCACGTTACCAGAGTGGTTACTCAGGAGTGGCAACGTTCTGCAAGGACAGCTGTCGCCCCTTTGCAGCGGAAGAAGGGCTGACCAGTGCTTGGTCTAGTCCACAGGGCTGTGATAACGTGGGCTGTTACGGTGATGTTTCTGCCTTCGACAGCAAATTTCTCGGCACTGTTGACGGCGAGGGACGTGCTGTGTTGACATTGCACCATGTTAAGTAAGTTTCAAATGCCTCGAAAACACGTATTAAATTATCGCACTTATGTTTACATTAAACGCATACCTCGCTTATGCGAAACGTTTTGCGGAAGGTCAGTTAAAGTGCATTTTGTTCGGTCCTTGAATGTGCTGTAAATAGCTCATGATGTTTTGTTTTGAAGGCAGTTGCCTAATTCTTTATTGTTCAGTTATGAAGCCAGAAAATTTGGTTTTGGAGTGCAAAAGAACACTTGCTATTAATGTATAAGTTTTTCTCTTCCCCGTATGATTAGATTTTTTATTTCGCTGATAAAAACAGTGAAATAAAAATTATTTAATTTATTTAGGAATAACTAGCAGGGAATGTCACATTGAGATGAAGTTCAGCCGTGGTTGGGGATTACACAGTGGGCTCACTTTCATCTAGGTTTGGTGAAGAAGTCAAGAAGTTGGCAGTCATCAATGTCTACTGTCCGCGTGCTGATCCAGAAAGGCCTGAGCGGGGTCAGATGAAGTTGGATTTTTACAACTTACTTGAACTCCGTGCAAGGGCACTGCTAGCAAACGGAATGTGAGTTATGGTCCAGTCTCTTGCATGTGGTCGTCACTTGCTAAATACAATACATGCATTGAGTGGAAAACGGAAATGCAGAGAGGTGATCATACTGGGGGACCTGAACACCTCACACCACAAGATCGACCACTGTGACCCGTCGGAGGACGAGGTAATTAGGAGATTAGGAAGCGAAAACATTAGGATGTTTGCTCATAGATGCCTTGTATGTGCAGGACTTCTACTCAAACCCTGGACGGCGGTGGCTGAGCAAGTTTCTCGTGGGTCAGAATAGTGCAAATCAGCCGGAATCGATAGAAGGTATCATCTTTGTCAGCAGTTGGGTAACCTCCACAATAGAACAAAGGTCTCTCCTGATGCTTTTCAGTTATTCCGGTTCTCTGCCCTTTCCGAGCAGACTTCTTACTCCCATCTCTCCACTTGACTTTCAGTTGCCCCTGGCCGCGTTTTTATTTTCAGCCTAGTTCCTTCACTTTGAATTCACTCTTCCACATTACATGTCCCACCCAGACACAATTTTTATTCTTGAATCCTGCTAAGGTGTTAATACTTTGAGTCTGTTCTTTAATTCACATTGCTATCTTTTTGTCTTGCAAGGTCGCTCTTGTTGTTTTGTTCGCCATAGCATGCTGCACTCTCGTCTATTTATTCTCAAGCTTTCTTATTTGCCTCCATGTTTCGGCTCCGTAGGTGAGTACTCACAGGATAAAGCTAATCAACAGAAGTTATGGTGTCGTTGGATCTGTGCCCTGTCCATCTTTTAGTGTATCTCGCACATCTGCATAAAATAGAAGTTTAATCGGCATCAAGGATATGAGGCATCGGCATGTACACTCTCATTCTGTTTTTCATATTTCAGTAGAACAGAATTCTAACGGGGTATCATAAGTCCCAAAATGATAATTGCTGACCAACTGCAAAGCTACCTGCTTCATCATATCTTGTGTTGTTTCTTTGTGCCATCTTTTGCCATAATGTTCGAATGTGTTACAACTCGCACAGGTGAATCTGGCAAGCCCTGCTTTCATGACACATTCAGGACCCTTCACCCTGGTGCTGAGAAGACATTCACGTGCTGGAACACACGGCTAGGTGCCCGCCAGACCAACTACGGCACGCGCATTGACTACATACTGTGCAGTGGGGCCCTGCTGCCCTTCCTAAGCGGCAGTGAAGTCTTGCCTGACGTGCTTGGCTCCGATCACTGTCCAGTCAAGGCCACCTTTGTGTCTGCACCTTTGGCTTCGCCACATTGCCCATCATGTTCCACGAGACACTGGCCTGAGTTTTCAGGCCGTCAGCAAAGCATAGCTGGATTCCTGTGCAAAGGACGTGCTGCCTCCACTGATGGCGCAGTACAGTCATCTGGAGCCCTGCCCAGAAAGTGTGTTGAAGACGAAAGTCTGCCAGCAAAAAAGATGAAGGTTTCCAAAAGTGGACAGTCTACGTTGAAGGGCTTCTTTGTTGTGCGAAATGGAGGGAAGAAGAAGTCTGAAGTGAGCCAGCCCAGTGCAAACACATCAGGAACAACCTTTGTGAATGGTAGCAAGGCGGAAGAGAGTAATGAGATGCTTGCCTCCACAGACGTAACAGATTCGCAGTCAGACACTATGTATGACTGGTCTCAGCCTGAACAAGGAAGTGCTGTGCAGAACTGTGTGAGCGGCACGAATCCTGCCCATGCTTGGAAATGCCTGCTTAAGGGTCCCCCTGTTGCTCCCCTCTGTAAAGGCCACAGTGAACGCTGTCTACTAAGAACAGTGAAAAAGGCGGGGCCCAATCTTGGCCGCCAGTTTTTCGTTTGCCCACGACCCGAGGGCCATTCGTCAGACCCAAATGCTCGGTGCAACTTTTTTCAGTGGGTCAACCCACCCAAGAAGCCAAAGGCAGCAGCCATTAGTACGCCGACGTGATGGCTGTGCACTGCTGTGTGTAAAAAAATTGTCAAAAGCAAGCGGACTGCTGTATTGCTATTGAGAACTCAGGCTGCATTTGTACCTGTGGAGGGTGAGGCAAGTTTTGACTTCTGTGCTTGAGCATCAGAGGTGCATTCTGTCACGTTTAAGTATAATTGATCTTTGATGTGCATTTCAATTGAACTTAAAGTTTATTTAATTTACAATCAAGCACTTTTTAATTAAGTTGTATATATTATATCAACTTCTTTTTTAATTTTTCAAATGTGCTTTTGTTGACTGCATGCGAGTGAAAAGATTTCATTCATTAAGGAGGGTATAATGTCTGCCTTTCACTGTTATGCTTTTGGTTGTGGAAGCTGAATGGAACCTTTGAACTGTCATGTAGTGAAGGCAGTAGATGGTGAAGCCAGCTTGTTTTCATGAGTTGGTGGCTGAAAACAATTTTCAAAATATACTGTGACACAAGGGGAAAGTCACTTTCAGACACCTGATATTGGTTTTGTACTTATGGTGCTTATATCTTTGTTCTTTTTAAACTTGTTGATAAGGCTTTCCATATTTGTATCATTTTCTGCAGACAATTTTTCCTCTTGTAGTGGAATTAAAGAGATCCTTTACTGATACATACATTTTTGCAATTTCTTGCACAAACACCAATTAGGCCATGAATATCTGGCCTGGTTGGAGTATTAAGTGATTTTTCTTTTTCCTTTGGTGTATCGCTGCTATCCCTCATGTAACGCCCCATACATGGGGTCTTGGAAATGTATTTTTAAATACATAAATATGCCTTCTCCCTCTTTAGAGAAACTGCAATATTTAGTCATTTTGCTCAAAGCCAGGACAGTAATATATATATAATGGCACAAGTGTGGGCAAAAGGCACATTTTTCTGGCTGCTTTGTGTAGCAAAAGACTTCTCAAGCACACAGATACAAAGGCCACTTTTGTCATTACACATGTCATCGCAGTCATAAGCTCCTACCGGCTTTCCAGCATTATTTTGACATTGTAGTAGGTTTATCCTTTCGTTATCAAGATAGCCAAGCCAAGGATAGTCAATAATTGTCACCTGGGGGGTTCTAGGAGGCCACTTTCGTTCATAGTGATGTCTCACATTATGGCGATTTTGAAATCGCAGTCCTACGTGTGTTCTTTGAATTTCATGTTTGTCATTTTTGCAGATTTCATGCTTGGTGTTGAACTTTGATCATCATTAGTACTATCGGCATCAAATGAAATGTGACAAATAGAATTGAGGTCTGAATTGCAAAACTGGAAGATATTACACAAGGCAGGCAAAATAATGAAGCAGTTGATCTTCGCATTGAAGGCATAAAGACCGTTTTTTGGAAGTGTTAATAGGCCATGCTTGTGTTTCCTCTCTAGCCACTGATACTTTTTATTGCTTGTACCCGCATTTCAGTTCTTTTGTTCATATTTCATTTGACAGTGATGGTAAAAACTGTATTCTGGCCAAAAAGCCAGGTTTGTTCCTTGGTGTGGTATACTATAAAAATTGTGCTTTCTTTTTCAGTAAGCAGGAGCTAAAGGTTTAATCATGCTCTTGAACAAGCATTATTATACTGCTGACTTCTGCACCTTTCTGCAAGAAAAATTGTTAGCTCAATTGGTAGAGCGACTGCTCCAGTGAAGCGGTGGTCCCGGGTTCGAACCCTGGACCAGGACGAATTTTTCTTTAACTGCGAAGTTTCTGAGAAAGTTGTTTAGCTTTCCTTTGTAGCCTTATGGCTGTGCTCGGGTGGATGTCAATGAGTAATTACTTCCTTATTACAAATCTACTCCACCTTGGAGGATTCCCCTAAACATTTGATTAACATATCAATAGAGAGGCATCACAATGTTTTTCCTGCAGAAACTCTTACTGTCAGATGTGTTCTGACATCCAGGTTAGTGTTTTCAGTGAGTTGTTTCTACTTTTTTCTACAATTTACCCTTTCTCCCTTTGGCTTCTTGCATACCTCTGTACGCCTCCAACTCTCATTGCTTTTTTACCATTGTAGCACTCGCATCTGTTCATTACTAGGCCAAATAATTAATCTTCCTTCTTTAATTTTTACTTCAGTGTCAGTGATTGTGGCTACCCCATTGATATTGCTGTAACTCCACACTGTTAAGTGTCTTCATTCCACATGTTAGGAACCTTTGACTGTTCATATTCTTATGTGTAGCAGTTTGGTTGCATACTCACTGCTAATTGCATCACTGCCCTGTACCCCTAACCTTTCTTTTTGACTGGTGGCTTCTTACACAAATTCTTTGATACATCTTTCCAACTTTTGCAAGCTGCATCAGTTCTGGAGGATGCCTTTTCATATTCCCTTCTCCATCAGCTAAAGTATGCAGCTGGAACTGCAGAGTTCACTTGAATATCAGTAGAGAGCACTTATGTCTTGATAAGGGTACATATGGCCACGGATAGCATACACTTCGTATTAGGCTGTACTGCTGAGAGGGTGGGATGTTATTCGTGTTGTTTAAGTAAGCTGGAAGAGTAAGAAGTAGTAGATGATGAAGAAGAGTTAAACAGAACAAATGGGCATCTTTGATATCTCCCATAAGAAGGGCACAGGAAAGGCACAATAATCTGTTGCCATTCTCAAGCGCAGTAAATGGGAAAGATTTTGCAGCTGTTTAATTCATCACTTCATCATTATATCGGCAAATGTTTTGCTGTCTCTACATCACAGTTCTCTCATTGTGTATCAGCCTGGCAAAACTCAATGCGTGTGAATTTACCCTGGACCCTTAGTGTGCATCCAAGTGGTTTTTGTTTTGCAGTCTTCACCAAACATATGAATGTATGCCAGTCTTCTGGTGCTTACAGTGTGACTTGTTTTGTGTGACCACTGCTTCATTCTTCTCAAGGGTGACTGCAGAGGTGAGGGAAACTCTTGTCCTCACCCTATGAGAGCTAAAAGCTGCACAGTGCTTCAAGCGCCCCACTTCAAACCTGCTATGGTCCGAGTAATCTTGATTATGACTGAACATCCTCTCAATCTATTTCATTTGCAAACATGACCCACTACATTTAGGTGCAGCCCTGCTTTAGGAATAACTTGGCATTGAATAGCCTCTGCCTTTGCTTACTCTGTGCTCTCTACTGAATGTGATCGCATAGGCTGCACATGGTTGCCTCAACACCATGTCTACGCCAGCTTCCACATAGGTTCTCTGGTGGCTGGTCACATTCACGTAGTTTTTAACAAGTGCTTGAAGTTGTATCACAAATTTATTCCTTTAAAACTTGCAATAATATCATTTTGTTTCTGCCAAGTACTACGATGTTCTCACAGAAAAAGATGCTACAGTGTTTTTGCCAAGTAGTGTTTTTGCTTGCATTACAAATGCATTCTTTTTATCTTCACAGAAAGACTTAAAACATGGCAGTGGCATTCATTAACTAGCTTGCTCCAAAGTATGAATTCTTGCGGCATGGGGTCCACGTTTGTGGACGCCTTTTGCAAAATTTTTCTCAAGGAGTGTAGCATTGTTTTCAGGAAGTCGTTGATGCCAGCTACATTTTAAATCCCTGCTGAACAGAATCTAGAACTAAGAATTGCTTTTCCACACCAAGAAATAGAGATGGACATCACCAAATTGCGTGGTACGCATAGCAAGTGCTGTCTGGTGCAGTCGTTTTTCTTCTCTGACACGGTGAAATGTTTTACTAAAGCTCACTGCAGCTGATCTTTCATTGTGGAAATGGTTTCGGATGATGAAGAACATAATTAATTGGGCACAAATATTTTTTGAAAAATAAGGCTGCAATTCCACGATTGGAAGTGTGCAGCGTGCATGAATTCCTAAAGTTTTCGAGCCAGTCATGTTATTTTTGTAAAATAGAGGGTTCAAGTATATACACACAAGCTCTCAGATGTTTCTCGATAGTAGAACATATCTGGCAACCAAAACGGCAGGCGTGTTTATTACGAGAGTGCGTACATAAAGAGTAAATATAGCTGGTAGTTGGTACCTTAATGCTGATTTCATTACATATGGAATTGCAAGGCAGGTAGTGACAACTAAATAATTTGTTATTCATCTTACGCATAGCTTCTAGCAGCCGCCCAGCGCCTTAATAGTTGTTGTGTTCGGCTGCTGATCCCAAAGTCACGGGTTCAATCTCGGCCACATTTTGTTGGGAGGTGATGTACAAAAATGCCCTTATGTTCTGCAAAGTCAGCGCATGTTAAAGCACCCCAGGTAGTCTAAATTAATCCAGAGCCCTCCATTATGGAGTCCCTCGTAGCCCAACTGTTACTTTGGAAAATTAACAACCCCACAATTTAGTTAAATTTTTTAGCATATAAGCCATTTGACGAGAGTATGCAGTCTAGTTCCCAGTGTGTACAAAAGAGGTCCCTGCTAATTTAACTCCTACACAGTGCATATTTCTGTGGTCAGCTAATTATGTTTTTTTGGTAGCAAGAAACTTTGTTTATAACTAGACCTCTCGATGCCATAGAGGCAAACGGTAGATCACTCTAAAACGTCTTGCCACGACTTGTGACCTGCATGTGTTCTGTCTGTATACCAAGTTTTTATTGAATACTGATGAAATCCAAGTGGTCAAAATTGTTTCATAGTCACCATTAATCATACCCCAAGCCACAACATCGCTTAGCACGCAAAAACCCATTACGATTGGAACGCTCCCTGTGCCCCTAAAAATGTTGCTTGAAGGGTTAGGAGATAAAGAAGAAAATGACACCACAGTTGACGTTTCGAAGCTTTATTTCCGGTAATATATTCTCTTGGACATTTACATTATGTACTATGTACATCTGTCAAGAGTGTCAACAGTAACAGGATCCTCTGAGACAGCTTTGAACACTGGTCACGCATGGGAGGTCTCACAAGAAAGGACGAGCAGCATGCAGTACTTGCTCTTTTCTATGGCACTCGCACTCACGACAGACACACACGCTGTGTAAGCTATGTACGCATGCCGTGTAGTGGCACACCCAATGGATTGCCATTCACATATGACGCAAGATGCCAACTGAAGCGATACACACACACAAAAAAAAAAGCAAGAGACCACAGACAATGACGAACTGTGTTCGCAGGCGCGGGGCCATTTACCCCACTTTGCACTGCAAAGGTGTGCGTGGAAACGCAAGTTGTTCCCTTTGTCACGAAAAACAAGTTGTTCCCCATTGCGTTTTTGTGGAAGGGTGTTGCTCTCCACCGAGTGACAAGTTGTTCCTGTCATCTCCTGGAGTAGCGCAACACTTCTTTGGGAGAAGTTGCTCGCTGTTGTCACCTGGCGGAGAGCAACACCATTCCATGAAAATGCAAGCTGTTCCTGTTGCCCCTGGAGGAGAGCAGTGTTTCCCCATGGAAACGCAAGTTGCTCCCTATACTAGTCACCTCGAGCAGAGAGACATTTCTCCATGGGAACAATCTGCTCCCTGCTGTCATCTTGAGGAGAGGAACACTTCCAGTACAAGGGAGCTTTAAACAGAGTTTCTCCAACTTCGCACAAAAGAAAAATGCAAAACAAACTTGGGAGACGTTACTATGCACCACATACTGCAAAAGCCGCTTTTGAAATTGGAAATTGCTTTTTTTTGCATGTCAGCTTGTTTAGCTTGTGATACCCCTTATGTTAACTATCACAGAGGCCAAACAGTTGAGTTCAAAAGCATGTTATTTTGGTGTCACTATGGTTGCCGAAATTGCATATGTCAGCAGATGTCACTACCTCCTGCATGTTTAGCAGCAAACATGTTAAAGTTGGCAACACTTGTCTTGCATATGCACTTATCTTTAAGGGTCCTACACCAAGAGAGGGTATGTACAGTAAGTATATTTGTGGTGTGCCCCCCTTTCCCAAACTAGCAACTGGTTTCCTTTCAGTGACCAGACGAATTGTTCTGTGAACACTTTATTCACTGCACTACAGGTTGTCACAGAAAGAAATCAGTATTTTGCTTGGCCAATGGTATCGCAGTCACGGCTGGTGACCACTAATAACCACAAATTAACAAACTCGAATTGGCGGTAACGCTTATATGACACAAATGCCACTGCAGCATATGAACATCGTCTCAATGCAAGCAAGACATACAGCAACAAAATATTTAAACAACCGAACAACACCACAACCTGTCCCACTGAACCTCGCCACAGATTTGTCGGAACGGAAAGGTGACAAAGATTAGGCAAGGCATAATGGAAGCACGGTAGGACTTTGATAACATCATGGTCAGTCGGTTGGAACTGGTCGCCTTCAGGTGGAGAGCCATTGGGCTGGCGCAGCTTGTTGGGGCTTTGCTCCTGGCTGCAGTTTGCACCGCAACAGCAGAGATGACAGCGGACATGCAAGGTAGCCAAAGAGAGCTGGCAGTGCACTCTTAGTGACACGCAAGAGTGGCGGGTGTCGCGACTGGTGTGCCCTACACGAGTCATGCTTGTGAGCAGTAGTACGAACTCAGAAGAATCCAAAGAACAACAGCACTCACAAACATACAAAAGCAGCGAGAGGAACGGACACGCAGGCCTCTTGCCCCAACGCAAGGCGGCAAGCACACGACGAAGCAGCACGTCATGTGTTTCTGCACACGGAGCACACAAGTGGACAACCAACAAGCATCCTGCAGTTTCCACAAGTGCTCCAAAATGCAAGCCTGCGCACAGGTTCTAGTTGTGTTGCACAGTGTGCTGCGAGTATGGCAGTAAGCAGTGACTTCTTCCTCAAAGAAAGGACCCCTCTGCGAATGCAGCGTACCACCAGGGCCGCTTGTGGATCACCTGTATAGACCTTTCCAAGGGGGAGTTGGAAAAAAAGTTATGTCCACACACTGCACAGTGTCACACGCTGTCCACACATTGCATTTTTTGTTCAAAACCGCACTGAAAAGTTGACACAGCAACTTTATACGTTGGGTGTCGAACAAAAAATGTAGTACGCAGACAGCGTGTGCACACATACCGCCTGCACATAGTCTGTTGACAACTTATAAGCAGCGTCCACGCTGTCACTGCTCCCAGTGCGGCAGGTCATATGCCAGGCAAATAATTTGCTACGCTATGACAGAAAAATAGCTGGAGTTTCTAACATTGCATGGTGCATGAAGTAGTCAAATGTGGCTATCTTAGTCTTCTGAAACACTTTAGACTCAGAGAAGTGCATTATATGTGTACACTTATTTTCCCACTTTTCTCAATCATTCATATGGTCACACACACGCTCACAAGCATTCTTATACACAACAACACTAAGTACCACAGTTTCTAAACAACAATAGCCTTAAGTGCTCTGCCTAACAGGGTGTTTTGTTTGTTTGTTTCAATAGTATAGCAGATACAACATGCTTGGGGACTGGATTTTACTGTTGTTACGTCACAAAGGAAAAAACAAGGCAACATCCTCAATCGCGACCACCAGTGTTTGCACACTGTTTTACGTTACTTGTAGTGTCTTGAATGTACCTGGTGCTGTGTCGGCCATCAAAAGTATCTGGATGACAATGCGGGCTTGAAAAAACAAAAATGATTGCATGAACATGACATCTGAAGGAAAAAGGAAAGTAACACTGCGACAGCTTCCAAGAAATATGAGTTAAGCTTTAAGACAGGGAACCTGCTCGGATTCCGCAATTGAAGGCACCACTTTCACGAGAAAAATTAGGCCTCCTAGAAAGTATTTAATTTTGTACCTTCAAAAACAACTTTGCAATAGCTTTGGCAGAAATGTTGTCATGACCACTGCTGTGACATAAGTAGCATTCTTGCTAGAAAAAAAAAAAAAAGAAAACTTTTTCAGTGAAAATAAATGAAGCAATCTTATCAACAGTGTGTGAGTGCCCTAGTGTTTGTGCATGAGTGTAGTTGAAGTCCTCTTTAGTGTAGTGACAGCCATGTGTTAAAGAGTACTGCTGCCGGCATACTGTGCATTAATAAGTCTGTCACAACAGTACACACAATTTGTTGTTTGTTGGAACAATATGCTCACAAAGGTACAGTTCTAGCTCTTTAACGCTTGGAACACCAGCAAGGCCATGCTACAAGAATGCTGGGTCACCGTGCACATCAGCCGGCACTAGCCGCCGCTTATTGCTGGCTCTTCTCTGCGTATTCTCACGGTGCACAAAGCTACGGAACATGCCTGCCTTGTTTGTACAATTTTCACACACATGGCACCAAGTTCTGGACTTCAAAACAAGTGCACCAAAGAACAATTGGACTTGAAAACAAGCACTTCAAAGAACTCAAGCACCTTCATTTCACTCTCAACAACAGGCGTGTGAAAAGGTATGCAAGCGAAAAAGAATGCACTCTTCATTCATGCAGGCTACCAATGCAGAACGGTTCTCCTCTGGCAATGGCTTCGCAAAATCTTCCCCACCTTTTTTTTTCTTACAAAGTACAATTCTCTTTGCCACTGCTGTTCTACGTGTACGTAAAGATATGATGGTAATTATACAATTGTTGTTAATGATTTTATAATACAATATATAAAGAAAAAAATGGGACACTAACAGGCCTTTGGAAACAGTCCAGTATTCGTCTTCTCACAAGGCAAAGGTATGCTTTCAGCACACATTCAGCTAACTCTTACATATGGCAATTTAATTATTCACCTTTGAAACAGTCCCATCCTTGAAGCTTGTAGACCATCATTAATAAACCCAGCATTTCTTTTGTCTCATTTACTTGCTGCAGATAATTATACAAAGTCAAACAACAAAACTACAAATACAGTTCACACCTTCGGTGAAACCACGCAGTGCTAAAGTACTACGAGAACCTCCCAAATATGACACTGCTTTTATACACCATCTTGCGTGCTGTATGCCCCAGAGCAAGAAAAAAAAAATAATGGAATGTTTCAATAATGAAAAAAAGTGCCCACTAGTCACAAACATACATCAGTTAGTGCATGCACTGGACTGCCAAAGGTATACAAGTGCCACCATACACTGTAAACCCACCACCAATGAAAAAATACATAAAAGCTACACATTAGCAAAAGGTTTACATCAACTTGCCTCATTTTCTTTTCCTTTTATCAAGCATCATTTGACAAGCCATCACAACTTAAAGTGAGGGAATGATTGCACATTATGTACTTAATGCTTTCTCAATGCAATGTGTTGAATGTGACAAACAGCAGGCAAATCATCAAGCCTTAATGAAATCAGCCTATGATTGCACCAAGCAACAAACAGCTGATTTTAACCCAAGTAATGCTTGAAGTACTCAAAGTAGCTCATCATGCACACAGACTATATTTCAAAAATACCTTGCATGATGTACGCCTCAAGAAAAGAAAAAGGAAACATGATGGTAAGATTTCGTACTAAACAAATTTGAACTAGTGCAACCATGTCTGTCAGCAAGTATCTGCAATGGGCTGCTAAAGGTATGCAAGTACAAAGCAAAAAAAACTACAGCTTTGAAGTACCAAGCACAACTTGCCACCTCCGATCTACATCTTGCATACCATGTGCTTGATGGGCAAAAAGAAAAAAAAAATGGAATGTTTTTGTACCAAAAATACACGTTTACATTGGTGCAACAAAGTGCGCTGGTGAGTATCCGCAATCAAGTGCTATGGGCACACGTGAACTACTGCACAAAGCAAGTCTTTCATAAACAGCACTTGAAAAACTTGAATAGAAGCAAGAAATGTGTGCACTACATGCAAAAGCATGCCGGCCTGGAGCAAAACTGGAAACCGGCACAGTGGACATCAATAGGGATCACCACAGTGACCGCACACATTACAGTGCTGCACCCTTTCTACAAACTGCACTTGCAACAGGTTAAGAAAGTAAATATAGGTAAATGCAGGTTAAGTAGACAAACTTCTAGTTTAAATACACAAATGAGAAACTTGCTTCATAATAGAACTAAAATGCATAAACAAGAAGATCACAACCCGTAAAAGATAGCTGGGAAATCCAGCACATGCTGGCCATGTTAGAAATTGATGTCGCTATCGGTGCTCATAACAAAAAAAAAAGATATTTGAACCTGCACAGTCAGAGAATCCAAAACTCAGCTACAAATTTGCCGTACTACAAATTTACACTACTTATTGGTGTCTCAAAAAAAAAAAAATTCATAGAACAGCTGTTTCATGCGTGAATGCTTTAACCTGATAAAAATTCGAGGTGTGCATAACGTACATTGTCAACACGACTCACAAAGCAGGCAAGACAATATGCAGGGATTTAAAAACTACTGCTAAAGTGCCTTTCTCCCTCGACAAACATGGTACTACTGAGCCACAGGTATTATAGTGCACAATATGCAAAATTAATACTATAAGCACGACCTGCTTAAAAAGACAGTTCTCTCAATACATCCCTTTAACAAGATGTCAACAGCGCTAACTTCACAACAAAAGTAGAAAACAGATTTCCGATACTTTTCTGCTGCCAGCCGAATGGCCCACCATAGCCATACAACAATAAAAAAATATGCTAGTGTATATTACGCGCCAAGTGAATCAAAACATCATTGTAGGGACAAAAAAAGTCAATACACAAGGCAAAGTTCTCGCTGCTAAACATAGTGTTAGGTGTTGTCAAAGTAAACATGAAAAGTTTACAGAGGTAGTAACTTGCAAAAGGCAAGTGCCAATAAATAATAGACAAAAATGTCTAAAGAGGCAAAAAAAATTAATAAATGCACAACGCAAAGCATCTAGACAGATCACTGTGTCCCAGTTATTCTTAAATTCCACAAAGTAAGAATAACAGCCCTGAGGTTAGTGAAAAGCAAAGCAAACAAACAAATTGTGGCAATTTTGTCACTTACAGTGCTGCTGGCAATATGGCTTTCAAGGTTAAACACAAAATAAATCTGTTTCATTGCAACGCAAGAAAAATGTATAAACAAGGCGATCACAACCCACATAAGATAGTTGAAAAATCCCACAAGCTCTGCTGCTTCTGCTAGGACACAGCGAAAAAAGAAGTCAGTGTCAGCAGGCAGCCAATTCCAGCAGCTATGTTCATCAAAACTACAGCAGCAAAATCACCGGTTGAAACAATACACTGCTGCCATTGAGATTTCTCAAGCTGCCCAACTCAAAACATCTTGGTGTACAACACGTTCCTTGCCTTCAGCTTGTCACTAAAAACCGGTGGCTCATCATCAGGAAACAACCATCCTTTCTTGCACCGGTGAATAATATATACTTGTTCATGAATGCACCGGCCATTTCAGACAGTCTTAACAATATCCTATGCATGCTGTGGCCTGGAGTCAAACATGTCCCTTGGCCTGAGCCAATGCATACATACACGCACACATATATATATATGATAAGGTACTTACTAGGTCCACTCCGCAAGCCAATCCACCCACGATTTCAAATTTCACTCCATACTTGCCCTGAACCACACTAGCGACCTAAATGGCTGAAGACGCAAAGCCCATGAAGCTCCCTCGTACGAACTTGCTTTGTATTGCTATGTCGAACGCAAAACAAAACAAAAAGAAACACATCCTGTGCTGCACAGGGTGAGCCGACAATGTCTTTGTCAAAAGCACAGTTGCGCATTGGGCTGGCTGAATCAGCGACGTCGCAAGTAGGCAAGAAAGAGAACAGGCTGTGGGTGCAACTTCGAAGCAAAATTTCAAGCGATTTAAGTAGAAGTAAACGTGGTACCATGGATCACTTTGGGGCAATATGCGACAAAATATAAAATGCAGCAGGTGGCTGCATTAGGTTACATCCGAGCATTCACTAAACTACGCCTGCAACAAAAGTCGCAGCCAGGTTGAAGTTTGACAGATTCCTCCCTCCTTACACCAGAAACGGTGAGGCGTGCGAAGGGTACGACACCAGCTGAAAATGGAGATTAAAAGAAGCTGGACTCGTGCTTTGCCTGTTAAGCAAGGGGAGGCTGCAGTGCTATGAGAGCAGAGCAGAGACTCAGCTGCTAAGTTTGAACACATTCTGTAAGTCAACAGCAAAGGATGCAAACATAATGCTTCCAAGACAGATGCACTGTCTGTATATGTGCCTCCTTCCTGCACACATATCGCCTGCCTTTAGGTACAAACAGTAAGTGCTACCTTTTTGCACCATTCGAATTATACGTAGAAGTGCGGAGACCTTCATCTAGTGTCAACAGGGGCCGCAGTACATTGAAAAAAAGAAAAAAAAAATGCTGTGGTAAACACGTGCCCTCGCATACATGGCAACTCTTCAAGATAACTTAAATGAAAAACAGGTCTCGTTTCAGTCTGCCAAAAGGTTAAAGAAAAAGAAATAAACAGCAGTGGGTACGCAACAGGGCACAATGACCAGCAAATTCGTTAAGCAGCACACCGGAAAACCTCCGAGCCAAATGAGCGGCAGAGGGGAACAGGAGAGATTTCTCTAAAAGCCATGTTTGAACATGGAATGGAGCTGTTGACCTACTGGGCAAACTGCCCCCCACCCCTTTTTGTTTTGCTGACAGGTTAGCAGCTGCGGTGTTTCACTACGCAATGCAAGTGTAACAAAGGTCATATGGCATTTTGCCAAGATGAAAAGGGGGTGATCTTCTTGAACTGAGGTAGCCTGTGCACAAAAAATAAAACAAAGAAGCCACCCTCGCTCTCACCTTACGCAACCCAAACGCTAAGTTCCAACAACCCTCTTATTGGCAGCATGCACGTCATGAAACGCGCCATGCGCTCGTGCCAACTTGCAGTCAGCACACTTCGCCACGGAAGGTCACGTCAAGAAGTGACTTCAAGTCGTATCCTCAGCTAGAGCATGCCTTCAAGGTGACAGAGAATACAGACAGCTAAACAAGCCAGCACGATGGTAAACTTGCTAAAAATTGGGCTGGTACAAAGAAATCCTGCAGCTCGTCCAGCATGGAAACAAATTACAGCAGCTTGCCCAGCTAGCTCGGCTTTGCGCAGAACAGTTAATCTGCTCGTGTGCCCCTCGTGCTCAGCTCACCGAGCACAACCAGTTTAGCCCGGGGATTTTGCCGAGGTGTGCTGGGTCAACAGGGCGAGTGACGTTTAGTACTGCGTTCCGAAGGTGGGGCTCTGAATGGGTGGGGGCGACTGTGGCGGGTACTGGGCATTGGACTGTGGGAACGGGGGCACTGCCCCGCCCACGGGTGGTGGCTGGCGCTGCCCGTGGAAGCTGGTCTCCTTGTACACAAACCAGCAACCCGCCAGCCAGAGGAGCACATTGAAGAAGCCCAAAATCTGGCAAAGAGAGAACAGCCTTGAGTCATTCGCTCTGTGAAGAAAAATCAATGTCTCTCATTATCGCTGTTATGGCACTGAAATTACGCAGCCATAGTAAGGATTGCATTTTGGCGCAACAACTATACAGTGAGGTGCAGTTTCCAGAATACCTTTGCTCGAACAGCAGAGGTCTGCCTAGCCTTCTCGCTACTCCTTACTCAAAGGGGAAGTGCAATCCCTCACACCCTCCCCGCCAACTTTAATCCAGCTGCACAAAAATATGTAGGTCTTGACTAAAATAAAGAAAGAGCACGCCTATGCAAAACTGACCTGCTGTACTCTACACTATCATTCTTTTTCATCAGCACCGACAACCACAGATCATAGTTCTCCTTTGCGCTTCTGGAGTTCTCTTCTGCGATTCATTGGGCTGCAGCTTGAAATTGGCAGGTGTACACATTGATAAATCTTTCAAAATGGCGGCAACCGGGAATGGCGAGAAGTTCAAGCTAGCCAACGTGAAGCATTAAATTTGCCACGTGGCACCAGCCAATCGTGAGGCCACACCAGAGTTTTAGTCTTTTGCAGTTTCCTTTGCTTGAAGCAGCGCACATGGTTCTGCTCTAGCGCAAAGGACACCTGAAGAACTGCTCTTTCAAACGAGACCAGAGAGAATACATTATAGCAGCTGGTTTTGAAACTTGAAGGCACAGAAAATGGGCCTCTTTTGACGCATTCTCGCGAGATACCGCGCCGTGATGGCACATTTATTTCACAGTTTTTTTAAAACTGTGCCACAGTCGACCACCAAAATTTGCCGGTCAGTACGAAAGAACCTTACGAACCTGAATGTGGTAAAATTGAAAAATCGAGTTTTCCACGATTTCTCGTCTCTAAAGACCCATGTGTTCACTTAAAAGCATTCACTCCTTTTTTGTTATTCCACTCTATGATTTACAATTCAGGCTGCGACTGAAGTCTCGGCAGGGGTCAATTGAATGGGCAACTGAAGGAAGCATCTGTGAAACGTAAGCCTCAAGATGTACAAGTCTGTGCTCTCACTGGTACAGCCACTTTTTTATTTGAAAGCATTACGAAGTGGTTGCCAATAAGACAGACTGCAAAGAAAAGCCTTCTTCCGTGTCTCTTCTTAGAGACAGGCCGGTTGCACTGCTGGTCCAGGAACTTTTTGACCTTCTCTGACCAAGTGCATCTCCAAAAGAACTAAAGCCTCAGTGCACCATGTTTGGAAAGCCAAGATGGAAGAAACAGCCCTTTCTAAGACAGCTGAATGACCCCGCCCAGCAGCAAGCATGCCTCTCTGCACGACTTTAGATGCTGACGGTCAAAGTATGCATGTGCAGAGAGTAGAAGTGGCCATTTAAAACACAATCAGGCAGGCAGGCACACAGGCATAGTTGGAAGCCAACTGTTCATGTGGCCAATCTTAACCCTCATTTTGTTCAAACTCTTTATGTGAGCCACATTAGGTTGCCTATTACACTCGTTACACTTTATTTGGAAAAGTTGTACATGTTTGTGCATGCTTACTACGTGCATTTCCCACCTTGTTAAAGTTTCTTTTTGGGGTTGCAGCATTTGTAAATTCATTAAAATAATTAATAAACAAATACTCAGGAGATGATAGCGACTCGCAGCCCAACCTGTCAGCACCCCCTGCCCAGCTTTTCAGGACTTTTAAGGGACAAATAAATGAAATGAAACTTGAAAGCCATCAGCCAATACTCATTTTGGCTCCCAGCCACACACAATTCAAGCATTACAAGCAATTTCAGACACACATAATGCACCTGCATAGGAGAAACGATGAGGCAAGGAGTGGGCCAGATTTCATTTCACTGGGTGTTGATTGGAAGACACCAATTTCTGCTCACTGAATAAGATGTAGCAGCCTGATATTTGCTGCCCCATTGCGGCACATCACAGTGGGTGCCTGGATCGTTTGTTTCCATGACTCAACACCTCTGCGTTGCTCCCCAATTTTCCAGGTTGGTATATAGCCTGCCGCAGCCCACTCTTTGCTTACCAGGGAAACATTGAGGGTGGCGTAGCTGCCACTGGACTCGAATGAGCAGAGGGCCTTGTCGATATCCTTGCAGATGTCTATGGCGGGCCACTTGCGGATGTTGTCGGGACTCATGTAATACTTGATGTCGCGCACTCCCTGGGCCCAGGCGCACGAGCCCGCAAACCAGAACAGTGACAGTAGCGCTGTCAGGCCCAAGTCCTGCAAGGTAAGGGCACCAGTGACATTTACACCTTCGTGACTACAAAAGCTAGGCTGTTACCAGAACACCTCTATTAAAACTTTGCAGTTCAACTGCCTGCAGCATAAAGGTGAGGCAGCCTAACAATTGGTTCGTGCATGTCTCCAGACAGACAGGAACACCAAGTCCAATGGTATGAAGTCAGGAGAGCTCCCACATACTTGAGCTCTCCGCAGGGCCGCTAACAATGGACAGTGTTTTTGGTCCCCCAGCCTGCCCGAGGCAACAGAGACATGCAATGAACTTTTTATTTGCATATTTAAAGGACTTTGGACATAATGACAACCTCTAATTTCACCTTGCATGTTATCCTCGCCATTTTTCACGCAGTGAACTTTGTTAGCTAATATGTCGGGCTATGCACTTCATCATTTCATTAGCAACATCATTACTCGCTGAAGCACCAGCACGCATTTAATGGCCACATTTTATCTTCTCCACCTTTTGTTTTAATCTACCTTTTCCGCACTACTCTCCTTCCACCATTATCTCCCAAATTCCCTTCCCCACGCAGAGTAGCATGCCAGTGATTTTTAGATGCCGACTAAATCCTCTACTTTTCATTAAAGGGCGTCTCTCTCTCTACTCAAGCAGGGCTTCCTGGTATAAGCAGAGAAGCTGGGGTGGTCAGAGATGCTAGTTCGTGCACAAATAGGGCAGTCTCAAGCATGGGCGTCCGGAGGGGGGGGCAAGGGGGGGCGGTTGCACCCCCCTGGAAAATCACTCACTCGAACCGTGAGTGATGGCCGCACGCCAGGGGCGGTGGTGCGCTCAGTCAAAAGGGTAAAAGCAGCCCCGCATGGTCACATCTGCGAAATGCCGCGTCCGGGCGTGCGTCGTTCCGCCGTTTTCAAACCACGCCATCGTTAGCTCTACTGAAGGGCGACCTGTTCCAGACATACAGCGGCACCGGCGAGCATGTGTTTCGAGCCGCCTTGAGATGGGTGTCTGTTTCTTTGATCTCTAGAGAGATAGCGACACGGAGGCAGACAGTGCACGGGGCACCTTGTTTTCGCCTATCGTTACGCCGGTCACCGATGAATTCTTAAGGAGGGAAGGACAAATCAGCCGTGTCCACCCCCGCTTTGTCGGGCTGCTCAGGGGCAAGCGGGCGATGAGTTGGCGCCGCCGCCGCTCGCTGTCTCCTCCGATCCACGGGTAGCGCAGTTCGGTAGAAGCGCCGCTTTCAGAATCTCCGGCAAAGGGGATTAGCTGCTTTTGTTCACGGCGACGCAGTCTCCCGAGGCGCCCCCACACCAGCGTTCTTTGCGTCTTCTACGAAAACCAGCGCCTTTGGTCAACGCAGCCCGATGGCGCCTGCCTGGCTCGCCTGTCACCTCTGGCTGGGCCTCAAATCACAACAGCGCCCATGTACTGTGCGTGTCAGTGCATGGTAAAGAGACCCAGGTGGTCGACATTACCCGGAACTCTGTACTACTCCATCCCTCATAGCCTGAGTCGTTTTGGGGCTCTGAACCCCATAAAAACACAAAAACAAATTTTCCGACCGGAGTGGCGAGTGTCCCTTCCCCTCGGAAGTTGCGCGGCGTTCCTTTCACCCCCAAAGTGCGCATTCGGGGATATTGCGGCAAGTAAGCCCTCGCACGTGTGCGCGCCCCTGTGTTTGTGCTTGGGTGTTTTTAGTGGCCGGTTGTCAGCGAAGCTGAGAACAACCAAGACAGCGGACGAGAAAACGACGAGCGGCGAGCAGTGTGTGTGGGGTTGCTCAACTGTGCGGATGCGCAAGCAAGATGGAGCGAGGTGTATGAAGCTGCGAGCGTGCATTTATCTTGTAAATAAGTTTTCGTTGTATATATAGTCATCTTTTGTTTTCAACGTACGCGTTCAACAGTTTTTCCAATCAATGTGTATGATGAGTGTGCACCGAGAGCGTGTAATGAAGCACAGAAGTGAATTTATCACACGTGTAATTACGCAATTCGCCCAGAAAAATCCGAGGCGCCTACAGTTGCTGTTCAAGGAAGACTGACTGAGTGACTGTAGTTGCGTGTTTGCGAACATATTGTGCTGTGTGCTGGTCATAAATCCGGGTGAGTCGAGAACCCGTATGCAGGAAGACTGAGCACTCTTCTCCACGAAGTGATATAGCATCTTTTTGCATTTTTTATTAATTTTAGTTGTTTCTTCGTTGATAAACTCCAATGTACCTCTCCTAGCCGCGCTTTAATTTGCTGTTTGTAATTTTTCTTTCATGTGTGCATTTTGTTTAATTTTTATTTATATATAAATAAATAAACTTACTCCGCAAATAGCGCCTTTTTGCTACGAACATACCCCCCCCCCCCCCCCCCGGGGCACCAACGGGGCCCCCCCCTGCAAAAAATTCTGCGGACGCCCTTGGTCTCAAGCAGGGATTTGTGACAAAGACTGGGCAAGGGCAGCTCAAATGTGTGGGTAGCCCCAGAGTGACTGAAAAATTGTACATCTTGAAAAAATTAGAAGAGTAACATGAATAAAGCCTAAAAACGAAAACAGTGCCCAAGCAGTCAACTACCGATGAAAGCCTCTGGCAGAAAACAGAACACACACAGTAGATTGCAAGAGCAAAATGCCTGAACAACTAGCAAATTATCACTTTTTATTTTCACAAAATTCAATAAAGGCAAAATCATTGCCATATATAAATGCAACAAAAGAATATCTACAACCTTCCTTCTCTTTCCTTGTGCGATAATCTTTTGCTACTTTACATGCAAGGCAATTTCTGTGCAGGAACAGCTTCATTGAATATTAAATTCTGTTATTCATTCCCACTGGAACAAAAAAATTGTAGTCTGATTCATTGTCACGACCAGGTGCAAACATTAAATGTTTTGCAAGAACCGCGTAGCACATTCTGGGACGCCTCACAGGTCGCGGTAGTCGCACTCAGGTTTTGGCAAAGTCTGATGGCTCCTGGATGGGCCCATCACCTTCGCCCGATTCTATTTTTCAGTGTGGGCAACATGCACGGTCTACATGGCTTTTTTGTCTGCGACTTCAGAACTGCCACCATCAGCCAACCGTTTCCCTTCCAGTTGAGCTATGTAGTCGGTATACCTCTCTACGTTTGGTACTTCACATGCTGCCACATTCAGTCCGAACACATTTACATGGGAAAGCGTTCCAAGCATAAAGATTTTTGTGCACTGTAAACAATCCACTTCAGCCGGAAAATCATGAATTCGTATTATACCGACATTACTACTATCCGTGACCGTAATGTCGAGATTCTACTGCACTTAGCCTCAGCAACAGTAAAAAAATAAATTAACACCATCGCTCCTGCCTTGGAAGACTCCTCCCGCATTACAGCTGAGCAGTACTATACCTAAGCAACCGAAACATCAGATTAAAGCTATGAGCTTTCAGTATAAGCATCACCAGGGCTCCTGCAATGCAGAAATTTAAAAATCTGGCAAATTCTTACTGAAAATGGTGATTATGCATAAATATAAGGAACAAATTATGATCGTTACTGCTGGTCTAAGAACACTAAAACTGTACACAAACACTCAGGTGCATACAATAAACCAATAGGAAAATCCAAAACTTCCATCACTGTAGTACTGTTGCAAGGGTTAGCTTTTGCAGAGAGCAATTTTCCAGCATGCCTCTTTCATCTCTGGCTGCCAGCACTCTGACTTCAGTTTGAAACACATATTAAAAGAAGAGGCCATTTTAAGAATAACGTGAGAAACTGACATAAACCTGTGAGCATAAATGAAATACCCTTGATTTTTTTAGTTCGTATCACATGCAACACACGGGATAATGTCGTAATCATCAAATCACACCTTGTACATGCACTCACCACAATGGGGACAGTTTGGTTCTCAGCATACATCTTGCTTGAGAAGAGGTAAATGCCAAGGATGCCCACACAGTAGAGAAACGACAGCACACCCGTTGCCACAAAGAACTCTGCATTGCTAGCAAAGTTGTAGGGCAGCTCTATGGTCTCCAAGCTGCGGTCTTCAGGTGTGATCGGGCAGGATCGGGGCACTTGGAAAGGGAAGTAAGACATCCTGCACGCAACAAGAACAAAGCGATTGTTTCTGCAAACACTTGAGTTATAAACATGCCTACAGCTAACAGTAGCATCGTCAATTCATCTTATTCATTCCATTGTTATTGTGGCTGTTGTGTTTTGCTGGGTTTTATGACGCATAAGTAGCTGAGGCTATGATGTACCAAACACTAGATTAAAATGTCTCTACGTTATGTTAAAATAAATAACATTTTCAAAGATAAATTCTGTTGTAAACATTTCTTAACTTTGGGAACAGAGAGACATGTGACAAACTTACAGCTGCACCTTCTCCTTAAAGCAATCTTGGGTGGAAGGGAATATATTCGGTGTAAAATGCAGCGAAATGTTTTTTTTTCATACTTTCGCTTGATGGGGCTTAACGTCTCAAAGTGACTGAGGCTAGTTTCTGAAGTTTTCCTCACATACTATTAGGGTCAGATGTCTCCAGGGTGCATGAAAAGTGATCAAGGTACATAGGTCGCTTGTCCGGCAACGATCACTCCATCTCACCATCAAACTTTACAAAAATTTGAGTCAGACTTTCACCTCCACAAATGTGGTCTCGACCCACTGGCTAATAACACAGCTAATATGAAGCACACTTCAGGTTAGTGTTCTAGCTCTTCTCCTGTATTGTGTGGTGGAATTAGGTTACTTCCATTCATGCATGAGCACGCCAGCAGCATTTATCAGCGTAAGGAACAAATGCCACTTAATTTAAATTAGGAAAGATATAAAAGGAGCATGCTCCACATCATTACGGCCACGAGTTCACACAAAAATATGGCTTACTGTCACACAAACCATATTACATGGGAAAATACAAGAACAACAGGTCGAAAAGTAAGCCCTTGAAGTGGGATTTCTTGCAATCTAAGTACACATGGCAGGAAAAAGAGCAGTAGACTGCAGTAGTTCGAAACAGGTCAAAACAAAAGCAAACGTACATGCGACCAAAAACTCGCTGCAAAAAAATGCCAAAAGTTATTCCTCGACAGCTTGGATTAAAGCTATTGTCAGCAAGCTGTCTCAAAGCCAAGCAATGCGAAAGAATTATGCCTAGAGCCAGACAAGCACAACCACAGCATGGAGTTTTTTTCCTTTTTTTTTGCTAATGGCACAATTTTCTTCACCAATAAGCATAACAAACATTGTGCTTACCACACGTTAAAATAGAGAGAATTACCACACCCAAGCAGTGGTCAAGTGGTTCGTTAGAAGCAGAACACTGCTGCACAGCACAACTGAGCCGGAAGATTAAAGTGCGTTTCCTCATAAATGCTAGAAACGGAGCTAGCTGAACAGCATAAGTTGAACATGCTCAGTAGTGACACCGAACACAAACACATGAAAACACAAGACAATGAAACACAGCGCAACTGCTATCAGCTAAAATTTTACCGCTAGGGCTGTTTTACGCATCCCCCCTGAGCCAACCTAAAGTAAAATAGAGCCAAGGAGAAGCAGATGGCTAAGATATGACACAATTAAGGAGAGGCAGATGGCGGGACTTTTGCGCACCGGAAGTTAGAGCTAAGAAAAACAGATGGTTGCGTTGCCGCTCGTGCGCACACGCCAGCTGCAGCTGCAACGAAAAAAGTTACAAAATATCGCCTGTACCTGTTTCTTGTAGCTGCTCTGTGCAATTCAACCAAAACAGCAAAATGGCATAGCACAACGCCCCGTCAACCAGCTCTCGCCGGAAATTAATGCACCAAGCAGCAAAGTTTAGCACTGCCTGGTTTTTATTTTTGACATCAGCAGTTATTTAAGCAATGGGGAAGAGCATTTAGTGTTTCATTAGCACTACTAAGCACATTCAAATTACATTTTCTCATTACTGCACACCCACCTGAATGGATAGCCGAACTGGACACTGACTTTGAAAGGGGCTGACCCATCACAGCTCACCGAAAAAACCGATGTGGTCCCAAAGCCAGACGTGGTTGCAAAAGCAAATATGGAAAACACCTGCATAGGAAGTGAGCGGTCAACACCTTTCTATCTATTCACGTTCGTAATGAAAATGCACTCAGAGTAATGTACTTCTTCCTTTGAAGAAAAAAAACGAGAGAAACAAACAGAAAACTAAGCAAGCAACTATTTAGAGAGCACCACATTTTAGCTAGTCATACACAGCGTAAGATTCAAGGGACAGTTACCTTGCTGAAAAGCAAGTTAAAAATAAATTTTCCATGGGGTTATGGTCACAGTACTCATGTGAGCAATCAAATTATGCAGAAAACTGAAAATACTCGAGCTGACCTGTTTAATTAACTATGGTCTAGTGAAACTATAATGCACAACTTTCATCATTCGTGCATGACGCAGAAAACCTGCTCTCACTTTGTGACAATGACTGCTGTTCAGTATTTGAAGTACTGCAATCTAGAGTAGGTACATGAGGCCACTACACAGCAGCATGAAAGAAACACTATAGTCGGGTACAGCTCAAGAACGCAGCGGCTTTTCCCCGTCAAAGAACCCCCTTCCAGCCAATGGCGTCGGTCCATTCTCATAACCCTGCTAGCGTCACCAGTGAGGGGACTATCCCCGACCATGGAGGGAGGAGACTATATTCTTTCATCTGTCACTCCCTGCGTTGTCGGAGGGAGGAGACTATATTCTTTCATCTGTCACTCCCTGCATTGTCGGAGGGAGGAGACTATATTCTTTCATCTGTCACTCCCTGTGTTGTCGGAGGGAGGAGACTATATTCTTTCATCTGTCACTCCCTGCATTGTCGGAGGGAGGAGACTATATTCTTTCATCTGTCACTCCCTGCGTTGTCGGAGGGAGGAGACTATATTCTTTCATCTGTCACTCCCTGCATTGTCGGATGGAGGAGACTATATTCTTTCATCTGTCACTCCCTGCATTGTCGGAGGGAGGAGACTATATTCATTCATCTGTCACTCCCTGCGTTGTCGGAGGGAGGAGACTATATTCTTTCATCTGTCACTCCCTGCGTTGTCGGAGGGAGGAGACTATATTCTTTCATCTGTCACTCCCTGCATTGTCGGAGGGAGGAGACTATATTCTTTCATCTGTCACTCCCTGCATTGTCGGAGGGAGGAGACTATATTCTTTCATCTGTCACTCCCTGCATTGTCGCGCTAGCAGGGCCATGGGAATCGGCCGACAGCATTGGCTGGAAGGGGGTCCCTTGACGGAGAAAAGCCGCTTCGTTCTTGAGTTGTATCCGACTACAGTGCAGCTCACATTCAGTTCCAATAATGCCTTATTCAATGATTTCTCAGTTTTAAGACAGTAATACTCGAGAATATCTTGTCTTAATTGGCTAGTTAGCTATTGCAAGCAAATATATGTGAGCCTACCATCTATTCATTTTTTTGTTTGCTTGTTCACTTATGCAATGGTTCAAGTCATGCACACCTTGTCTCCTTGTTCAACAATGCTGAACCAGGTCCTCAGGTTGTGCCTTCACACATTTGCAACCAATTACGCAAGCCATGCTAAGATGAATGGTATGCAAGTGAAATCAGTTCCAGCTCTAAGGGCTTTGCTATAAGTTAAGTAAATACTTTGAATACTTCTACTTGCCAGTATTAAAGATCTATTGAAAGCTCTTTAAAAAAAAACCTCACCTTGAAATGCACTTTTAAAACGCTAACTTTAGGGGATGGGACATTTCAGTTTAAAAAAATAATAATAAAAGTACGCTGAATTTATTTTTGACATCCAGGTTTAAACCGAAAAAGGACAGCATCTCTGACACACATGCAACAACTAGCTGGCTACTGACTCTGAGTTACACTCAGTCAAAGAAGGAAATTAACAAAGTATGGAAAAGTGACATATTTGTGCGTTTTGAAGCATTTCTAAGTTACCTTACATGCCTTTGTAGACTGGGAGGCTCCACCTCCTCCGTATCTCAGTGAAATACTAAGTAGGTTCGTCCAATCAGTGTAAGGATACATAAGCATCACGAAAAAGTGGGATGTTCTGGCTACCACGACGATTCATTAGCCATCGCTGCCATCAGCATGCAGACCACGTGTTGCCCCGCCCCTCTCACTCAACCCAAAGCAACAACCCAACAATAACACGGCAACCCAGCTTTAAAAGTGAACTTTCACTTTCGTTTTTGTTTGACAGTTCCATCATTTAACTTCCCTTACTTTTTCTTTGATGGCAATCTAGGTCGGAAGGACAACTCTAAGTATGACAATCTGTGCGTTAATTGCAGGAAAATTGAATGCGAGGGCTGATCCCTTACTTTTTCTTTGATGGCAATCTAGGTCAGAAGGACAGCTCTAAGTACGACAATCTGTGCGTTAATTGCAGGAAAATTGAATGCGAGGGCTGACTAAAAGACCAGGATGCATTGTAGCTGAATTTTAACTGCACAGGAATGCCATGTTATAACACAGAAAAAAGTTGGTAATTCATGCCTAGAAAACAACACCTGCTTAAAAAGAAAAATTCTGCATTCTGAAATAAACAATGCAAAAAGTCCTCTGCATTTTCAGAAAATAAAAACCAAAAAGTCCAGCCCTTATTTATACTGCACTTGTGCACTAATGAGTAATCTGAACTCCTTTTTACATGGAACAAGATCTACACGTATTCTTAGAAATGTGGATTTTCCTAATTTAAGCCAGATTAAATGTCCCCTATCCCGCCTTTTTTTGCACTCACCCCCAAAAAAGCAGTCACCTGGTGCTTCACTTTCTGTTTTGCTTTTTAGGTATCCTTGAACAAACAGATCCAGTCAGAGGCTACATATAGCCACAACTTAGGCCCCTGGAAATTAACTGAGCAGGAAATATAACTGATCACTAGGTACCACAGTTGATGGTAAATTGGTTTTTGAGGAAAGGAAATGGTCCAGTATCTGTCTCACATATCTAGGTGGACACTTGAGCCAGGCTTTAAGGAAAGGGAGAAAGGTGGGAGTGAAAGAAGAAAGAGAGAAAGAGGTGCTGAAGTGGAGGTCTGGGGAATAATTTTGACCACCTTCAAACATTGTGGCAGAGGGGTAAATTGGTTTTTGAGGAAAGGCAATGCAGTATCTGTGTCATATCTGGGTGGACACCTGAACCACGCCTTAAGGGAAGGGAGGAAGGTGGGAGTGAAAGAAGAGAGAGAGAGAAAGAGGTGCCCTAGTGGAGGTATAGTGCCTAGGCACTATAGTGGAGGTCTCCAGTATAACTTCGACCACCAGGGGATCTTTATGTGCACTGACATCACACAGCACACGGGCGCCTTTTGCGTTCCGCCTCCATCGAAACGCGGCCGCCGCGGTCGGGTTCGGACCCAGGAACTCCGGCTCGGTAGGCAAGCGCCTTAACCACTGAGCCACCGCGGCGGGAGCGGCAAGGCGACACGGGACTGGCTGAAAGGCACACCACGCGTTGGTTGACTCCTCTACCGTCAGAGGTGAGTTCAAAAAAAGGCGGGAGCCGGGACGTTGAATCAAATTTAAATTAGAGAAATCGGCCGCACAAGAAAATAATTCGAAGTTTCTAAGAATGCTCGGAACGTGTAGATCGAGTTCCCGCTGTTATAAGACGAGTTCAGATTCCTCTTTAGTGCTAATTAACTCTTCCCTGTATGTAGTTCAAAGCATTTTTTAATGTTCGCATTATGTACAATTTCGTTTTGTTTTTGTACACAGATGGTGCTATTTTAAGATATGCCCTTTGCACAATTGTTTTGTAGTGAACTATGAAGATATTTTAATGTTTACTTTTTAGTTACGATGAGTCATGAGCCAAATACCGTTTTTACACTATCACAACACTGTCTCATCACCCGAACAAGTATTGGCACAAACGGAAATGCTGTACTCGTGCAAAATAGGTAGTGGTGCTCATTGTGCTTACGAACTGCAGGACTCTCATGAATCCTCTGGGTTCCTTCAGAACTCTGAAATTAAGGTCCATCGCTGGTCTACAAGGGAAGGAAAAAGAAGAAAAGCATCGCTCAACGACTGCAACATTTTTTTTTTTTTTTTTATCACAATGGGCGGAAACCATACCGCAATTGCGCGCACGAAACCAACGGCAGTTCGGGCTCGTCGGCCCATAAAATTACAGAGAGAAAAAAACCCAACGAAACCTCATTTCGGCTCACGTATTCTCCACAACGCGCTTGTCCCTCCCGCATTAAGTGACATAAGATCACGCTGATAGATATACAGCCCGTTCACCACACAGTGCGACGAATCGATAGCTTTCGAGGCAGAATAAAAACATCGCCCACGCGATTGCTTCGCGAGCGGTCATGTCCTCGAGGCCAGAACAACTGCAGCTGCGGGCAGCCGCACAGGCGACGGAAACAGCGGCTGCCGTGATTTCACCGCCGCAGACCACGATTGCTGAATAGAGCACGCAGCCTTTGCCACCAAACAAACCGCAACAACATTTGAGAGCGAGCGTGCGTTCGCCCGCTCGCCCGAACAGAAAGCGCCGCTCCCACAAGTTACGTCACACAGCGAGAGAAGTCCGCGCACAAGCTGCGAAAATTTCGCCGCCTACGAAAACGGCTGCTCGTGATTCGCACGTGACACAGCTGCATTCCACAGCAGCGAAATTGACACCCGACAACTTAACCGCGCTGCTACATCGCCTTTGGAAGACCACGGGCGGAGATACATATCGATCTTCGGTGTCTAAATGCGGACCGACACATTCCGCAAAAGATTGTTCATGGGGTGCTAAAGTCTACCCAACCGGTTCCCCAGGCGCAGCCAAAGTCTCCGTGTCTTATCCGCGGCTAAAGCAGTGGTGCCGGGATTACCTGAAAACGATCAACCTGGGAACTCCGATGCCCGCTGGCTGCCCGCCGCCCCGAGTCTCCTCGCACCAGCCGCTACTTCACTTCTCTCGCTCCTCCACGGCCCTGCGCGAATGGGCGGGAAAAAATAAAACAAACTGCCAACCTCAATCGTTCTTCCGGCTTGAAACCACTGGAGCCGAACATCGGCAGTGATTGCGCTACGCTCAGTTACGTTACCTGTCAAAACGGCAGGCGCGCCCGACGACCAGTCCGGCTCTGCGTGTTTTGGTGCGTATTTTTGTAGCGCTTATGCGGAATCCATAAGCTCCGCTGATATCGGCGCCGTCCCACACAGACCAACGCCTCCCTCTCACTTTGAATCAGATTTTGGAAACATTTGTGGCAGTGCGGCTGTAGGTTGTCAGAGGGCGCTTAGCGCCGTGCTTGTTCGTATTCTTGCTCACTATAAACAACTTAGCCCAGCACCTTTAATATAAAACATTTTTTTTTACAGAACAATGTGAAAGCTTACTTGGCCTGACAAGAACACTAGAACCATTTAGGTTTGGTTAGAACTAGTTAGAACGCTAAGGTAGGGGACCCTAGCTAAGGTACGTGTTATGCAGCGCTCTCTTTGGACAGAACGCAACCAGATTGTACTGATTTCGTCTAAATTATGCAACAATAAACTTAACATGACAACTATCATGACGTATAAATTAGAAAAATTGCAACTTTGTTTTATTTTTTGACGTTTGTTGCGATAATTTTGAGTGACTGGTTTGCTAGTTGTATCATATTGAATGTGCTGCGTGCGAGAGTGCGCCACCACGTCATTACACGTGTTCTCCCCCCCTTTAGCAACATGGCAGCAATGAGATGTGTTGTCGCCGCTCTCCTTTTGGTTTTCGTTGGACATTGCCATGGTAAGTTTCACTTTTGCTTTGTCGAACTTGTGTTCAAAAAATGCAGTACTTCATATTTGTTCTTTCAGCTAGCGCACATCTCCTGTTTGTGTTTGGTTCAAAAGACTGAGACGTCTGAAAGTCGGCCCCCAGTTTAACATCCCGCGAGCGTCTTGGCCTGAGTATCTGCTCCCTGTCATTGCGGGTATTGCTAGAAACGTTGTCGTGATCGGTGTGTTGAAATAAATCTCTCGGGAACTAGAAAAATAAAGCGTTAGCAGTTCTCCCTAGCAGAACTAGACGGAATCTATTTTTCCTGTGACTGTTTTTGATTCAGATCAAGCTTTCAGTTAGATCTAAGTTGTGTAGCATTACTTTCCTTTCAACTGGTGACGAGTTCGAGTAGTACGTAGTGCCCAAAAGAAAAGCACTAATATGTCAGTGAAATTCGCGTTGGTGGTCCTATTTGGCGAGCACTTCAACAAATCCCAGGAAAGTTACTTTATGTTAGACGGCCTGGCTCAAGCTAGCCCAACCCGGTACACGGAATTTAAAGTATTAACATTTCGTGGTGCGATGTTTTGCAGGCAAAACTTGCGACAACCCCGAGGTGACGCCGAAGGTTTACACCACCACTGATGGACTCATCGTCGCAAACATCGCATTCATTGCCGAATTTCACCTTAGGTGCCGGGAAAATGTTCAGGTAACAAACACTATGTGAACATTTCCCATTCCTTTCGCGAAACTCATTCTGCCAAGATGTCTCCACCACACTATTGTGGAACATGAGCACTGGAGTTATCTGTGCCGTGAATTTCCCCTTCTTTGTGGATACCGAACTGATGTGCATGCAGCATTACTATAAATGTTTCATAACACGTATAAGCTTAAATGCTACTAGGTAGGTGACAAATGAATTTAGCAGGAATTCACCTTGCTAAAGCAGAATGAATCACTTAAAGGTAAAATAGGCAAATTGGTTTTTGAGGGAAGGAAATGGCGCAGTATCTGTCTCACATCTTTTTCGTGAATCTTTTTCAGTTTCACGTGCTCACTGCTACTGTATGTTGCTTCAGCATTCACGCTGAATAGAGATCAATGTATGCATCATGCAAAGGCATGTGTAATTCTATTTGTTGTCACATCCAGATGTGAATGGCATGGGAAAGATGTGCAGGCTGTATCTTGGCTGTTGTATTCCTATCATGAGCGGTCAGTGCAAATTTTACTGCGGATTTTGTGGCTTAGCTTTGAGGATGAGTGTCATGGCTATTATGCGTGTCATATTTTCACGTGCCAAGTTCTTGCGATTCTTCTGCTGAACATCAACTGTACCACTGAAAACTGAAGCACACACCCCATGGAAATAAGCCCATTCCCAGATTTCTGTACCGGTGTACACTGTTCTGGTATTCTCAAAAGCATACTTCTATAGCAGCTGTAAATACTAGCCCTACTTCTTTTTTTTTTACCATTCATCATCAGATATGAATGATGGTTTTGTTTGTTCAAGGGGCCCAAGTTGAAAAAAAGTGATGTGCATGTGTTATGCAGCTACGCTTATGCATTGCATGGCATTGCACTGATTTCAAGGTAGCCATGAGCAGTTGTAACGTGCAAACGAAACCTTCTTCGTGCCATCTTTGTTCACCACGGTAAAACTGCGTAGGTTGTGCGTCTGGTCCCGTGCTGGTCTATGCTCAGCACAGCACATAACACCATGTGCAAGTTGTGTTTGCACCCATGCTTGTTGAAGCAAAGTTGGAAAGTAGCTCACAATGGCTGCTAGCAATATGAGCATCTATGAAACACAAGTACTGGATTGCTTCCTTGATGCATTTCCCTCTTGTAGGAAGGGGATCAAAGAAACACTGCCGCTTGCCGCTTTGAATTTAATGCCAGTGCAGGCCTATCAGCAAAACACTGTTTGATGGTGGCAGATGTTTTCGTAAAGGCTGCAACTACACATGCGGAAGGACTGCTTACGCCAGTGCCTGCAAGAAATGGTTTGGTGGGCCAGTTGGCACCAAAGTGATAGGTGCTGGCAGGTTTCTCTTCACTGGCGATTTTCGACAAAGATCATTCTGTGCCATTTTTTTCTTGAATGGCAATCCCTAAATACGGCTGTAGCTAGCAGTACAGCAAATGAAAATGCACTCACATATTGCCATCTACTGTTGCCAGGAGCCTACAAATACCCTCCAACAACAATGGTCACTTTAGCTGGCAGTAACAAGTGGGCTGAGATTATCATTGTATTAATGTTGTAGGGAAAAACAGAAGTTGAGTGACAATCGCATGCACTGAGCTCAGCATGCTAACCAGCACAGGTTCTGTTTTTGGGCATTCTACATTTGCTTATAATTCCTGCATTTAAAGTCTCCATGTAAGAGCTGCACATTGTGAATAGGTAGTAATATAGTATGCAGCAGCCTTTACTAGAACTTGAGGCTTGAATGCTTCGAAGTTGTAAACTTCATTATCTTCCTCAGCCTGGTTGCATCCACTGCATGACAAAGCCTCTGCCAGTGTGCTCCCCTTAGACTTCTCCTGACCAAGCCACAGCCATCCTGTCATCTTAGCAAATCTCGTAATCTGATCTCTCCACTTGGGTTCCTGCCACCCTGGCTCCTAACTTCATAAAACTTTATAATATTTTGTTGTACAAGGTCCTGTCAGGCCATGCCTTCTTGCTTTTCCTAAGCATGACATGATCTCCATCATAAGCATCTGTTGTGAGTCGCCCCAGTTGGCTGCGATGTTCACCGAAGCAGTGGTGGTACTGTACAATGACTGCACATTCCTTGCAGTGCTATGGCTCGCTTGCTGGGTTATAGGAAAAACTGCTGGTGAAAGGCCTTCCATGGTGCACCGTCATTATAGTGCCAATGTGACCAGAGAAAAGTAGCGTTAGGAAAGGAAGGCAATATTGTTAGGGCCATGGTGTGGACACTTAGAACGTATCATGGCCGGCCTCTGTATACCTATAGACGCGCGGGTGTTGCTTTGGGTGTAGTTAACATACAAAAGCTTCAGTCTAAAAGCTCCTTGAAATGAAGCTGGAGGAACGTTGAAATTTCTCCTTTGTAACCGCCTTTGCTGTAACAGTTCTTGCTTTTGCTGAAAAGGTTACGATACACACGTACCCTTATGACGGGTGAACAAGAGCCTGCATGATGCTTTGGTGCCTATGTGATTTATGCAATGAAACCTTAAAGGTGCACTGAAGAGGAATCTGAACTCGTCTTTTTGCCGCGGGAACTCGATCTACACGTTCCGAGCATTCTTAGAAACTTCAACTTATTGCCCTGTGCGGCCGATTTCCCTAATTAAATCGAATTAACGTCCGGCTCCCGCCTTTACTTTTTTAATTCTCCCCGTACGGTGGGCGGAGTCGACCAACACGTGGAGTGCCTTTCAGCCAGCTCCGTGGAGGCTTTGCTTTCGCTCTATTTTGTTTTTTAGGCTTCCGTGAATTAATGGTTTCATTCGCAGATATAGCTGCAAGATAAGCCCGCAGAAATAAAAAATCCGCGCGGACTATTTGCTTGTACGGATTACTACGTATTACTCCGCCGATGGCAGAGCGGCAAGCCGCCACGGGACTGGGTGAAAGGCACTCCGCGCGTTGGTCGACTCCTCCCACCGTACGGGGGAGAATTAAAAAAAAAGGCGGGAGCCGGTCTTGTAATTCGATTTAATTATAGAAATCGGCTGCACAGGACAATAAATCGAAGCTTCTAAGAATGCTCGGAACGTGTGGATTGAGTTCCCGCGGCAAAAAGACGAGTTCAGATTCCTCTTCACTGCACCTTTAATAGCCTGCTTTTATTTTAGCCTGCTGAGTAAGCATGAGGGAACTCGGTGACAGCTTTACTTCTGAACAGCTGTCTCATGACTGTGCAGTTTGCATCTTTAAAATTTTATCGCAAGCCTCATGCAGGTGCTCTTAACAGGCAGCAAAGTGTTTACAAATCATGATTGTTTCTCTCGTCGTGGATCTTCCTTCCTGACTTATAGCTGTCATGGTGGCAAGCCATATGCTTTCGGAAGCATTGTTATTATGCAGTGCATTCATCTTTCAGTGTGGTACTCTGAGGAGGCTCCTGCTGTTGAAATACATTTCTGAAAACACTATCAGATTGCCAGTACAACTGATAGATACCTTACATACAGTGCTCAGTCTTGTTATGGGGTGGGTGCGCATTTACGTCAGATCTAATGTTGTTAGTGGAGTGATAGATTGACCATGATTGGCATGGGACTAGGTTGTTTGGAGAGTACTGCCCTTGTTCTGCAATGGACTTAGTGATAACGGCACTGAGGACAAATGCGTCCACTGTACGGAACAGGTTTTATCTGCGATTTACTTCAGGAAGTTGACCCAAGCTTAAAGAAACCCTGAAATGATTTTAATGCTTGTTTTCTAATACAGCTTGTATTCTAATACAACAGACCTGTAGAGGTGGTCTTTGTGAGCTTTCGAGTCAAGTTTAAGAGCCCTGCGTGGACCCGGTAATTTACGAATAATTCTTTAAAAAATTGCTGCTTGCAAACAATTAGGGTCTGAAGTTAAGTGGATAATCAGGGCAAGCCTTCTCATTGGGCTTGCCCAAGTGATGGGGGGGGGGGGGGGGGGGGTGCAGTGGGGTACAGTCCTAACCTGTTTTCTTTATTTTTTTATGGCATGGCGGCATGTATGAGTCAAGGTGAGAGAGGAGGAGTATCATTTTTAATTGCCGATATCTTTGGTGTTAATGAAGCGTAAAAACTTTTTTTTTACTACCTTTTTTTTGTGTGTGTGTGTTCCCTGGAATCAGTGGAATAACCACTGCGTTATCAAGGCCACAGCTCACACCTCATTGGAGGCCCATTGGAAAAGCACCCCTTTCCCAAGATTTCGGTGCTCGTTAAAAACACCAAGGTTGTCGGAATAATTGGCAGACCTCCTATGTGACGTGCCTGTAGTGTTTGTTGGGTGTGTAAAGGTCCTTTAACTAAGCAACATTCGTTGGGTTTCAGAATGTCCCACTGTATGCGGACGTGAAAGGCAAGATTGTTCCTGTGATCAAGTCTACTGAGACGAATGATTACCAAGTGAGCTGGACAGAAGAACTGAACAAGGCGCACTCGGGCGATTATCTTATCAGGGTGTATGATGAAGAAGGCTATGGTGCTCTCCGAAAGGTACTGCACAAATTGGGCCACTGATTCTGAAATGGAGCCGTGGGCATGCTTTTGATATGTTTTCCATCTGGTCATCATTTTTAATCTCTAGTGTCTTTGATGTTGATGTTATGCATTCTCGCTGTTCTAGGCCCAGCGAACTGGGGAAAGCCTCCAGGGTGTGACACCGCTTTTCACAATCAACGTTAATCATTCGGTGAGTACTTAAGTGGCACATATTGTGACCTTTCTTGGGAGTCAGCTTTGCCGAAGTCCTCCTGAAGGCTACCTCCTCAATGTACATGGTATTCAGTAAGGGGAGGGAAAGTCCTGTAGCACTTTCAAATGAATTATGAGCGACAGTTGGGATGAGGATGAGCAGTGTTTGCTAGCACTGCTGGCAAAGTGACGAAGTGTTAAAGCAAGCTTTAGTATAAGGATGGCCAGTCTGGTACTTACGCTTCTCAAAAGCTGAGTGGTTGAGTACTTCAGGATATCCGAGCCTTTGCTGTGCCTTGTGAATACCTCATAAACTTCACTAGAAATTGGGGCTAAAGATTTCACAGGAGTGTTCTATCGAGGCTGTCACTTTGCCTAGTAGGGCTGTGTGGTGCATTAAGCAACGAGGCAGTTTGCCTTGATGGCATTTAATGCTTTGTAATGAAGTACGTCGTCTCCCCTGTTGCATTTCACTCACCTGCATCCATACATTCCTCATACTCCCTTTTGCTCCTGACAGAAAGACAAATTCCGAAACTTAAGTATAATAGACATAGACAAGGACTAAAGGAAGATACGCACAGACACAGATGAACACCCGAACAATACTCTGTGCTCATCCTGAGGAACCTTCTTTTGTTTTTTACTTCATTAAATGGCTTTTGATCCTCGTGCATCAGCACAAAACTTTGTGCAGTCATGCTAGCAGAGGCGAATTTCTTTTGATGGTAGCACATATTTGAGCATGCATGAGCTGCTCACTCGAGGCAGTGACTGCTGCAGCATCTCTTTATGCTCCAGTGTTGCTGAAGCAGCGTGGCATCATTCAGATTGATGCAGGGAATTGGTAGAGGTGGCAGGATAGTCAAAGTGTAAAGGTGGTGATTGTGCCTCCGGTCTCCACCAGAGCTGTTATACAGCGCTGCAGTTATATATATGCTGTGGCAAGGAACAAAGTTGTTCACTAGACTCCCATGCACCGCGTGAACCTCTGTTTGCCAAACACAATCACATGGTTCCAAAGCATCCACCTGCTGTTGGCCAGCCAGCTCCTCAGCCTCAGGATTGCTGCCTGTGCCCTGTTGACCCAGTTTCTATGTTTGCAATTTGTCGGCTGTCTTTATATCTCTACTGCACGATTTAGTAAAAGGTGATTGCTGCAGCTAGGAGTCTTCCCTTGCTGTAAGGCTTCTGTAACTGGCCATGTTTTCAGCAGATGGCACCACTGCAAACACTGCGCTGCAATTTTCACTCGTGATCGAGGTAGACACCATTACAAGGGGCAGCAGATTTTATTTTTATTGACCATGTCATTAAAGGAAACACTAAGTGCAAGTTGAACTTGGCCTGTATTGCTATTATTACCATGTTTTAATGACAGAGACTCTACTTATACTGAAAACGGAGCGTTGAAAAGCTAGGATAAACATCTTTTGCTATGGAGAAAAATGGTCTCTCTACCGACCAGTAGAAATTGCTTTTGGAACCCCAACCGCTGCTCCAGTGATTTATTATGTATGTTAATCACTGTTTTAAAAGGCTTTCTATTCTTTCAACATTCACTGTTGGTCCCGAGTGGAGTGCAGATAGTTGTCAAACGTGCCACGAGGTCGCAAAACTAAACAACAGCTTTATATCAGCTTTCATTGTTGGCTGCTGACCTTTATATTAAAAAAAAAAAATAGCATGATCTTGCTTCAAGACAGCTCAGACTAGAAATTGGGTGGTGCTTTGTCGCACTCTGCAAGTTTTCAAGGAGGTTGGTCACTCTTGAACGTTTCCACCTGGCATCATAGTCTCTGTTCCATGTTTGCATTAAATACTTTTGTCAGTGCACAGTAGACTCTCGATAATTTGTTCTCAAGGGGTACTGAAGTTTTGTTCGAATTATGCGAAGTCCAAAACAAGGGGAGCCTTTTAATAAACATGGTGTTGATGGAACCAAAGTCCCAATTTGAATGATTAAAACTCTGAAATAAGCAAGTTTGCATTAATGAGAGTCCACTATATGTACAAAGTAAGCAGGTTCCTGTCACCTAACATCAAGCATGCAGACAATGTGTTAAGCGTTTGTTGCACATTCTCTAGATTGTCATGGGAGGTCAAAATCCTGTGTCTCGTCTTTTACTCAGGGCACCTACCTTGGCCCCTGGATCCAGAGCGAATTCGTGGCTGGGTTGGCTGCAGCGCTACTCTGGTACTTTGCCTACAGTGCTAAGGCAAAGCTTCAGGCATAGACTCGCCACACATGCTCACATTCCTCTTGTTTCATAGCATCAGTTTTTCTTTTTTTTTCGAGAATAAAGAAAACCAGTGGTGTTTCTGATGTCCTTTTGTAAGGAACGAGTTGTGTCCTTTTTGCTTTTCTTAGCGTGCAAGTTGATAGAATATATGGCACTGCAGTGTGAAGGAAAAGCCAGCAGAGTAGTGCTGTATTGTTAACTTACATTTTCAGTGTATGTAATTCTGCTGGCTCTGGACCAGGGGAGGTTGTTGTAATGAAAGGCACAGTAACTGTCTCGGTCTGAACGGGCACCTGAACTCACCATGAAGGGGGTGAAAGAGGGGAGAGAGTCAAAGAAGGGCAGCTAGAGGGAGATATGTACAAAAGGGAAGAAAACTGTAGAACCACAGTTCAAGTAGCTGGTGATGGTTTTTCCTTCTGCGTTTTTTTTCCCTACCATCCATATTGACAACACTGCGCATACAAATATAGCGGATGCCGGAAACAGCTTGGGGTATTGTCTGCATCGCCGTCTGCTACAGTGTGCAGTTCGCTTTTGTTCGCCGATCATGTCATTTGAAAACTCCTTTCCATGTAGAACTGTCTAGGCTGTCCGGTTTGAATGGCTGTATTAGTCGGCAAATGCAGCACCGCAGCAGCTTGCCGGACTCCTTGAGAAGCTTGTGCAATTAGTGGAAAAAACCAGCTAGGGATATGTGCGGGTTCACAACATGTTTATCACGATGTTTGGAAACGACAGCTTCGGAATGATGTTGCACACTTTGTCATACTGTTCTTCAAAGCACCCTCCAACTGTTAAGAGACACTTTCATGAGTACATGAAAGTGTATGCATGAAAGAAGAAAAATTTTCTGAAAATTTTGTTGACACGTATTTCTGTGCATCGCGCTCCCACTTAGTGCCTCGAGCCGGGGGCAACTCCCATACGCCCATATCATCATCATCATCAGCCTGACTATGCCCACTGCAGGGCAAAGGCCTCTCCCATGTCTCTCCAATTAACCCTGTCCTTTGTCAGTTGCCACCACTGTATCCCCGCAAACTTCTTAATCTCATCCGCCCACCTAACTTTCTGCCGTCCCCTGCTACGTTTGCTTTCTCTTGGAATCCACTCCGTTACCCTTAAGGACCAGCGGTTATCTTGCCTTCATATTACATGCCCTGCCCAAGCCCATTTCTTCCTCTTGATTTCAACTAAGATGTCATCAACACGCGTTTGTTCCCTCACCCACTCCGCCCTCTTCCGATCTCTTAACGTTACACCTATCATTTTCCTTTCCGTAACTCGCTGCGTTGTTCTTAACTTAAGCTGAACACTCTTTGTTAGCCTTCACGTTTCTGCCCCGTAGGTGAGTACCGGTAGGATACAGCTACGCCCATATCACGGTGTTCTAAAAATAATTTCCTTTGAAATGGTGTTCCATACTTTTACATTCAGTTCTGAGATGTACTCTGCTTCACTTCACAAGGGGACATCATAGTGCACTGTAAATGCGAAAGACTGCTCAGAAAATCTTTCCATGTATTTCTATGGCGCATAACCCTAGCTTTTTCATAGGCCAGCAACAACAGCACTACAGCATCTCGCTTACATCAAAGATTACTGGTGGTCTATACCCGAGTGCGTGTGAAAAAACCTCCGTGGCATGAAAGGCACAAAATGTGTGCTTGCATACACTGCCACCAATCTAGTCATCGTAATTTTATAGATCTATTGAAACAGTGTGAGCATGTTCAATTTTACCTGCCACTGTAATTCAATGGCTCTGCCATTTAGCTGCCGAGCATAATTGGTGCTTAAATCCCAGCCACTGCGGCTACATTTTCATGGAGGCCAGTTCTGCCAGTGTACCAAGAATTGTGTGTGGGTTGAACCCAAGGTGCCCTAAATTAATCTGGAGCCCTCTGTGGACCTTTTCAAAAGGAGGTCCATGGGTGCCGCCATATTGGGCGCTGGGCTGTGTTCGTAGTACAGGAAAGAGTTGGGCACGAAGCTCCCCCACGTTCCCGGCACAGCCCAGAAAACCGATTTTGTCGGGGGTCCTGAAAAGGTCTATACTATGGCCTCCCTCATAACCATTTTGTTGCTTTGTCGTGTAAAAATTTCTTTAACCAGCATCTTTCACTTATGCGTAGTGTGCTTGAGTGAAAATATCGCATAGCACTCTGGTCTTTTCTGCAGAGTGAGAGAAAGTGTGTGTGTGTGTGTGCGTGTGTCGTGTGTGTGCATTTAAGGAAGCACATTAAGATTTAAATAAAATTTACTGACAGTTGCAACAGCTCTTGAAGTGACAAACATAAGACACATGTTCACAGAGTGAAACACAGCATACCATGTTGAGATTTCCTTCGATCTGGAAAGGAGCAAAGGAAAGTGACGAAAAGAATAGGTACACATGTACATATTGCCAAGTTGATTGGTACAGCTGAGAGGACTGAGGGGCAGATGTGCAATGTGCTACTCGTCCACTCCTGCATGAAATCAAAGAGCAGCTTTTTGTGTACAGCAGTAGTGTGTACCCAGCCAGCAGGAATCATGTTCCTAGCTAAACAGTGTCAAGGCATCAGCAACGTCTTCTCTTTATTATAGCTAGAGTCTGTGCTCTAGCAAAGCAAGGCAAGAAGTTAAGCAATGTCTCTTCTTTATCCAAAGCACGTTACAGGATATTTTGCTTTCTAGTGTTCTCTCCTTGTGTCATGGCTAGCTTTTCCTAAGTCTTGCTTTCAATCCATTTGGCAGTGGTTAGTTGTAGCGACAAGACAGTGACACGCATTATCATGCATACCTTGATGCTCCTCTCCTGTATCCAGTGCTCGGCTGTATCACCAATGCATATTTATGCGGATGGGCCAACTAAATCAAAATGCAAAAATTTGTCACCTCGTACTTTCCTTGAGCAACTCTTAGCACCCCCTTGTGCACTGTTTTAGAACGTGTTGTGACCTTAGTTGCCCTGAATTTTCTGTTTGTTATCTTTTAGGGGACATGCACATTTTTTGAATTGCTAGATCAAGCAAGATGCAGAACAGTTCCTAGGAACTTATTTGCTGTATTAGTTTTTAATACACACTACAACTAACCTTGTTCACAGCATCAAGCAAAGGCCATGGATGTTAACCTTGTTTGAGTGAGCATCTAGGGATCCCTACCTGTTAATCTTAAAAGTAACATGATGGACATCATGTTCACCACGGTTTGTGGGCTCTGGTGCTCTTTCTGTCATCAGGGTAACAACGAGTATTGCATCTTTTCAGTGCACAAAAGTTCAGTGAAGACAAGCCGTAATAAAGGTTTTCCTGTCAGTTGAAAGAAGCATCGAACATGCGTATAAAAGAAGTTTGCAGAGACAGCCGCCTAATTTTGCCATATTAGCTTAGCATGTGCCAGGTGATTTTTTGCACTAGGGCTCTGCTGCAGGCTTTTCCCCTTAGCAAAAGTGCAAACATCGTATCATTTCATTGCAGTTTATGCAGTCGTAGCATGGTGCAGTAGCATCAATTTTCTTAACACATTTCAACAGTTTTGATATTCTCTCTCTACATGCCTTTCACACCTTTTATGAACAGCATATATACCACTAGCACAACTGCTCGATTGGGCAGCTGTGCACGGAGCGCCAGCAGCACATACTTTTTTTTGTGCATGTTAAAGTGTAAGCATGGGCTAAACTTTGCTGCAGTTCAGAGCTGACCTGACACCCAAAATATCTCTGCTAGATGTAATAAGATTTATTGCACATCTGTAGTTATTGCCAATGTTGAGACGGACAGATGCACGACTGCCATACCTGAGAATTTAGTTTTGAGTGCTGTATGCTGAGTATTGGAATTTTTTGCTTTGTCTAGTAGCTGCATGTGTCTGTGGGTGCCACTGCTGTCTGATTGTGCTTGGGAGTTGCGAGTGAGGCTTCATCTCAGTTTCAAAACGTGTAAAAGAGCATTGCTTCTTTTGTAAGCTGTCAACAGATTTGCGTGAGCGGAAAACTCGTGACGGCCTCTGAACTTGCTTTGATCTGATTTTCTTAACATAGACACCTTAGGCGTAGGTCACGACCACAAACACACGTCGTGCGCGAGACTGGTACAATGGAGTATGTATCGACTGATTGGACCTCGCTCCAGCGTATTGCACTGCATCGTGCACTTTTGGGGGAGGAAACTTGAGAGCACGACAGTGCACAGCGAATCAAAGACAGGAGCACGAGTACTTGGTCCCACAGGGCCATTGTTTGCACGCAGTGTAGCGAGCTGCTCTTGTTATGCACTTTCACTTTACATAAAAAGCACAAACGAGGAACATTGTGGTAGAGACAGGTGTGTGTCTCGTAGAGCCCAATTATAGTATTGCTGTCTTCGCATTGATGCCTTTAGTAATGGAGGATGCCGTTGAGACTATACTGTGTGTGCAGCACTAACCAGCGTGACACTAACCGGCTGCTGACAGCTTGGGTAAGCAGCACAATGCACGTAGTAGATAACAGTTACCTCAACCTGACTGGTATTGTTCTGTTCATCTTCACTGCTTGTTGGTAACATTGAACACAGCCCTTCAGCAGACACCTACAACTGCCCTTGCGAATGTTCTGGAACCATATACACACATACACCAGTGACACACTTACAGCAATTTCTGAAAAACATTCGTGGCGAGAGTATCTGCGATGTTCTATCTCTAGACCAACATACATGGTGTAGTTCCTTCTAACAACAGTGCTGTCATGCAGGCTTTCACCTGTGTTCTCCTCATACACTGGATCCATTCAGTGCCATAGAGGGACATGCATGATCTCGAGCACAACACTTATCCAGCATGCGACACGCTGCAGACAATGTACAGTAATGACTGACAATCATCACATCACACATGTTGCCATACAACGAGCATCTTGAATGAGAAAAGAAAGCCTGGCGTACAGCATATATTACAACAATGTGAGAACAGGCTACAACTCTAGTGTACAAGCTCATCATCGAAACAAGTCTCGGCAACAGAATATCAAGCACTTTTCCATAATCCATAACTAAGAGGTCACTGAGCAAAAGAACTTGCAGAAACTCGGACCTTACTTGCAAGACACAACACTTCGTAAACCCACTGCACGTAGTTCACAGACAACTATACAATACCCGCATGAATACAGAAAGCCGTACACACTTCAAGACTGATGGCAACCTGAGAGTAACTTAAATGACACGTTACTTTGTTTGGTGAGGAACGTGTGATCTGTCGCTCGATAACCTTACAGGCTGCTTATTTAGTTGATTGTTGGCGCATGCAAGCATGTATTTAAACAGCTGCTCAGCTAATATTGCTGCCATTACCAGTGAATTCACCAGCAAACATTATCTGCCCACTCGTATGACAGCCAGTATAGTATGAAGCTTGAAAGTGGGAGGCTCGGCTCTGAACAGTCTCCGTGCTGTGAAAGCAACCTCATTTCATTGTGTTTATGCCAATGCAGCGATGTTCTAGCTTCTTTAATGCAACAAAAGCGCATCTCAAAGAGCACTTCCTAGCGCTCACCGCTTCTTAACGGTCATACACAGAGGCAGCGATTCCTCACAGCTGCATTCACAAGGATGTTCTCTGTCAGCAGATCCAATTGGCAACCCTCAAATGTGTAGCATCCCAATCTGATTTCATTCAATATAAGTTTGTTACACCAAGGAAGGTTGCCTGACTTCAGGGGGCAAGGGTGCGGGCTCAACCTGCAAGACCCTCTTCTGAACACCCCACTCTCATACCATGGTAGCTCTTCTCATCTATGGTGGCCTAGCTCGAACCTTGCACCTGAAGCACAAGACCTGTATGGAATTGTGTTTCCACACAGTGCCATGTCTCAGACCCGTCTTCCAGCAAGCTAACACACAGGCGGGCTGACTACTCCAGGCAGCGCTATCGATTAAGCTTACAAGCTCTTCCAGAACCCCTCGACTGCATCATATCCATCGGCTCTGTACGCCGTAATGCAGCGACTGACGACCAAGAAATCTACCGCGACCACCACCGCTGTCCCTATTCCAAACGGCGTAAGCAGCAAGCCTCCATCCTCGGTGGATCGCGCAGCGCGCCCGAGGCAGCGCCACCTAGACTATAGCAACTATACTGTATCTATATAGGTGTTACTGTCCGTGGTGGCGTGCCGAAATAGACGCAGGCCCCAGGCTGTCGCGTGCCATCCTCGCGTGCAGCGCGTTCTTGGCACATCCCGGACATCCATAACACACCCTCCCGCGTCTAGGTCGGTCGAGGAGCGCGTAAAGGAGCAAGGCTTGCAAGAAAGAAAGTAAACGGGCAGCCGAGGTCTGTGGGAGAGGGGGCGACGAAGAACGTTTTAGACTCTCGACGCATAAATAGACGAAGCAAACGGTGCTTTCCCCAGCACGCTCATCGCGTGCGGGGGAGACTATCCGAAGAAGACGGCAGTCCTTGCGGGAGGGGCGACGCGAAGGCCCTCTCGTCTTCGACCGACGCGGGCGGGTTCATTGGAAGGAAGTTCCTTCACACGCGCCTCCGCTTTGGAGGAGTATATTTCGCGCTCCATTGGCTCGCGGCGGTGCGGAGGAGTGGGACGCAAGTGCGATTTCGCGAGGCACTCGCGCGAGCCGAGAGGCCGCGGCGATGGTCAGATCTGCCCGGCGACCGCGCGGTACGCCTGAGTGAAGACGCCCGCCGCCGTGCGCTGCCGACGCGACTTTCCTAACCGAGTGCATTAAAGGACGAACGGAAAGGTCGACAGGTTTATGACCTTCGATGACGCAGAGCTGGAGAATGTTTCAGGCAGGAATGACGATGAAGCGACAGCGTCGAGAATGCGCGATGGAATAGCATATGCTGTAGCTGAGACAGGCGAGCCGCCTTTGCGTCCACAACCATATTTGTTTGCCGTGCCGCAGTGTGCGCTGGCTACTATTATTTACATAAAAAGAGAACCAGATGTCCTAAGACACTGATATAGGGAGCCTCATTCAGGTGCTTGAACAACGTTCTCGACACGGCCAACTACGCCGTAATAAAAACGAAACTGTAATCGTTGCTGCAGAGCCAACGCATATACAGAAAAATGGAGCGATTAAATGCGTCGCTTCTTATACTGAGTATGAAATCATATCATATATATTTCGCTCCTTTTTTTGTCCTAGATCCAAAGCACAAAAAAGTGCCTGGCGGGCAGCTGGGGTGCGGCTAAGAGCACTTACGCCCTTTATCGCCTCCAATAAATAGTCTGCGCGTCGTTAAGTCGCGGGCCGCGTATGACAGCGGACAAAGGACGATCACTGATACCAGCGCTTCTCTGTACCGAGCAATCAGAGAATCAGGACACGTGACAATTAAATGACGTAGGCTTTCGAACCAAGCACGGTGGGGTGTGCTCTTTCGCAGTTCAGCATATGGCAACAGAAGGGTGCATACCTTGTACTTCGCTCTCTTAAGTCTTAAACTGCGAGCTTGTCTGTGCCGTGTCGCCGAATCACCACGCTGACACTCCAGCAGCAAGAAAAAAAGCATCGAAATACATTTGCGTGAACAGAAAGCCTGTAGGCTCAGCTGACGTCACTCGTGCCTTTTCTTATGCCGAGAGGAAACGAGACCTGCTGCGCCGCTATGCGCGGCAGGTACACACACTCGTATTCGACAGCTGCGCACGTGGAAGAAGAAGTGGCGTCGGCCGCTGGGCGCCGTTCAGAGGATGGTGCACCCGCAGCAGCACGTCTGCGGGTAGTCCGGCGCGTACGCTTTCTTCTCGTGACCGAACACGCTGAAGGTGCCCACGTGCGATCGCCACTCGTAGTACACCGTCGACACGGGGATCACGCGCACCCGCTGCCTCTGCAAACGAAATGCATCGATCGCCATTTTTCTTTTACTGCATACCACATTCTATCGTTCTTCCTATTGAATACTAAGAGACACCGTAGCGGAGTTACGTGCACTTGAATACTATTACATACGTTCTTATAACCACTGCCCTTTTCACTGCCTCTGGCCCTGAGAGTATAATAAATAAAATTATGGCTTTCTGCATAAACAGCTTGGGCATGAGGGAAAAAATAGTGACAGACAGCGCCTCTGAGGTCTTGGCTTGGCATTCAGTGACATGTGTAAACAGTTGCGTCGCAGGCTGTAAAAAGAAAAAAAACTACAGTTTTGAAGAGAGATGGAGACTGTTTATTGTTTGAAAATGGAAAATAAAGTTACGCAGCGAGGTCTACCCAGTCATCACGTGCACGAAACTGACGCCGGAGGACACAAGCTAAGTCCAGCTTTCATGCATAGCGAAATCCTGCTTTTAAAGTTTGTCCTGCGCTCGCACCAAGTATTCAAGACAGTCACAGAAAACCAGTGGGTTGCGTATATATTCGTTATTACGATGCAATCTTACTATATGCGAAAAAAAAATGCGTTCATAAACAACTCCCCTTTGAAAAAATGCACTTGTTCAGAATTTCTGTTTTCTGCCCGAATAAAGTCTTGTACTACTACTACTACAACTGCGTCACAGGCTACAAAAAAATAAAACAACAGTTTTGAAGCCACGACTAATCATGCTCGACACTAGCGCTGGAGGACACAAACTTAGCGAGCGATCCGCGACTTTACGTACATTGTTCTTTGATGGTATATTCAGAAATTGCGATCCTTACGCGGGCCATAGAAACCACGAGGCTTTCCAGCACCGCCAGAAAGCGCGTGCGTCAACGTCACATACTCAAATGACCTTGCCCTTCTCACATCCCTAAACCACGCACGCAACTCCAAAACCCCACGTGACCGCCTACTATCCTCTCGTGAATAGGGTCATTCTGTGATACACGACCATTTAGGCTGTAATTTGTGTGCCGCACAAGCAAGTGCAAGCAATCGTACACTCCGAAACGGCTCTCGAGACACATCAGGACACGTTCTTACGGTACCGCAGAAGGTTCCAATGCCCCCGGGGTGAGCATTTTCAATAGACACCGGGCAGCCGACTCCCAACGAATTCTGCTTCAAAGTACTGACAGCCTCACGTGCCTCCTTCTCAGTCGAAAAAAATAATGACAGAATCGTGCCCAAAAATACGACAGAAAGTTCTGTCGTTTTGTCGTAACGACAGACATTTCTGTTGTATCGTAGTATATTAATCTATAGCACTGTAGTTTTTCTGTAGTTCTGTCGCTGCGCCAAGGGGCAGCACAATACTACATAATTTTTTTGTTACTGCAAACATACACGAGTCCCGAAACGTGCTCACACCACTGATGGCGGGAGCTTTCCAGTGAAGGCGACAGGCCAACTGACTCCCTGTGTGCAGCCAGTGCATCCCAAACTTGGTCAGCTTCTTCCACCGATGGCTCCAGGAACACTGCCCACACCATTCGCGATGTGCAGTTATTGCAGTAAGCGCAACGCGTTCTCAGCAGCTGGCCAAAGTTATCGGTAGATCCAAAGAAGTGACATTTTCAGAAGCGCTAAAACAACAAGGACGCAGAGGGAACAGACAGGGACGAGCGCTCCAAAGAAGACTTCAACGTAACAGCTGACAACCGTCAGGCATGTTTCAGGACTCGCACCCGAGGCTAAAGATAACAGACAGCGCAGGTGAGTCGTCATCTCCTTTCATCTACGTCTGGACTTTTTTTTTTTAGTCCTGTCGAAGACTTAAACATGTGGAACCAACCAGACCAGCGATTCGTATCAATTACATGACTCGGATAACACTTTCATTGCTGCATTCTCATTGGTCGCAGTGCGGTCATCTGACCTACTGGGAATGGCGGCGACGGTCAGTTTTCAGTTAAGACAGGCACTATAAACGATATATTACAATACCATAAATCACAGAAGACCTTCCTTGCACAACTATCGCGTAAAAAAAACGCGGGGTGGAGAGGGAGTGGGGGAGGGGGGGGGGGGGGGGGGGGGGGGGGGGGGGGGGGGGGGGGGGGCAGCCAACAGGGATTTGGACAAGACGTGACAGCTACGAGGAAAGAGGTCACCGGCTGGCATCCGTCACTTGTTCGTGTACAGTACACGTCAAAAGGAAGCGATAGACGAATAAAGAGGGGAAATGGGGTGGAGGAAGCGGGCGCACGCGCGAGCGGCTGTCCCACGGTGCACATAAGCGGCGAGAGAGAGAGTGTGGGGAAAGAGGAAGGGGGGGGGGGGTAGTTGGTCAATAAACGGTCGGTCGGTCGCTGCTAGTTAAAGAGAGCCCATCATTCACGGCACGTCTTCCTGGGCACCCACGCTCGCCGCGCCATCGCCGCTCGACTGCGCGCCCGCTGTGTTTACCGTGGCATAGTGCCACCGAGCCGAGCAAAGGACGACCCGCGCAGCAAGACACGGCCAGGAACAAAGCGTGCCCCCTGTCCGGCGCTTGCCACCCTTCACTCGTCGTGCGCCCGGCGGCTGATGCTCAGCGACGCGAGAACAAACTATATACACAACCTGGACCTCTTTCTGCTCCGCTGGGCCGGCTGGAGCATGTAACTCGACGTTTCGACACTTTCAAACCCCGTGACAAGCAGGGGCCGGTTTGCTCAAGCACTCTGTGTTAACGGCAGACATTCTTGCGGGGGAACCGACTTCCTGAACGTTTGAGGATTCCAAGAGGTCAGGCAGAAACAGCGGGGGAACATACCTATTGGAGATCGACATCGTCCCCTCTATGTTACCCGTGCGGCGTCTACGGTGGTTAATATCTTATGTGCTGGAACACACTGCGGGTAGCCGGGTACTGCGCGCTTCTTTGGAGAGGACAGGGGTGCCCCGTGGTTCTCCGCAAGACACCGTTTTCCCACGGAGGAATCGGGCCATTCGGAGGAAAACTTCCAACTTCTGCAATACCTTTATAATTACGGATGCCGACTTTAGCAGCTGGAGACCTTTCTGGGTGCGTATATGCGAGTGGTGGCAGGAAACTGCTAGGTCACAGAACTGTGCCACAAATAGCCGACCGAAATTCATTAGAATCGTTTAGCATAGAAGTATTAGCGCAAACGTATCCCGATTTACCAGGCGCCGGCTGGGCATGAGCAGTAGCTGGGGACGGTGTCAGGCGTTGCTACGGTGGAACGATTACCGCTTGTGAGGTTAGTCCCGTTTGTATTTTACAACCAAGTTGTCTCTACAGTTCAAGCTCTACGGATGAAAGATCCTCTGCCGTCTACACGTCGCCGGCAGCACATGTATAAGCATGAAATGCATTCCTTGAAGTGCGTAGCGCATTCTGGGACGCCTGGTAGCCGCACTGAAGTATCCACCAGGTTCATGGCTGCTGAACATGCCGCCTTCTCCTGGGTCCGTTCTTGGAGCTAAGCATTGCGCATGCATGGTTAGCCTTCGCGGCTTGACGAGCCTTTACGATCAGCCGTTTTTCTTCTCTTGCCTTTATTTATGTCTTACTTGCCGCCACGTTCAGCGTACCTCTCTATAGTTTCGCTGTTTGATGCGCCATAGTTCATCCCCGCTTTTATTCGGCCTAAGCGTCGTGTTTAGCCTCCTTCGCAACTTCGTGTGCGGCTACCGCAAGCCGCGGCTGGTGACATAGGCGACTCTTTCTGTCGCTTGACCATCTCAATTAGCGGTTTTTTGAGGAAAGGAATAGGAGCTGTAACTGTCTCGTTGCTCGGTGGCCACCTCAACCGCGCCGTAAAGGAGGGGAATTAAGGTGGGAGTGAAAGAAGAAAGAGAGAAACAGGTGCCGTAGTGGAGGGCTCCGGAATAATCTGGTACACCTGGGGCGCCTTTTGCGTTCACACTCCATCGAAATGCGGGCGCCACGAAATTGCAATGGGCAGTGGGCCCGGCGGCAACCTGAAATCGAGCATTTGGAAGAGCAGAACGATCGGATTGCAGATAACTTGCAACGCGCAGCTCGAGAGGTTACAAATGCGGTGATTGCCTAGTGGTTAAAGAATCGGAAAACGAAGCGGCTCTCTTTGCGCCGGCACTGCATTGTGCTGCAAGTGTGGTGGAAATTTTAATCCGAAGCATTCTTTGGATACTTCACCCCGATTTCGCTATGTACAGTCTTTGCGAAAAATAACCGAGCAACAGGTTCTTGCTTCTCAAACGTATCACGGAGCATTTACAGCAGCCCTAAAGACCGAACGGTGCCATAGTGTAAGGACAAGGCCTCACCTTTCTTTACGCAGAATCAGAGCACGCGGCTAAGAAACAAACCACCTGTGCCGGGTTACTTTCGGCAAAGACTGTACGTATCCATCTATAAGGGCGCTTGCTAGCCGAGCGACCTCCGAGCGCTCGACGCGCGGCCAGTCGGTGCGGCGCCGCGCGCTCGCCGCATCTGAACCCATCGGAACTAGAGCTGTGCACGGGCCGAAAATTTCAGCCCGCGCCCGGCCCGAGCCCTACACTACTGACGGAGGCCCGGCCTGGCCCGACACTGAAGAAACCTAAGCCCGCCCGGGCCCGGCCCGAGTTAGTTAAGGCCGGGCCCGGGCCCGGCCCGACCTGCAAAACTGAAATTGAAGTGACGATGAAACAGAAAGAGATAATTTCACTCTGGTGACCCTGGGAAGCACTCGAATGGTCACGGAGGGGGCGACCCCAATGAGTCGCCAGCGACATGTTTGATGCCCGATTTCGCTGTCCTCCGTGACGAATCGAGTCGCGCGACCTCCGTGCATTCACGTGACGGCAACTAAACTATGCGCCTACGCAGGTAACCATGGCGAGCAAGGAGATAATGGTCACAACACGTCGTTATTGCCACACGAGCGAGAATCCTGTTGTCCCGTACATGTGATAATGACCTCCCCACCCCTCCCACCCGGCCCCCGTCAACGCGTGGCGGAGGGTACTTTTGCGAGTGCCTTCGGTTCGACACACCTCACCTTCCTTTGTGCAGTGTCATTTGGGCTCGTGAGACCACTCATGTGGAGATTAGTTCCGAACCTTGCAACAGTAGGGCGGCTGGAGCCACGCAGGAGCAATCGCGATCGCGAAGCCCGGCCGGCCCGTCCGAGACAACTATACCGTGGCCCGAGCCCGGCCCGGGCCCGGGTGAATAGACTTCCGCAAGGCCCGAGCCCGGCCCGCGGGCCGGGCCCGGTACGGGCTTTCGGGCCGGCCCGAGCCCGTGCACAGCTCTAATCGGAACACCGCGTGCATGCGCACGTGTGGCCAGTCGGATCGCCGGCGCTCGCTCGCCGAGCGGGCGGCCAGTCGATGCATTACTGCCATACCGCTATTGACAAGTGGTGTCCAGCTAAAACCTCCTGTTGACGCTGAAAACGCTTGGGGGGGGGGGGTCAAAGGAGATGGGGCCTCGCAAGCAACCACCACCCACAGAAGAGGAGCTCCTCGAGAAAAAATAAAAAGCATTAACGCCTACAGGAGGTGCGGGAACCAGGCCGACAACAGCGCGGCTGCGAAACCGCCACAACGCCGAGAGTATGGATGAATAAAATTTGCTCGAAATCAACAATTTGCATCGCTGTACTCACAGTGCATTGCGTCATGAGTATCATAACGAATACTCTCGCACTTAATACACAACCAGCGTAGTGGACTCTGCGGAAATGCTGGCAATAAATCGGATAGTTTCGGCCTCATGTTCTTCAGGTCCGGAAGATGTTCGCCTGAGTTTGCCGAGAATGTGAGCTAAAAGCATTTCATTTTTAAACAGAAGGACGCCACGAACCCCACACCCTGTCGCAAAATTTTCCATGATCATCGCTCGGCTAGGCAGCGGTGGCCCATGGAAACTGTAAACGAAAGGCAGCAAAGCGAAGCAGTTACCAGCGCCACTCGTCGTGAAGCAAATTCCGCCACACCGCTTTCGATGAAGCCTTCTTGCCAAAAGGAGGCACGCTCCCTAATGCTTTGAGCACGAAGCGATTTGCGGTAGATAATAATCACAGAACTTGCGATGGGAGAATAATTATGTGCATTAACGTCCACCTAAGCGCAGCCAGACGGCTACAGAAGGAAAGTAGGCAAGCGTTCTCAGCAACTTAGTATTTTCCCGCAATTTCCTGTGCCGGCACCTACCGTTATGTGCGAGTGCGAGGTCCGCTTAAAAAGCACGGTTTTGAATGACTGAAATCCAATCGTATGTGACAGGCGAACGACGAGGAAGCCGGGACTGTAACGGTATGCACCGGCGCTTTTTCGTCATATGCCAGTTGCGAAATGTTCTGCTGAGCCCAAGTGACGAATTCTGGCGCAACGAATGTCGTGAATTTACTTCGTAAAATTTAGTTCGTAATTTACTTCGTACTAGATTTATCCATAAAACTGTAGCCAATAACCAAGCTTGTCAGCGGTACCATCATGAGTTCTTGTTTTGGTGTGTTTTTTTATTGTACCCTCTTTAGTAATTAAGCGTAGGAAGCTGGGCTAGTTAGTTGCTAGTACTATTGTGAGGAATTCCAACGGCTAAAAAGACACGGACGAAGGTAGACGTGACAGGACGAACGCCGGACTTCAACTGAGGTTTATTCCACAAACAGGTATTGTATATATACAATACCTGTTTGTGGTACCCCCCTTTGTATATAATACCTGTTTGTGGAATAAACCTCAGTTGAAGCCGGCGTTCGTCCTGTCTCGTCTACCTTCGTCCGTGTCTTTTTAGCCGCTCGAATGTCTCACAGTAGTGCCTCTTTAGTAAATAGGCATTCTACATCGCTTCTGTCCATTGACTTGGACCTTTCGTAAATCTGTTGTCGTGACCTTTCTTTGCACACATCACCAATCGCACCCACACAACTCATTAAATCACTTGGTCCCAAAGCGCCAGAGTAATTAATGTACGTTCATGAGGTCATAAAGGTCTTCCCCTAAAGCGCGCTTCCTATTTAAGCCCACGCGCCATGGGCACCGCGCCCGCGCCGTCCTCGCTATCTCTCTGCACGACACGCGCTTGTTCGCACTGCAACGGGACGCGATTACGCCACGCTCGCTGGCACGCGCACCAGAATAAAAAACCCGGCGTCGCGCTACACGCGCGGCCGCATGTTTACACGCACGATAACCGTGTTGCGGCGGGACTGGCCTGCGGCGGCCGCCACGATCGCTTCGACACGCCTCACGACGACGGCCGCCACAAGGTCGCGCTGATTGCGCGCGCAGCCAACCGCTGTGAGCACGCGAGAGGCAGGCGAAAAAGGAAAGAGGCGCGCTAATATTATTAACGGGCTTTTTTACGACCCAAAGCCTACTCGCCGAGGTGGCCGTGTGGCTGGCAAGCGTTCATAGAAGCCTTTCTACCCGTGACGAGACTCTGCTGTTCAGGCGCTGAACACACGGCTACATATCGATGGCGGTTAAGTGCAAACAATGCCTGTTCACCGAGACTTCGGGGAAGGTTAAAAGGAGCCCCAGGCAATCGCAATTAGTCCTCGGCTTTTCTAGGGTGGAATGCTTGGGGAAAGAGTCTTGGACCACACCGTTGCTTCGAAGGGGCCGGAGATTCGGTCCGCCGTCAGACAACTGAGTCTGCCTCGTGCGGTAAAGACCATCTGTGGCCCTTTTTAGTACATTTAATAAATAAATTCGCTACCTAATACTGCATAATCCGAGGAATGGTTCATCGCTATACTGGTACTGCCCTCTCCAACGCTTTCTCTGGCCCTGAAGGTCGTATAAAAATAAACTCATCACGAACTCAAATAAACGAAAAAATTACCGACGATTACGTTACTTCCTAATGCGAAATTTGAGCGCAGCAAATAAGCTGTTTGCAATTTCGGCTCGGGCGGTGCACATATACAGATCCGCCGCCACCGATCTGGCTCTCTGATTGCCACCGCACAGGGGTTGCATTGGAGGAGGAGCGAAGAAAGGAATTAAGTTCGAGCCGGCGCTTTGACAACCGGAGACTCGCAGGAAGAGGGGGGAGGGGGACGGCGTGTACACCCAGCGGCAAACGATGGGGGCAGAAGCGCGCGCAGCAAGCGGACAACACGATAAAGGGAGGAGGGAAGAGATAGCAGCGACTGACTGATGCCGCTGACGCCGATAGTGAGTCAACCCCAGCTGCGGAGTTGGTTTCAGGGACAACGCCGCCGATGCCGACACAAACAATATGATACCCTCGCTTCCGCAGCGCTAAGAACCAGGTCTAGCCGTGGGAAGGTGGTCACGTATTCGTCGACGTGCCGGGGCCTACGTGAAATAACCGGCGCGTCGGCAACTGAAGAGCACCCTATCCGCCACACAAGAACAGGGGGGGGGGGGGGGGGGGGGGGGACCCTTTCCTCCTCTTTCTGCATGGCGGCGACGGTGTTCTATGCAGTCACGTTATCTTGACTCTCTAGGGGCGTCAGCGGCATCCAGCGGTATCAGTCGGTCGCTGCTAGCGCTGGGGGGATGAAAGGGGGCAGTCACGTTATCTTGACTCTCTAGAGGCGTCAGCGGCATCCAGCGGTATCAGTCGGTCGCTGCTAGCGCTGGGGGGATGAAAGGGGGGCGGAGCTGGTTACGAGGCCGACGACAACGCCGACGACGACGCGAAACCCAGGAACGGACGCCAAAGAGCTGCGCTCTAAAATCGGCGCTCGAACCACTCGCACCTTTCACAACGGGATTTTTAAATTTCCACTGTCACCATTCAGGGTACGCTAAAAGTTATACGTATCTATTCCTGTGGCAGTGATGACGAAACACTTGGTACAATCGGTCTACTCGGAATATATTGGAACGGTAGACAAGACATAGCACGCGTCTAAGAGGAGCGGAAGTTGATACGGGAACATTACGTTGGTTGCTGTATTAAGCGGCACCGGAACTAACTCTGCGGCCCATATCGGCTTACCTGCATAAGGATCTTTTCCGACTTGAAAGCAGACGCGTGCTTCTGCACCAGTTGCACGGACGCCATGTTGACCGTCATGTCTGGAAAGTGGTTGATCGGCCAGATCTGGAGGGGAAGAGGAAAACACGCAAAGACGTTTTGCTATTAAAGGAATTTAAAGGAGCACTAATAGACTGGGAGATTAGTGTCCCAGGACCGCATATCTGCCATTTTTACCCAAAGCACAGTTTAGATAGGCCAGGAAATTGCACCAAAGCAAATATATGCATTGACGCCCTTGAAACACTGCTGTCACGTGCAACACTATGCCGATGGACAAATGTCATCGAAATGGACGGATAGAAGCGCGGCGACTGCTGTCGAGTTGCTAGAATGCGAAGCGTCGCTCACTTCGCATTCCGTCCTGTCTACCTGCGTGAAGCCGTCGTGCGCAGAAACTTCAGAAGCGCAAGTCAAGCCGTTCCTTCTCTTTCTGACCGGTGAGGCCACCATCCATTGAGAGAACAGTTTTGTGGTATAAAGGGTGGTAAACAGTACAGTGGCGCCATCTGCAAAGGGCCGTCTGATCGGCGAGCCAAGTGGCGCCCTTTCCGTTCGTTTTCTCCGATTCGCCGAGAGATATCGGAGTGTCACGCGCCACAAAAATGGTCAAACACCACCCACGTCGCATTGTGGTGTAAACCGGAATTTGGTTGGTTTTTGAGGCAAGGAAATTGCGCAATAGTTGTCTCACATGTCGGTGGACACCTGAACCGCGCCGAAAGGACAGAGTGAAAGAAGATACAGAGAAGGAGGTGCCGCAGTGGAGGACTCTGGGATTATTTCTACCACCTGGGGATCTTCAACGTAAACTGACATCGCACAGCGCACTGGCACCTGTGCGTTTCGCCTCCATCGAAACGCGGCTGCCGCAGCCGGGTTCAAATCCGGGAACTCCGGCTCAGTAGCCGAGCGACCTAACCGCTGTCATCCGCGATTTCCTCAACAGCACAGTCATTTCTTCACAGAGAACAAACGCTGGTAGCGCTTCCGAATGGTAATCTATTACTCTAGCGAAGCTCCTTTTTTTCTTTCAGTATTTCCATTTAGTGGCTACGTGTTTTCTTTGTAATGATGCGTAATACATTACTATGTATAGATCACCACGTGGTGCTCGTCTACGACCGCAGAATAACTAATTATCGAATTTTTCCTCTCACCTGTCTCCGTTTCAACAGCCGAGCGATAGCTAAATGACGTCAAAGGTCTGTACAGTTCACGTGAAGCGTAAGAAAAACTGCGATAAATTCGCTGCTCTGTCATTTTAATTCACTAAAACGCTAAAGACAGTCTGCCTCAAGAGCTGGAATCACGAGTGAAGCAGTGTTTACACTGTAGTTTTCTTCATGCCTCACGTGACCTATACTGACCTCTGAAGTAATAGCCATCGCTCGAATGTTGAAACCGAAACAGGTAAGAGAAGAACCGCGAATACCACGTGGTGATCCACTTTATAGTGACGTCCTGCACATCATTATAAAGACAAACAGGTAACCAAAATGTGTTATCTACACTCCTTTATTAAAACTGATGCCAGTCCACTGCACTGAGAAAACGGCAGAAGGCACTGTTTTGACTGCGCATGCGCGGTAGTCACCCGGCTGGCTGACCCAGCCTACCGCACACGTTCTCGGTAGCATACGTCTTCGCTACGCTTAACATGTCCATTTGAGAAACGGGCAGGTGAGGAGCTAAAAAGCGGAGGTATACCTATATCACCCGCTTTGTTCTTCCCAGAAGTGCGCATCTGTACACCCGTACCCCGCAACCTCCAGGAAACGCAGCAGATATTTCGCGCCCCAGAAGCGCAGGCTCAGTTGATTCGTTTCTATACTACCAAGGATGCACTTTTCGCGAGAATAACTGCAATTCTTCCTTTCTCTGGCTAATTGTCCTTTATGTAAGGTTTTTTTTTAGACGAGAGGGCGTCAGACCACTACCTCGTCACGTTTTTTTTTTCTGCACTAAGAAACTTTTAACATGTACGTTAGGTGTTCTCAGCTCATGCTCTATGCAGCAACGTTATTTTCCGTAAGACGCAGCGTGCAAAAGATGAGCACAAGAGACTTTCTTACCCTCGAGTTCTGCTCTTCGAAGACTAGCTGGCCCGAGACAAACTTTATCTGGTCGTCCGGAACAAAGGAGTGCTCGACCACGTGATCATCCGTCTTGGTCGACCTGTCGGCAGAGTAGAATTAAGTCTCATCCTTACTATACACGCAAGTCGGCAGATGTAATGAGCGTGAAACATTCGCTGCCCGAAGCCGTCCGAAAGTGATCGCGCCTCCATCTGCAAGCTGCTGGACTGATGAGCCATTCCGTGGAATCTGGCAACATTCTGTTCGTCGGCGAGTGGGACGGCAGCAGTGTAGAAGAGTTAAGGGCGACCCACATGGAGCGAACTTGCGCTGCGGATTTTGAGCGGCGCGGCGGAACGCGGACGCACCGCCGCTGTGCCGCACCACAAGAGGCGGAAAACGGGCGGCTGCCGCCAAACCGCTGCCGACAACAACAAAAAAAAAGATTTGGAAGCTTACTCTAAAGCCATTGTATATTGGAGGGCGCATTCTCACTTTTTAGTTGAGCGTATGCTATCTCCCCTCTCCACTCCACCCCCACTCGGTTTCACCGGCGCGCCGAGCCACCGGCAGCTGCTGCTAGCAGAGACGCCAAAATAGACTCAGCCTATAGTAGCGCCATCTGGTTCTCGGGACAGGAACCATTACTGTAAACAAGCCGGTTCTCCTCTTAAGCCTAGAAGAGGGAGAATCGTCACTCTAAATAAAAAAATAAAGCAAATTTATCACTTATAAGTTTTATTATAGGCAAGGCGAGACGAAGCGAAAGACCGGTGCTCCATTTACGGCCAGTGAAAGCAGTGAAAAAGGCAGCAACAACGAGAATTCAGTCCAAAGCGAGGGGTCCGGCTTCGATAGGCGCCGCCATGTTTGTCGCCGCGCGCGGGCGGAAGCTAGATGCGGGAAGAGAGCGCCCTCATTGGTCGGCGCTGAGCTCGCATTCGCCGCTTCCGGTGAGCGGCTGACCGCCGGGCGAACGTATCTAGCACTGCTTGGTCGGCGGCGAACGGCCGCCGGCGGCCAAGCGGCCGCCGCCGGGCGGCCGTACGCAGGTTTTCCGCGAGAAAACCGCTCCATGTGGGTCGGGCTTAGACGGAAACTGAGGACGACTCCATTTTGTTCTCAGTAAAAATCGATATCCGCCTCTTTCCGGCTCGTTAACGCGTGTCTGGAAGCGAAAGAAGCATGCTGGGAAAATTTAATTTTGAAATTTTCAGTCCATTCAATTCAAACTTGTGACACCCACACCAAAAAGGACTTCGCGACCAGCGTTTTGAAGTGAATGGCGGGATAGCCAAGCATGTGGAGTCAGCATTAAAAAATTGTCGACGCACCGCAGTTCGTTAGGGGAAACGACCGGGAGTGGCGACACCTGTCATTCGTTTTTTTAAACCATTTTCTTTTAGCTTATAAAAGGTCCGCTTTTCGGTAAAAGAGGACCGCTGTCATTATAACGTGATAACTCATCGATACAAGCCAACTTCAATATGTCCTCAGTATCCGTTTAAATTTGGAGCGCATGGAGCGCAGTCGGCCCAACGACTCCAAAACGACCACGAAAGCTCCCTGCGGTTTGGTCAGTATCGGTCAGCGCTGAAAAACGATCACCTTCGAATCGCACCAAACCTGTAATTATGAAACTTACAACGCGAGGACAGAGTCGGGCGTCCCAGAAGGTAATGCTGGCACAATAAATGTGTAGTTAGTCGCTCTACAAGCGCACTGACTAAAAACTATTTTTAAGCAGATAGAAAGAAACAATATAGCAGGTGTTCCAGCGAAGGCGAACCAAAATTTTTGAAAAAAGGGTTTTTCAGATATGAAGGCGGCTTCTGCGGTATACCTGCGTTGGCGGACATCAGAAAACATTAAAATAATGTTAACTAGTTAGCCGCTTAACTAATTACTGATAATTAACTTCTTAACTATAATAGTTAGGCTACTGGTTGCAATTAGAGACTTTTAGCCATTCATTAGTAATGGTCATATCAGTTTTTAGAATTTCGAAAACGTGATTACGCTCGGCGCCGTGGCTTCAGCCATGCACTGGAAAGGTTGCTTTGTCAGCATGCTTTTCGAAGGCGCCTGTATTTTGGCACGATGTAGCCAAATTTCGTTGAGCCACAGCGCTGAGGATAATCGCGTTTCGAAATTCTAAGGACTGATATGGATATCACTAATGACCGGCTACAAGTCTCTAATTGCAACCAGTGAGTCAAATATTACAGTTAAAAAGTTAATTATCATAAATTAGTTAGGCGACTAACTAGTCAACATTATTTACACGTTTTCTGACGTCCGCCAACGCAGGCATTATTGTGCCGCAGAAACCGCCTTCATACCTCAAAAGACTATTTATATAATTTTTGGTTCACCTTCGCTGAAACACCTGGTATATGTGGTCCAAACTGCGGTCTGCGCACCTCACAGGGTACGGCGTTTGGCGCTGGGTAGGGGTAAGTCTTCAGGGGTGATCACTCGGGACTCGACAGCCGCAGTGTACGAACACGCGCGTTAGGCTCCACCCTGGCGGGAATTTGCACCTGACACTTACCACACCACCGTGAGCTTGATGTAGCACTTGATCTGGCCGGTCCCCGAACAGGCGCGACACGGAGCCACGCCGTCGCCGTTGCACTTCCAACAGCTGAAATAAAAAAAACAAGGCAATGGCTTGCCTTAAACGATTGGCCGGTATGCGCGATGTCCACTAACATTGGCATGCGGGCTTTCCTCGTTCAGAAACGCAGTGGTTTCCTGGGAAGCGCCATACGGTATGTGTCATATGTTTCGAGTCGATTCTATATAACTGCGCGTTAAAGAGACAGGGTTAAAACTGTCACAAACTGGATAACGCATAAATTTAATCTATTTAGAATCGTCTAGTACAGAAAAGTCACTGCCTGTATAATTTTTTTCCCCATTTTATCCACGTCAGTTAATGTTCAAGTGCAGCGATTAAGCGTAACCGTGCTTCTTGTAGTAAATAAATACTTGCGCTCTCCACCCTCTACCGCCACCACGGACCGGACCGCTATAATGAGAGCGCGGCCACACAGTAAGCGGCCAGCATCTTACATCGCGTAAGTGCTGCTATTATGTGTTGGCAATATGCGCTAGCACTAGCAGCTGTGTATGCCTTTACCGGACGTGACGTCACTTCCGGTCTGGTGACGTCACTTTCTTCCAGCCAATGAATATTATCCCGTGTGATGACGTCACATCTCCGGTCTGATGACGTCGCTTCCCTCAAGACAATGGGCGAATTTTATGACGCAATGTTCCCGGCGATTTTGAAACTCCTCGGACTTGGACAACGAGATTTGCAGACCGCGCGGCGCTAACGAAGTGACGAAAACGTGCGGTCTACCAAAAACAGGGCGCACACGTATCGGCCATCTGACACGGAAGTCGATCGGCATGAGATCCATATCTCACTCCCTGCATCAGAAAAAGCACGGCTTTCGTGCCTACAGCTCCGCACAGAGCATATCAGTTGACGTTTTAGCAGTGAAAATAAGACGAATAAACTCCAAGACTTGTGCGTTCCTGTGGGGACAGGATGGGACAAGCATACCTGCAGCATATAAACAAAGAAAGAAGGGAGAAACGAAGCGAAAATAGAAAGAAGGGGGAGAGAAAAGGAATAAAGAATGAAGGGGGAAGAAAGGAGACTATAATGGATGAAGAGGAAGCAAACAGAAGGTAACAACAGAGGGACAGGAAGTCGGAAGGAAAAAAAGAAAAATGGGAGAATGAGCAGAGAAAGGTGAAACTCACCGCATCCGACCCATGCCGTGACACTGGAAACATCGATCGTTGTCGCCCGATAGACTTCGCTTCTGGCCGTCGCCCTGACAGTAGTTGCACTGCTCCTGAGGGTTCCAGTGGCAACAAAAAAAGGAGGGGAAGGGAAAAGGTAAGCTTCTTTTCCTCCCTCCCCCTTGGGCAAGTATAGAAAAGAGTAAAAAACAGGTGCTCGTTATGTTGGGGTTTTCTAGTACCTCGCACACTTTTTCTCCATTACAGGGCCCTGTTTGTCTTATACCTGTATGCTGCAAGAAACACCCTCAAGTTACCCGGTAAGCCTATAAACAAACAAGCTGTACTCAGCAGCTAGCAATCCTGGCAAAGATAGGAAAAGTGAGAGAGAATCGCATTACATAGTGGACATGAGTGAAACGATCAAACGATCATCATCAGCCTGACTACGCCCACTGCAGGGCAAAGGCTTCTCCCATGTCTCTCCGATTAACCCTGTCATTTGCCACCTGCCGCCACCGTATCTCCGCAAACTTCTTAATCTCACACACCCACCCAACTTTCCGCCGCCCCCCGCTACGTATGCCTCCTCTTGGAATCCACTCTGTTACCCTTAAGGACCAGCGGTCATCTTGCCTTCGCAGCACATGCCCTGCCCAAGTCCATTTCTTCCTCTTGATTTCGACTAGGATGTCATAAATCCGCGTTTGTTCCCTCACCCACTACGCCTATATGGGAGTAAAAAGGGAGTAAGATTTCCTCTAGGGTACTCCCTTCTATGAAAGGGTATGCGCGCTAGAGGACAACTTTACTCCCTTTCTACTCCTTTCTGTTTAGAGTGTAGATCCCTCCGAGAGTGCGGTATACAGGTCGGCTTACTCTCTTTTTACTCCTTTACATGGAGAGTGATGCATGTGCTTGACATTCAACAAACGACTGCGGGGCATGCGTGGGTATAGATGCGAATTATTGTAACTGGTATAAATGATAGCAAAACACTGCGCTTTTTCGAATTTAACAGGCACGACCGTCGCGGCTGCACACGCAGAGGGAATAGGGGCAGGTCGGCGTACGTATCCGTTTCCGTTGCAGGTGGCGCAGCGCTTCCGTCCGACGCCGCCGCAGGTGTGGCAAGTCTTGACCGAGGCCGTGTGGGGCACTTCGACCGAGGTCGTCTGGCACTGGAACGGCGTCGGAGGGGGCACCGACACGTCCCAGGGGCCCGGAGCGGGGCCCGCCGCGGGGCCGTCCACCGGTCCCCCTGCACAGCAGCAACAGCGCCACCACGCACCGCCGTTATCCTTCCCTCTTAGTGCTCAGCGCACAACGTACAGCCGTCGACAGGCCTGTCTGGAGCGCTCCAACCCCGTGCCGTCTGCTCTCCGCAGCGCGCAGAGCGACGTCTAGCGACAGCGCCTGGTCCGAGATGGCGCATCTGTGAGTATGGTATGAGCATCCCAGATGCTCTATCTCGAACCGGGTGCTGCCGCTAGACGTCGCCCTGCGCGCTGCGGAGAGCAGACGGCACGGAGTTCGAGCGCTCCAGGCAGGTCTTTGGACGACTGTACAAGGCGGACCACACATAGCGGAAACATATGTGAACGCGTGATGATGCTGTTCGCCCGAAAGAGAAACATGGCGCAAAGGATGCTTGAAAAAATCGCCGGACAAGTGCGATCTGCAAGGCAGGTTGCTGTTTGCCGTCTTCGTTGTTCGTCCCGTATGCAGGCGTTGCGTGGAAAACTCGCTGCTAGCCAACCAGAGGGGTCTGCCCACCTTTTCGCTTTAGCAACAGAGTTCTGGCGTTCCCCGCGCGTATTCTGTCTATCGAATAAGACGGCGATGTCTCAACAACTCCGAGAAAGAGCACGCGAGAATACACACCGAAGGCTACAGATATACCGTGAGTGTCACTCACCTGTGTACGGTTCGAAGCACCAGGCTGTCTGCCGCTTCTCGGTGAACGTCTCCAAGGTGTACTGCAAAGCGAAGAATAACTGGCCACTGGACTTCGACAGTGCAACGCAAAAGGCGTTTCAAGCTAAATGCTCTTGTAGTCTCGTTTTTGATGTCAGGTAGGACTTTACATATACCTTATGCACACTGTTTACACACACTTTTAAGTGCAGCTTGGGTTCTTAAAGAGAGGGGGGTCTCCAAACTACGGCACGCGGAATCGTTCTGGCCGGCCCGCGATAGAATCCGGTCCCCAGCCTACAGTGATCACAAGGCCTGCTCTCGCGCACTCATTGCGTGGAGGTTCCAATAGATGTTCCTTCCCAATTTGTGCACGGCCATATGTAAGCTGAGCTGTGTGTTTTTTTGAGTTTGCTCATAAGTACGGATCGCACCAGCAATCCATCATAACCCGAGCACCGTCACATCCCAACGCCTATAGCTGTCTGGGCCTGGGTCAAGAGGAGACAGAATGCGCGGTTTCGCTAGAGAGGAATTGTATTCTACGAAATTCCTGGACAGGAGGCGTCAAATATCGTTCGAGAACGTGCTGTCAGTCTGATATTGACGAAGCTACAACGTGCTGAGCAAACGTCGTAATTGAAGACAGGGATAGCAGCGCCAGTTAAGACTTCGCACGATCGTTCGTTCCGGCGAACTCTTGCGCTGTTTCGCTTGATCTCCGCCGGATGCAGTGTGATTTTATTTTGTATTTGAATTTGCATTTGTAATTATGTAGTATATGCCTTTCTAATTATACATAATCACGCTGAGCGTTTAGTGCCGTCATTGTTGCGTACCGCCTGACAAACTGAATACAGGTCTTCAATATAAAGCAATAATAGTGATTTACAGCCTAGACCAGTCGTTACTTACTGCTATTGCATTTGTGTCCTATTTATATTTATTTATTTCTTGGCCCTAGTCGCCTTGAAATATCAACAACCCGGCACTCTGGCCTGAGGGGAAGGCACGTCATGTGGAGTTAAAAAGACCAAACCTCTCAAAAATCATGTTAAGGCGAACACGCAGATAGTTTGAATGTAGCGCCACGCAAAACAAAAATAAAAAAAGAAGTGTGAAACTTCAAACTGGCAATACGTATACGCTATAAGCGTGTCACACAATCCAGTTCCGACTACACATGTAGGAATATGACTACATACGTATTCCTGAAACGTATATATGAGGAAGTGTGCACCAAGTCTCTTGGGCAATTTCTTCCGAGACTCATATCATGAGATTTATGCTAGCTCTCACACATATAAAGGTATGCATTACGTTTAGCACACGCACAGTCGTGAGCCTTGTGGGAGCGAACAAGGTTCGAGCATTTAATAATTGATTACTTCATAATTATGTGTGACAAGCGCAGCTTATTTTGTTTTCTAACTAGTTTTCCTCTTGGCTTATAATATCCAAAAGTCATTCTCAGATTTCGTGGCGAAATAACCAGAAAATAACCACGAGGAATTATGTGAAAAAAGTTTGTTCCCCTTTATACTGCTCACGATTGTACCTCACCTCACGTAGCTCATTGCAGTGCACTGCATCATCACCTCCCTCCCTCCCATTTTCATTCTCTCCCTATCCTGTTCTTTCCCTTTCTATGCAGTATAAAGTATATAGCTGGCCAGATACACGTTCCATTGGCCGATCTCTCCACCCTTCCTGGCATTAATCTTTTGTATCTCTCTTCATTGACCTGCAAATCCAAGGGGACTAAATGCAAATACACCTATACGCACCAAGTGAATAAAGTTCTGTCCCAACGGTCAGTTTCCTGCTACCGCGGTCTGTATCCGCTTTTGCGCTTCCGGCAAACAGACGCAGCCGGTATACTCCAAACGATGGCGCCCGGCGGAGTCATCATTTGCGCACCATCCGAACGTCCGCCGGCACTCTGCGAGCGACAGTGGTCGATATGTCAACGGTCGATTAACGGCGCCCAAAAACCTGCTCTGGCTCGCGTTTTGCAGGCTCGATATAAGCCGTCGGCGCCGCCAGGCGCCCAGCGGACAAGCGCCGTTCCCTCAAATATTCCCCGCTGATCGACCCGTGAATCGACCTCCAACTGCTGCCAGCACGCCCTCTTCATACGGTACAGCGGGACTATCGCTCGATTTACCGGCTCGGTTAGGAGCAACGATGCCTCCCTCCTCCTAACCACGCTCGTCTTGTCCCTGCGAGCGCCAGAATCGTGCGTACAGCCGCGAGCAACAATAAAGGGAACGATCAGCTCGAACTCAAGACGCAAATTTACTTTTACTTCAGCATTGAACTTGAAAAGGCACGTTGATGAAATCGTGCGTATAAAGAACTATTAACAAAAAAAGAATTGAAAACTGCACTTCTCGCTCATTCTACAGGAGAAAAGGACAGAGAGAAAACGCCTTTAAAAATGTGGGAGACGCATATTAGCTCCGCCTTAAGAGAAAGAAGCGACGAAGTTCCCTCGTGGTCGAGCATGCACCCGTCGATACAAATGGCACATCAGCGTTCAAGGAAGGCGCAGACTCAGAAGGAAGCCTTGCGATAGTAGACGATACCGGCTCCATCCCACACGTGCGTCAGAAGCAAGCAAGCGCCCGCTTTGCTCCGCACTCCTCCTATAGTAGGATACAACTTAAAAAAACAGCAGTTGCTAACACTGGGCCGCAGTCCGCGGCGTCTTGTATTACTCCGTTGGCCAATCGAAACTGTAAACGAAATCAGCTTTTTAATGTTTGTCTATATCAAACAATCCACGAGTCAAAATCCTATAGCTTATAATTTTTTTCTTGTGATAAGCGTATTGTTTACGTAGCAAGAAACGTTTAAGCAGCGGACTGCTTTTTGTCGCGTAGGAATTTTGTGCGCGGAGGCTGAATGTGGGCGGAGCTTCACTGCAGACTTAAGTTGTATCCGACTATAGAGGCCCCCGTGTGCAATGGAAATTTTCGAATACGTTTTCTCAAGGACGAACGATGACGTCACAGTCACTCACAGCGCGCCTGGTGGCCTCCGTCGCTGCTGCTCCGGGGATTTTTTCCACACTAACGACGCGACTGGCGACGACGCCGGCTATTCCGCCTCACGAGCTCCTTAACGCTCTCGCGTTAAGACAACAGCAAGTCCGGCGTTGAGAACGTGGGACATGCCTAATGTGCTTATCCTGAGCTTCTTAGCTGCGTACACGAGCGGTAAGGCTCGGGTGGTGGAGGGAGCCACTTTGACCACGAAATAAAGTGTTCCTCATTATGTCCCTCTCACACATAACTCGACGAGGGAAAGAATGACGAGACAGTATAGAGAGATTTAGCACAGCGCGACCGCTTCCGGGGCCGCCAGTGCGTACGCGTGTACTGGTCCCGACGCGACAGGCGTGCGCGCAGCTGGCCGGCACCTGGCGCCATCTGGCAACTTCAGTGCGACCTGCGTATGCGCAGTCACGGCCCCCTAGCGGGAGCGGATCGCAGCAGCGTGGGCGGATAGCGCTATGATGGATTCCTCTGACGTAGGGCATGCTGGGAGTAGCACTCACGTGGAAGGCGGACGTGTGGTCGATCTTGGTGATGGCCATGTCTCGCGCGCACGCCTTGCCGTAGCAGCAGTGCTTGGCCACGTGCTTGGTTAAGGCTTGCCGGGCCTCTTGCTCCGTCACCTGCGGAGTGCTGCGAGCACGGACACAACCCTTACTCGCACTGAAACTTGTTCTGAGTCCGGATAAAAAGTAACAAAAGAAGACCACTCGTCGAGAAGCAGTGGATAGGCGTTATGTTATAACAATAATAAAGCCTTTATTGCTAATACAAATATACAAAACAAATGAGCAGGCAAGCGCAAGCCGTAGAGGTTTGTCGAGCTGTACCGGGAAGTCAGTGGCACACTTCCAGCACATCTGCACGCTCAAATAATTCAGAAAAAACGAATGAATATACATGGAATAATTTAGCTAATTAACATTACGGAAGTTACTATATTATATTATATTAATTATATTATTACGTTTTACATCAAGCATTGCAATGTTGCAGTTTTATGTTATATGTATGTTATCGTGTCCTGCTTTTGCGAAGTTAAACCGCCTGCTCTTGCACAATTGCGCTAATCGTTTCTGTCTCGCACATGGATCACATCCCCGTCAAGGCACTTTGTGGGTTTTTGTTCGCGCCCTCCAACATCACAACAACGAATTAGAGATTTCCTTCGATTTGAAGTCTCCACTGGCGGCCGCGAGCTACAGAAATGTACACAAATTAACAAAAAGTCCCTTCCCCACCACGAATTAAACTCTGCACCTGGTTTCATCTATTCTTCACTGCAACGACTGTGAGGTTATTTGGTTTAGAAGCGCGAACACCGCTTTCGTTAGTACTTAACTTCAACTTCTCAGCATAAGTGAGAATATTGGTTGTGCAGTTGAACCTCGTTACAACGAAGTTGGAGGGGCCTGGCGATTACTTCGTTATAGCCGTAGCTTCGTTGTAGCTGTAGCTTCGTTGTAGCTGTAGCTTCGTTGTAGCCGTAGCTTCATTATAGCTGTAGCTTCGTTATAGCCGTAGCTTCGTTATAGCCCGTGTTGACCGAGCTTCCAAGGGAAATCGTCATTCCTTCGTTATATTCATTACTTCGTTATGAACCGTCCCGTTATAACGAGGTTCAACTGCATTCGAACTCTCTGACGAAGCAACGCAGAAGCGCTCCCCTAAGTGCGAGTGTAATGTACTGCGCTCTCGAGCGAAGACGCGGAAACATTCCGCTGGTGCGGGCAGATGCGCTGTCATTGGCGGGACGTAAGTCACTCAGCGATAGCTCCGTCAGCCCCGCACTTGTGTGTGCGAACCCGTGTTTACGCGGGCCATTGATCATGTTCTTCGCACCAAGAAGGGGCGCCTCGGCCTAGACCCAAGCTGCAAACGAAGCCTGCGAGCTCTGTTTACAAATCCCTCAGAGGAAGTTCCTTGCGGTCAGCGATCCCTGCCCCGTTGTTTCCTATGGGGGGCGCAGAGAGATCTAAGCGCTGGCTGCACTGAGTTTGACTCATCCACGGGCGGCTCTGAGGGCCTTTCCATCGGGTGAAAATATATACAGGCTTCGTCTGAACACTGTTATGAAGATGTGAAATCGATTCTACTGCCGTTAGCAGTGAGAGTCGCAAGAAACTTTCCTCACAAAAATGGCGCCAGAACATAAAAAGTATTCACCACGTAGGTTCGCACGTTCAAAAGTTAATGAATAGCGTAGCGTGATTTAAAGTGTGATGCCTGTCGTATGTACTTTCAGCTTTCAACCCAACAAGTCGACACGATGAAGACTTGCAATGGCATCCGCGGTGAAGAGATCATTGCCATCACCATCATCAGCCTGGCCATGCCCACTCTCTCGTTGCAATTAACCCTGTCCAGTGCCAGCCGCGACCACGTTCTCGCGCTAACTCCCTAATCTCATCCGTCCACCTGACTTTCTGCCACCCCCTGCTACGCTTGTCTTCTCTTCGAATTCAGTACGTTAGCTTGAACGACAAACGGTTATCTTGCCTTCGCATTACATGTCCCTGCTCATCTTTATATCCTCTCCTTGATTTCGACCAGAATATAATTAATTCGCCTTCGTTCCCTCACTCACTCTGCTCTCTCCTCGTTTCTCAACGTTAACCACTAGAATTTTCTTTTCTATAGCTTGCTTTCCGTTAACAACCAAGTTTCTGCCCCATTGGTGAGTAACGAAAAGGTGCATGCTTTCCTCTCTCGAGATATTGATGAGCTGGTATTCATCGATCGCCTTTCATTTAATCAGAAAAATAAAGGGCGCGCTCAAAGCTGAGCAGGTCGCCTGTAGCGAGAAACAAAGGTCAGGGGTTCGTACCATGGTAGCGGCGCTCGCTTAGGAGTATCCTCTTCTTTCGGTGTCGAGGGCGCGTAGGGAGGTGGGACGTCCACTGCGAACAGAGCACATAGCACACCGAGCAAGAATTAACGCCAGCTGCGCTGAACAGTATATGCAGGTTTAGTACTTTTTTGTGATCAGATAGTCGGAGAGTTTCAGCACTGTGCAGATTAACTAGCTCGGACGACGTACGCCGGATCAGCTGGGCGCAGTATACGGTGCTAGAACTCTCTATTAATAGAGAGATAACAGATATATTTAATAAAAAGCACACTCGCTATTGAGAGTATGTTTTGTATTGACAGAGTGTAAAACTGTCTACAGAGTTTCGTATTCTCTATAAACAGAGTTCCGATAATTCTCTACTCTAACAATAGAACCACTGTGCATGCGTAGTAGGCATGCGCCAGGTCGGGCGTACTTTTTTTACGCACAGTTTGGCTGTGCAAAAACTCTCCAACTCAGTAAAACCCCAGCTTAGTAAATAATCTGAAGGTTAGATGCCAAAACAACGAACACAACTACGTGAGCCCATGCGGATGTACACTGTTTCGCAGCGCACGATCATTAATAAATAGTAACAAAGACGAAGGAACGGAAATGCCCACTGCATTAACTAAGGTATGTAGTACAGTCGCGGGTAAAAAAGATTAGCACACATGACGGAGCGCCGGAATGACAACGCGTGGCGCTGCGGGTGGCGAAGAGGCTGATAACGAGAGTGCCGGGCCGCTCCCATTCTACAGTATTAGGGGGGTTCAGCGGACTGCCACGGACAGCAAAATTACTGGCTAAAAGCAGCGTTATCGTCTATTGTTCCCGCTAGTTCCTTTTGACAAACCATCACGGACATAAAAAAACAGTAATAAAAAGAAGCCATCTTTGCTCATGATAACCGAGCCAAAATAAATGCCGCATGCACAGTGACGTAGGGCCGGCACTTCAACGCTCGGGCGGTGCACGCTTGATAAAGCCGTCCTGCCGTCCCCCCCACCTAGGCTACAAATATGGAGACGGCCCGTTAGGCAGATCTGCGTACCGCAGCGCCGCGTGGTGAGATATACGAATTATGATCGCCAGTGATCTGTGCTAATCTTTTTTACCCGCGACTGTACACACGCTGAGAGAGGCCTTGTCACGTGACACGTCGCGGGAGTGCAATAAAATGAGGTTATACGTATGTTCCGTCAAATATTCTATTATGCAGTTAGGTATAACCTTTCGGAGACGTTAACATTTCGGAGACGTTAACAACCGTCATAGTGCTAATAACCGCTCTTTCATGAATGAATGAATTATGAATTATGAAAAGTATGAATTAACCTCGGCTCAAAGGTGCACAGCCCCCCCTAGACATAAATTCAGCTGGCTGCAGACATCTGACGTCCAGGCCGCAAAATGGAAACAAAACAAAAATTATAGGGCGGGAAACGAGGTAAAGTGAAATGGGCTAGAAAACACTTCCAGCTCAACGCTTCTTCGGTCTCCGCGGCTCTCAAAAGCTATGCACGCAACAGCAGCAGCAAAATGGCAAGCGCGGATGGCGTTCCAAGTAGTCGAGCTCTCACCGAAGCCGAAGACACATGGTTCCACCGTCACTACGACGGGCTGCTTGCGCTTGCCGAACTCAACGGGCTCGAAAAAGATGCTCGTCTGAGCCATTTTCGGGCCGGCTGCCGGTATCAACCCGCGATTTAGTACACGACTGAGTGCGGTCTATCTACACGGCTCACACCCGCTCCGCTTCCAGGAGTCCTCTCCGAGCGCAAGTCGGTCGATCGGGCGAAATAAACGAACGCAGTTTTCGGTCCCCCCCCCCCCCCCCCCCATGTTTCCTCCCCTTTTTTTCTTTTCCGCTCATCTCTCATGCATCGCCTCTTCTTACTTTTACTTCTTACTTTCTTCTTCGAAGCGAGGACGCGTGGCGTTCGCCTTCAAACCAAGCGCGTCGGTCACGTGGTCACCGTAAACACGACGAAAGAGAGGGGGACAGGACGACAAGCGAGCGAGCGCGAGTTCGTCGCCGGCTTCAAAACTGCCGAATCGAAGAGAGAGGGGAAAAAAAAAAAAACGAAATCCAGGCAGTTGCGTGCGCGCGCGCCACCATGGCTGTTGTGTGCGTGTCGCGCAACCTCTCCTCATTGTTTTCCGACTAGCGCGATTCCGATAACAAAGGGAACTTTCTTTTTTTTTTCCTCTCTCTATTTCTTTCTAAAGAAGAACGAACGGACTGACGCTATGTACACCGGAAGCAATTATTAGGGCTGTCGAGGAGGGGACGGGTAATACGGTAAATTCGGGTATCCTGTTTCTCTTAATATGTGTCAGATCTCCTTGATTTCGCTTTTTCTTTCGTTTCTTCGTCAGCCCCATTGTTATTCACACCTCATCTGAGCGACAGTTGTGTGCAGTAGTTCAAACGCACGCAGACTGAGACTGACCCATTAACAGCAATAATAATGTTAATTTTACCACCCCGCAGTACATGATGACCGAAAGACCACAGCAAAAGCTGTCTTCTGACAGCCTGAATACGCCACGACACCCAGAATTTGCTGGAAGAGAAGGCGTCTAGACAAATTTTGTTTAATCGCTTTACTGTTGTGTTCGCTACCCCAGAGATGAGTGAAGACCGTGGGTTTCACTATCAAACGCTTTTCGAGTACCAACCAGATCATGCAATAAAAGCACCGAAGTTTATTAAAGACTGACTGCACTGTCATGCGCTATGGGCAGGGACACTTCGCTTCCGCAAGCACTGCACGGAACTATATACTCCGCTCTCAGTTTCGCGCGCCATATATGGCGATGCGGATAATGGAGGTCTGGTTAAAGGTGGCAGCAAGTGTAAGTGTCGCTGGACGCGCTATACACGGACACAGCCTTGACTTGGTGTGACGTGGCGCAGTCTATATGCACGTCACCACGGCTTTTCTTTCACCACGTGTCCGTGAGCTCCTGCACGTGCGATATACGGTGAAGAACGTCGCCACCTTGCCGGCAACTTTGGTTCTATCAGACCTGCTTGCAGCGCGGTGCTGTCATCTTCGCAAGCGCGTGAAACAAAGGAGATCCGAGGAGAAAAGGTAAGGTCGCATCGATATCAGTCGAAGAACGTATATAACGATCATAACGGCTATCTATATGTGTATGAGGAAGATCAGGCGCTTGTACGTATGCAACTGCACCGCCCGAAAACGACACGCTCAAACATCTCTCCCCCTCCCCGCCGCCCCCTCTACCCCCATAAAATTAAATATACGCGAGTTGGAATCGTATTCTATGGCGCAAAGAGTAGTTGGAAATTGGAATACACTGTATCGCGATAGTGCATGAACTAGGCAGGAATTTCATTTAGCAGCATTGCGCGCCGCATGCCGTAGACGTTGTAAATGAGCTATATCCTTTGAGAACGCTGCCTGTGCACTAATTTTTCGAGAGAAAAAGTAAAATTTGACGCGAGCTGCACGTGCACTAAGTCCTATTTCTCCCTTATTACACTGTGGGCGAGAACAGTAAGTTTTAGTGAAGTGTTCCACGCAAAATAAGATTTTAAAAAATTTTAAGAACAATTACGTCCGGCAGATGCTTCTTAAAAGCGAGTCACACTCAAGTTTAACGTTTGCTGGTCGCTGAAAGCAGCATCCCGTCAAAACCATGCAGTTCAGCTATCTTGCACTTCAGGGAGCACAGTTGCAGTGCAGCTACAAAGCCGTGGGTACGTTTCATTTCTCTTCAGCTGACACGAGATATGAGCCTGCAGAAGGCACAGTATCCGCCTCTCAAATGTGAGAATGAAGAGAGCTCGCTATTTTTCGCGTTCTCTATAGCTGATAACTCGACTGCATGCAGTTTTATTCATACGCTAACGTCTCAATTACCAGTCCAAGGTGCAGTGCTCGGAGTCAGACAAAGCTTCGACGGATGGCAGCCTCTGCGCATGGCGCTGCTGACAGAGGGACCGCATACATACACCCAGCCCGACAAAAGCCTGCATCAGAGATGTCCCGATTGCGACGCAGTGCGCGACATTGCAGGTATACTGAGTTCGCGCGCAGATGCCGGTCCTCTCACTGGCGAGCAATATATACGCCAGCGCATTTACAGTATACAGATGGCCAGTAGAGGGCAGAGATAATGCGACCATTGTATTCCGTCTCTACCCTTTCTGCCCTCTGACGTTGACTCCCTTCAGTGGAATAGAATTGAAGGGAATGAATCACGTCCGTATAGCGGCCTGCAGGGCAGTTCCGATATGGCACCGTATCGTCCCATTCATTCATGCTGGCACGCGAGTAATTTTGACGTCGACGGCTTGGGCCTGACGTATAGGGAACACCCCTTTTTGCTGCCGCACCGCAAATTTATTATCGCTAGGTATTTCCTCTCCTTATCTTTCTTTGTTATCTTCATTTCTTCCTACGAGCAACCGATAATCATTTTCCATAGCGCAACAGCAGGAAGGACGAGACACGCACACGGAACTTGTAAACACTGTACTGTGTTCCCTCGTCTGTGCTTCTTCCTTTACAGTCTTTTAGTAATATGAAAAATAACCGGATACAGCTCACACTTGTATGTGGATAGACCTTTCAAGCATCAAGCGTGTTTCTAGTACGCCATAGATGAGCACAAGCGATCTCACGTCGGCATATAGCAAGCGATATTAGAATCGCTGGCCCAGCGCTGACACAAAGCAGAGGAAACGCAGACTATATGTCATACTCCGATGCGCGACGAAAGACACGCGCGCATGCGCGCGAATGGTCGGACGCGCTCTGTGACACTGACCGGCGTCGAAGGAGGCCTGCTCGTAGCCGTCCACTTTATCCATGAGCTCGAGCGGGGGCGCCGAGGGCTCTGGTTCGTCGTCCATCGCGAACGATGCATGAGACCCTGTATAGAGGGAAGACAACGAGAAGAAATAAGGCATCATCATCATCATCATCATTACGCACATCCTAACCACGAGTGCCCATTACAAAGTGAAGCGCGGAGGGAAACTAGGTCATCAAAGCGAGGAAAAACGGGATAGAAAATGGTGAAACTCGCGGAACACAACGAAGCATACGCGAGACGATGGGAAAAGCAATCCAGCCGTGGCGGCTGCGTAAATAAATATGTCCCGGACTCCCGTGCTGTCAGAGCCTATTTTTCTTCTCAGCACGCTTCAACGACCCGTGGGTCTTGTTGCTCGTGATATACACGTCGGATGTTTGAAAAAGTGACGGGTCAAGGGAGGTGTCGAGAAGCGCGATAACAAACCAACGGACGTCAGAAAAGCGCCCGCTCAGCTAAACGCCGTCGAAATAATGCTCGCGGTTATCGGGGCCGCGTTTTCAAGGGAGACAGCTGTTGAGCTGTCCCTATCATTTCTTCGCATTGGAATAGGGCGCCAAATTTAGTCAGCTTTTTAAATGTCGCGTATGGCTATTCACAATCGGCTCACAGTGTTGTGATTATGACAGCTACTGACACAGAATGTATAGATGAGGCTGAGATAGAGGGAAGCAATTTCCTGAACCGTATTTCAGAACGTGACAAATAAAACAAATTCGGGGCTCGAGCACCCAGAAACGCAAGCCATCTTCTAGTATTCCACCAGCAGTGATAGTTATGGGACTCTAACTAAACAGCCGTCACAAAACGTGTCTGCTTTCTTTATGCGTGGTTAAAGGTAAAAGGAAGGCGCTGTTAAAACGTCAGCGAGGCGAGCTTGAACATTACGCTGCCACCGCTTATCTTGGCACGCGAACGGCAACTGTGAAAGTAAAGGCCATTGCTAACCGCTTCCACCGTTGCGGAACGTGCACTCAGAGAGAAGAGCCAGTTAGCTTTTAGTACTAACCAACACTAAGCCACATGGGGAGTTCAGTGTTTGCGATCCGTCTGTTTGGCGAACCGCGCAACTATAGAAAATGCATTACGTCAAATTAGGGAGGATAAAATGCCCTCGGTTAGAAAGAACAATGCCGAGGAGTGAATTACAGTTAGGGACGCAGAAATAAATAAATAAGACCTGTGGCAAGAATGTAAAATACGTGCTTAAAGTCGCGCCGGGCGTTCTGAGATCCAAACAAATTCCAACGTATAAGAGAGGCAGAAAAACGCGCACGTGATCTATTATACTTGCATTAGTTTTGCTTGCAGCTGGGCCGATCTGCATACCAGCACTTTTTACAGAGCCTGGATAGGGGTCTATCTTCATTTGCATTTCATATTTATTCCTTTCAACCTTCGTCCTTACTTGACTGAGATGACGCCAAGCTAACGCTTTTGCCGGGATCTGTCAGTAGGCAATGAGGATGAAATGGAGTCGAATGAAAAGAGCGGTCATATCTCACCGGCTCTACTGAGCGTAGAAACTGGACACAACGCTCGAACGGACACGAAGGAAGGCAGCGTCAAAACAATGTAATGGTTCCCTGTCAACTCTCTTCCATTCTGTTATTTTTACCGATTGCATTAATGAAGAGTTCGCCGCGGTGGCTCAGTGGTTATGGTGCTCGGCTGCTGACCCGAAAGACGCGGGTTCGATCCCGGCCGCGGTGGTCGAATTTCGATGGAGGAGAAATTCTGGAGGTCCATGTACTGTGCGATGTCAGTGCACGTTAAAGAACCCCAGGTGGTCGAAATTTCCGGAGACTTTCACGACGGCGTCTCTCATAGCCTTAGTCGCTTTGGGACGCTAAACCCCATAAACCAAACCAATCATTAATCAAAAGCGACGCCATACCTTGGTTATCTCCAGTGTCGACCGGTTCATCTACTCGCAAAGATTCTCACGAATATCTCTGGAAAACAATCTTTACGCTACACCGGCTAGGATAAACTCGACTCAGCCAAGAACCGATTGCGCTCGTTCTTTCCGTCCGGCCTTGGGGTCCACGTGCAGCGGGAAGAAGACAACGGATGCGTTTTTCACCTTTGAAGCTGGCCCTCTTGTAGCTGGATGTGGAAGAAGCCACGCTGAGCTCCCGATTGAGCACCCGCCTCGCGCAGGGCGGCGGACGCTTGCAGCTCGTCTTTGTGCTCCTCATCGTGAATGGTAATGGGCCGGCGAGAGCGATGTCTCACGAGCTAACTCTATATACACACCGACAAGATGAGAGAACTGTAGCGTGTAAGAGGTCCTATTCCGTCCTCGAGGCTCACTGTACGTCGGCCGACCAAGCACACTTCAGGAACTTCACAACAGTGAAGCGATGATCAAAGTCACACTATAGTTAGCCGTTTTTTTTTCTTGTTCTCTTCAACGGCTCCTCCAAAACACTGGAGATTCGGCGCACTACGGCGACCAGTTCGAAGTCTGAAGTCACTGCAAGAGGCGAAGCTTCTTCTTAGCGAGTCGCACACGCTACGGGGAGAGTCGCTCTTCACGGTGTGCTTTCCGGGTTAGGAGAAAGAAGGTACAGTAGAAGGATCCATGAGAGAAGAATCGATGGCCCGCGGTGCCAAGACGGCAAGTCGCTCCTGGGCCGCAACGCCGGGAGCCTGATGAATGAACCAGCGAGCTCCGCTTGCTGCGATGCGAGCCAAAAAAACCTCCACCGAAATGCGCAATCGTTCGTCTCGGTCCCCGGCCTGACGCGCGTTTGTCATCACGACATCGCCTCCCCTCGTCCTCCCGGGAGACAAAGACCCTCTTGATCAGCGGCGCGACCTCCGGTCCGCTTCGGCGTTCGCTATCGTCGCTCTGGCTGGTGGTATTTAAGTCACCGTAGGGTGCGCCGAGCTCGCTTAGGCGACGAAAGACAAGAGGCCCTTTTAACAGCGTCCGTGGCGGTTGCTGCTGGGGAGCGATTCTTCCGCGCAGCCTTCGCGACCAAATCGGCGTCAGGAACACACTACGCCGACAGAGGCATCAACCTTCCTGGCTCCTGGACAAAGGAGATCGTTGATTGCGTATCAACGGCTTCGTGTGCCACCTACGAAGCAACTGTCACGGGGTAGAAACGTCTCGGGAACTTCCTTGTGAAAAGTGTTCTGCTCCGTCTCCGCAGGTGCTCAACGCCGTTTCCGCAAGAGTGGAGGTCCTCGAATTCCAGGCGAATCGAACACAGAGCCAAGAGGCTTCAATGCTCGACAAGATTTCACAGTTCTTTCTTGCCGCTCGGAGCGGCGCACCTTTCCGAAGATCACGTCACACGCTGTTTCCACAGATTTGCTGCTTTTCTGCGAAGCTCTGCACGGTGCTGTCAAGCCCCTCTGCAGACACAACGTGACGAAGATGTTCCGGAGTGACCAGGGATGCAAGTCCTAGACTGCCAGGAATCACGAAGGGGGACAACACGCTGCGGGCAGGACCGGCAAAACAAATGGTCCACTGTCAGGAACGGTCCTCTTTTTTTGCCCGAAACGTCTCCAGCGTGGCGCCACGACGGAAATTCCAATGGGAAGAAGTCTTCAGCGCTTCCCCACGGCAAGACTACACCGAAGGCGCCGTCCCATGTGGTTCAGGGCGGCTTGTGGGCCTCCGCGCCGCTCGACGGCTCGACTGGGAGTTCGAGCTACAGTAGCGCACCAGCGGGGTTCTGTCAGGGTCTCGAACGCCGTGTGTGGCGTCGGACGCGGAGGGAAAATATGTGCTGCGTGCACCCCGGCGGCTGCGAATCGCTCGCGGGGTCCGCTCACGTCGCCGGGGAGACTTGGTGGGGGCGGATGAGGGAGAGATGGCGATGAACGAGGGCAGCGTTGGGCGGCTATACCTTCAACGAGAAGGAGAAAAGGAAAAGGTAGAGCGGAGCAGCGGATGAGGTAAAAAAAAAATACATCTTTAGGGGCCGAGGAGGAGAGTCATATTCTCTCGAAACCGGGCCAACCGACAGACTCCCGGAGACCACACCACACCGCAGCAGCCGACGGCCTCGCGGTGGCTTATTTTTAGGAGGAACCCCTGGTCCCTCTCTCTTCCCCCTTCCCTTCCGATCTTTTTTTTTCTCCTCGTTTCTGCCTTCTTTGATTCTTTGTATACTTGAGTTTTCACGGAAGTACAGGCGTGCCTTTCTCGTTTCACCGCCTCCTCTTACTTAATCCTTGGTGATCAGCGTAATCAATCTGGGGGTGTGCGCCGACTTCAACGGGGGAAAGGCCTTGAGGAAAACTAATGGGAAAAAGTGAGCGAATGTAAACCGAAGCGGGGGTTTCAGACCGCGAGGTTCATGCCGACCGAGAAGTGACAGCACGCGAGTTGTATTATGACAGTTGGGAAGGCCACGATGAGAAAACAACGAAAGGGTCTAAGTGACGCAGCAACATCGTTGCCACGTCTTTACCGTGCGTGCCTGCTTGCTTCCAGCGCCGTTCCGCGGGCCGCAAAGACACTACGAGCAGCCACGAAGACCAACGTCGTACGACACCGTTTCCGCGGGAATTTGCTCTTTACTTCCGCGCTGGCTCCGAAAACGGTCGGTGAGCGATGACGGCCGGCGCGTTTCGCACGAAGCGGGCCTCGCGTTGCTGCCAAAACGGCGCCAGGGCCCAGCGACCACATGAGGGGGGGGAGGTCCGCTACGAGGACGCGGCAGCAATAGCACCCGCACCCCCGCCCCAGCAGCTGCCCTTGCCTCCGCGTTCCTCTTTTGCTGGATGCCACTCCGAAGGGGACGGCGTTCAGCTGCCGTTTGCGCATCATGTATGCCTTCTCTTCTTCGAGTCCCTTGCCTCGCTGTCTGGCCGTACCTGGCATCTCAAAGGTGCACAACTCAAGACAGGGAATATAGAACGGAGGCCACAACCACAAATTTTCCGCGCCAAATGGAATGTAAACGTAAAAAGCAAAAAACATTAGCCACCGGAGGATAAACACAGTTGAGGCTCACTAACATTTCCCAAAGGCGTCTTCGCGCCATCTAAGTGAAAACAAAACTGTTCTGGTTGTCCAGCCTCTTAACCAACATGCATCTCGTTTTGCTGTTAGCATTTCAAACGACGCAGGAGGCATCGATAGGTCGTAAGATCGTGCCCGATGATCTGGCAGCAAGGAATTGCTGAAAACTGTCGGTATAATTCTCAACTTCTCTCTGCCTGTAGCGGATGACCTCATAGATTGCCGACGCTTCCTTCGCGTGCGCCTCCCACAAGACTCTACGTTCTGTTTTTCTAAGCGTGCACCAACTCTTACAGGTTTGTGCCAAGGCTTGCACCAACACCTAAAGATGTACCAACTACCTCAACAGCAAGGCCTTTGACTCAGACCGTGTATAGTTCTGTGCACCAGAACGCTTTTCTTAGACATGCACTGAAGTCTAAGCATATGCCAAGGCGTGTACCTATGCATGTACCAGCTCCTATAGGGCATTACCAGACACTCCTGCTGGAAGCCTACAGTTGGCCACGTACAGTTGGTAGTGGTACTCGTGCTCTGTCCTTACTGAGCCTTCTCCTATGCATCAGAATAATTCTTCTAGGCGTGTACAAAGGCCTGTACCAACACCCAGACATGTATACGAACTGCTTATTTCCTCCAGGGCGAGTCCATCCGTGGGGGTAGCGTAGCCGCACCTGCTCCAGAAATGTCCAGCGATACTGGCGCTCACAGCATTCGTCATCGACAGAATTGTGCGAGCACACGCGAAAGCCTGCTGGTTCTTCTCGAAAATATGTCGTCACACAGTTGCGGGCGTACGAAAGAGCAGATTGCAAACATCCCTCTTCTTACGAGTGCACCCAGAGGGGAAACAAAGTCGAGCCACCGCTCCTCTTGTTGACTGCGCTCACCTGCGCGCCTGGTGGCGTTGCTTTTTCTTTCTTATACTCGAGGAGGTGCTGATAGACGAGCAAATAAACTGAGAAGCAGGAACGTAAAAGTGTTTTCTTTGAGGAAACGCCTCCGCGTCTTGAGGAAACACGTTTCGGGAAATATTCCGTCAAAATCGTGTTCCCGGCGTCCTCCTTCTCCTTGCATCCGCAGAAAAACATGGTCACGTGCTCGAAACCAGAGCCGCTGTTTTACAACGCAGGAAATTGCGTGAGACGGCTCAACTCTCTCTCTTGCACATGTCATTTTCGTTCTCCTGTGCGATGCAAGCAGATTACTCACTATTCCACAAAGACGACACCAGGCCATTCTTTCCTGGCTTCTGTTATGAGAGTCCCACCGTTGCATAAAACGTTGGACGTTTTGTCAAAAAAGCGTTTTCGTTCTTATTTGCAGTGTTCAGCAGTAGCGCTGTCCTCTCAGTCATTCTTCTCAGTATCATCACAAAAGCAAAGGGCAATGGCGACCTCTACTTCAGCATTGGAAGACCGACGCAGTAAAACCGGGAGGCAGGGGAAAGAACACATGCCATGGCGTAGACGTCCGTGAACACGTCTGCCAATTGTACAATCTGGCGCTCAACAACTTCCTTGTCATATTGTTGCAGCACAATTTCTACTGAATACTTGAGGCATTCAGCACGGTACTCGAGTGTATCTGCTCGTCCCCTCATGGACGGATGTAACGTGGAGTTGAGGTGCAGGTCGAGGACTGGCCGGTCCTGAGCATCACGATGGCTATGCCGCATTTCTTTTGCATTGAACTTTCCAACCTGGGCGTCGTCACACCCCTCAATGTACCTGAACTGCGCCTGCACCTGCACTGCACCCATTCACCTGGCGCTACCGGCCCGCCGCGGTGGCTCAGTAGTTACGGCGCTCGGCTGCTGACCCGAAAGATGCGGGTTCGATCCCGGCCGCGGCGGCCGAATTTCGATGAAGGCGAAATTCTAGAGGCCCGTGTACTGTGCGATGTAAGCTCACGTTAAAGAACCCCAAGTGGTCGAATCTTCCGGAGCCCTTCACTACGGCATCCCTCATAGCCTCAGATGCTTTGGAACGTTAAACCCCAATAAACCAATCACCTGGCGCTACCACTTCCACTGCGCTTGCGCCAGGTGCACAAAGCAGTCCAGCCAGGACAATGGTGGCGCCAAAATAATATTCAACAGCCTCAGAAGGGAACTGCAGTTTACAATCGGTAGCTAGGTGCTGGAAGTGGTAAGGGGATAGGTCTACTTAGTGCAGGTAGTGAACGCAGATACGCATCACGAGAGTGAAATAACTAGAAGAAGAATAAGAATGAGATGGAGCGCATTTGGCAGGTTCTCTCAGATCATGAATGATAGTTTGCCAATATCCCTCAAGAGAAAAGTATATAACAGCTGTATCTTAGCGGTACTCACCTAAGGAGCAGAAACATGTAGGCTAACGAAAAGGTTTCAGCTTAAGTTAAAGACAACGCAGAGAGCTGTGGAAGGAAAAATGGCAGGTGTAACTTTAGGAGACCGGAAGCGGGCAGAGTGGCTCATGGATTAAAAAGGGATTAATTACATCTTAGTTGAAATCAAGAGGAATAAATGGGCGTGGGCAGGGCATGTAAAGTGAAGGAAAAGATAACCTATGGTCCTTAAGGGTAACGGACTGGATTCCAAGGGAAGGGAAGGGAAGCGTAGCAGGGGGCGGCAGAAAGTTAGGTGGCCGAATGAGATTGCGGGGATAGGGTGGTGCAGCTGATACAGGAAAGGGTTAATTTCAGAGATATGGGAGAGGTCTTTGTCTTGCCGTAGGCTTAGTCAGACTGATGATGATGATGATGATAGGCATAGGCTAATTTACTTCTCGGCAATACTCTGGAGCAGCACAGGGTCGAGTGATTAGGTAGACTACTCCGGAAAATTTCTATTTTCCAGAGTAGGGTGGCCGCAGCTAATCGGATATCAGTAGGAAATTACTTTGTTCTGCTGTGGATGTAGCCTGACTTGATAATGATTTTGACGGTGACGACGACGATGATGATGATGATGAAGATGATGGTAATTTTGCTACTCGTACCAGTATTTCAAACTTGAACAGCGTTTGAAGCGCTTTCGTGAAGAGAAATGTCAGTGAAAACAGCTTGCGACCTAAGCACAGTTATCGTGTCCTAGCCAGCCTCCCGTTCTGTGTAACAAATTCGGACATCCAGGAGTTCGTCACAGCCATGAACTCTCATCAAACGCCACAAGGCTTCGCTATATTTTCAGAGGTGTCGCATTCACTCGGCTGAAATTGAACTGTCAAAACTTCGCAAAAGTAAAACTTGGTCTCGAATCTATAACAAAAACGACTGAGCGAAGGGTTGAAATGCGGGCCAGTTGGTACATTGTAAACGAAAAAAACCAGTCACACAAGACGACGGACAAGAAGAGTGTACACACCACAACGACTGGATTTTTTGAGGCAATGGGAAAGGGTGCGCGCTCGACAAGTGATGGAAGCAATTGCACTAACACAAAGCGTAGCCTGACTGCGCGTAGTACGAACATTTGTCGTTGTGGTGTGTACACTCTTCTTGTCCGTCGTCTTGTGTGACTGGTTTTTTTCGTTCGACTGAGCGAACCAGGCCCGGCACAGGTTATGCCAGGCAGCTACGACAGGCGCAAGCCAGTGCTGCCTGGTACGGTTTCTGCAACTTTCCCTCGGTTCGTTACGCACCATCTGGCCCCGCAAGAAAAATTAGCACCACGCCTACTCTCCCTCTTTCTCTCTCTCTCGACCACGCCGGTTCCCACCAAAAATAACGCTCTTCATATCATCAGTCCTGGACGAGCCAAGAACGGCGGCGTGTCTTCAGTACACGCAAACGGCAAACCCATTACTCATCGCGGCACTTTTCTCGTTTTTCTGCTAATTAAACGGAAAAGTTGCTGTCTCTCTTCTACCCTCTCCCACCTGCCCGCCGGCCTCCCCCTCATCTGAACGAACCGGGGACTCCGGGTGCCGACCGACCAATCAGAAGGGTGCCCCGCAACACCCATGGTCGCTCCAGCGAGATCCTGGCGGCCAGGAGAGGAGCGGACCACACCGAGGCGGGCTCGCAGGCTTCGGTCGTGCAGGGGTTTAAACCCGGCGCCGGCCGTTTATTTTGCCAGCCCCGCCGCCGGCCGCACCAGGAACGTCCAGATCGGGGGGAACGCCCGCGTCGAGCTACAGCGGCCCCGTGCACTGCGGCAGCGTGACTAATCGCCGCAAGGTCCGGCCGGCGTTTACGGTAGCGCGCCATTACAGGGTACCAGAGGAGAGCCGCGCTGCTTGGCCGTCAAGCGGGTCCGTTTTAGTCCGTTTCCGGCAGCCTAGAGTGCGCAACGGTTTACGAGCCGACGCCGGCTGGGCCGGCCTGGAACTGCGGTACTGCTATACACGCGCGTGTTATAGCAAGGTCCGTTGCTGAGTGGTGCCCCTTGAGGAAGGCGGGCGGCGTGCGGGAACGCTGACTAACAACTCAGACGTTTGGGTATTAGTCAGGCACGTATGTTTGTTTCGCAGCTCGAGAGTTCAGGGCTTGCACCAACATCGGAACAAACGAGCCACTGTGGTGGTTGTCGCCGCCCGAAATGGCAGTGTTGCCTTCGTTACTAGTACTTCCGCATACGCAAGAGTAGTTAGGCTAAAGAAAAAGCGGGGAGGGCGTGGGGTGAGGGGGGTTAGAGCTCCATGCGCCGCACGCAAAGCGATGGCCGCGCCTCCAGTGGCGGGTTTGCTAACAACACTCGGGAGGGAATAAGCCGAGCGCGCAGGTCATTTGAAGCGGTTCTACGTTTTACCCGCCGTTCTTTTGAAAAGGTTTTCACGCTGGCTAGCTCAGGGAAACAGCATGCCCGTACCTCCCGCCGGCGGTTGCCTAACAAGTCAAAATCACATTGCAGTTAAAACTCGGGTGCTTAATGATAAGGGCTAATGCATAAAAAAGATGTCGGACACGAGGAGTTGGCGATGAAACAAGTTACTAAGCGTAAAAGCAACCATTTAAAAGAACGCACAATTCAGAAGTATCGCTGAGGACAACCGTCAGTGAAAAAGTGACGCGACAGTTGAATGTTGCCCAGTTCTTGCGAAAAGATTAATTCAAAGCTACTTTTCGGTAAGCAATTCTGGGTCGGGTACCATTCAGGCGAGCCACAGCAAGGGCTATGTGTTTTCAGTATCCGTCGAAGGGCTCTTCAAAAAATTTCATGCATCATCCCGAGCTGTTCGCATCGTTTAAGCAGTGCATTGACCAGAGTTGGCTCATCAGCATCAGACTGACTACGCCCACTGCAGGGCAAAGGCCTCTCCCATGTATCTCCTATCAACCCTAACCCTGTGCCAGCTGCAGACACCCCATCCCCGCAAACTTCTTAATCTCATCCGCCCACCTAACTTTCTGCAGCCCAATGCTAAGCTTGGCTTTTCTTGTAATCCATTCCGTTACTCTCAAAGACCACCGGTTATCTTACCCTCGCATTACATGCCCTGCCCACGCCCATTTCATCTTCTTGATTTCGACTAGGATGTCGTTAACCCGCGTTTGTTCCCTCATCCACTCTGCCCGCTTCCAGTCTCTTAACATTACACCCATCATTTTCCTTCCCATAGCTCGCTGCGTTGTCCTCAATTTAAGGGCCACGCAGCGAGAGTTGTGTCGTCCAGAATGTGAGTTAGCAACTTTTGCAGTGATAGGTCGAATATTTAGGGAAATCGCCCAAGGTGGAATAGATTTGTAATAAGGGAGTAATTACTCATTGACCTCCACCCAAGCGCAGCCAAGCGCAGCTTCACTTTGTAGCCGTATGGCTGCGCTCGGGTGGACGTCAATGAGTAATTACTCCCTTATTTTACAGTGATAGCAGTACCATCGCCACTTGGCGGAAATTCCGGCGTCGTCTGAGTGAAAACCCTGCGAGGATAGCCTCCGATCTCCAGAGGCGCCACCCATCAACCACCCTTCCCATCACGAGGCCTCTACCCACTATGAGCCCACAAAGCAGCGGAATGAAAAGCGACGGAGAAATCGAAATCAAAGACGCAGTGAGAAGGACAGCTGCCCTCCGGAAGAGAACACTCTATAGGCAATACAAATGCTATAGACAGTCTGTAGACAATCTGTAGATTTATGGCCATACACTTTTAGAAGAATTTTGTTTATAGACAGTCTATAGGCTGAATAGACTAGAAGAAATATCTATAGGAAGGCAATAGAGTCGATAAGAAGTCTATAGACTGTCTATAGACCATTTTTATAAGGGAAGCTTGTAGACTAGCAAAAGTGGGAGACCCTGCTGGCCAGCTCTGATCCGGAAGTACAAGTCCGGGTCACAGCAAAAGTTCTATCTTCCAGCAGGTCACCTCCACCTTTGATAAATGACGCTTTCACCTTGCTTTAATAAATAGTTGGCAAAAGATCATCTCTGCAAGAGCGTCAGCAATTCACGTAGTTCTTCTAGCAGAAATCAAAATTATTCGCAGTTTTACCAAGTGCACCACGAGTGAAACGCAGAAATTGCGGTGTGGGGTTAAGATTACCTTTTCCGTTATGTTGTCCAATTTATCCAATTCGCGCAATAAGATCGCACCTGGGCCATCGTACCTTATTTCAAAGTAAAAACTGTGCGAATATAGCAAGGAACAGTCCATTAGCACACAAGAACAAATCTGCTTCTAATGATACATTGAAGCTGAAAATGACTCGTAAGCATTACGTGTCGAGATGAAAATTATTTAGAACAAAGGAAAAAAGTGCGCTTTTCACCTACGCTTATGGAGTAATAATCATTGATTGGATGCGGGTAATGTGTTCTCTTTTATGCTGACGCTATCTTTACCACTTTAAATGGGAACGGAATTGGAATCATTCTACTGAGAAAAATTACGCATCCGGAACGACGGGAAAAGAATACTCCAGCAAGCCGACGAATATGTTTTGCTCAGCAAACGTGGAGATTTATCCTAGTCAGTATCTGCGAAAGCAGTTACTTGTGAAGCCATGCCATATAGGTGAGACCACCAGGCGTAACTGACCGATATGTGTTCTGTCTAGCGACACCCACGTGAGATACAGCGATTTAGAATGGGTTTAAAATCGCTGCTTCATTTGAAGAAAAAGCGACAAATCGCCAGTTCCAAAAGAAAGGTTGCTATTCAAAAAAAAAAAAAAAACTGTGTTGCAATAAACAAAGCAAATAAGTCGCCTGCTGGGGGAAAAAACTAACAGATAGGAAAGGGTGGCTAAGCGACTACGTGCTGTTCGAGTGGTTTCGATACCCAGCGGTACGTGGCTCGCTGTTTTCTGATATTTTTCTTCAAATTTACGCATGATCCAACTAGATACCGGAAAGTGCTTCTCTGTAGTACACAAGCTATAAAACTGAAACCCGTACAAACTCCAGGGCCCTTTCCCTGCTTTCAAAGGCAGCTAGTTATTTCCCCCAGCAGTTCTGGGGGTAGAAGGTAACACACGCACGTTCCAGGACGCTTGGCACGAGTGATTCAGAACCATGCGTAGAGCTCGGAGCCTGAAACGTTTCTCTTTGTTTCCCTCGTCAGGTAGGAATAAGAAGGAGATAAATCTAGAAACAACAGGATGGGGTGGGAGAGAAGGAGCGGATGCAAACCAGCGGGAGAAAGAGAGAGAGGGTAGAGGGTAACTCGGAGACTGGAGTTGGCCTGTTGTGTGCGCGTTTGTTTTCGTAGCCGTTTCCGACGTTCTCGCTAGCGTTGTTGCTCAATGGGGCACGCAGGAAGGGGGACCGTTAAATCCGCCGCTGAAACGCGTGCCCGACGAGCGAGGCAGCATTACAGGGCGCTCAGAAAGTCTGCTTTTAGCTCCACCAAAAACCACGCGGAAAGAAATGGCTCCGACTAGCGATACCTTTCTTTTGCCCTCCCCTCCCCCACGCCCTCTTCTGGTCTGTTAGGCAAGTCTGGCGAATTGGGCCAACACCACAGCATCCACCTCTGGATATTTTTCTTTTTAGTTATTCACCTGCCCCTATTACGGCGTGCGGAAGAACAACATATATACAAACTTCCAATTGTGGGCCGTAAAAAATGGCAGCCTCTCTATACAAAAGTGCGGTAACAAAAGCGTATACAGCAACTGACGGCGATGTTGTACTAGCCAGACTAAACACTTCTTTTTTTCACTCGACTCAGCCGCGCCACATCTGGCCACCAGGCTCTTTCCACGCCTGTTCGAAGGAGAGGTTTATAAAGAGGCTGCAGCGTTTTTATGCGACGTTGAGCCTAATGCGTTTTTAACGGAGGCCTGCACGAAAAAATGGAAGAAGCTTGAATGTTCGTGGCTTCAGCTGGCATAGTAGCCGTAGCAATTTATTTGTATTATGAAGCAGCGCAACGAGTAAGGCCGTTCGAAGGGCCTTTGAATTTTCCCGCGTTAGTTCTTTGCTGCTGTGCTTAGTCATTCAGTTGTGATGCATTTTCTCCACACATAGTTTTTTTTTTTTTGCAGGTTTTAATTTAACCCAAGCAAGTTGTTATGAGAGCTAAGCTTCTCAAGACGCTGTTTGTTTTGAAAGCGGTCAGCCGTATCCAGTAGCTTAGGTCATGTGCAAAATCTAACGCCTTCACCGGCCTCAAGTGGTTATTTAGTGTCTTTGGCACGTTCCGTTTTGGAAGCCATGATGCGACCACAGAATGCACAACTTTTGCCGAATGTATGCAAGGCATGAACAAGTAAACACATTCCTTGAGAGCTCTGGAATGCAGTTATCATATCAGCCTTCGATCTTCCGACATCACAAAAAGCGGGACACTATGAAGGTATTTATTCAGTTTAAAAACTCGTTTTAGTTACTTCTTAACGACTCTCTTCACCGCATTCAACGCACCGCCCCGCGTGACTGCATTCAGCGATATTTAATATTGGCAATTTTCTCAAGATGCTTCAGTTATAGAGTAAGCCCGGACTTGACTTGGGACCTCTGAATGAATGTTTCATTCTCTCTCGCTCTCAATTATAGGCGCTGGAAGTATACAAGGTCGGACCAGGAAATCGCGCTTTTCTGTGCTGCTTACCGAATGGGTGGGTGTTAGCGTAGAGTGACAAGGTACTGTTTAGCTTGGACGCCTCCATCTGACTACATGGAACCGGAGAACTCATCTTCCGGACGCCAATTCACTTATTCGGAGTAGCATTGGTTTAGTTATTCTTTTTCTTTTCTTTTTTTCGTGAACAGAACGTGGAAGCCTTGTGACTGCTAGGAGCAGAATTCATTATTAAACACTCAATTTTCTTTTAAAAAATGTTGCAATTTTTGAAATGTTGAACACAATGTTGAAATTTAGCACTTCATCGCTCTTATGATCCGTAGCAAAAATAGAACTGTTTAATTAAGCCAGAAGAATAAGATCGCTCAAATTATAAAAAGTGAAATACCGAGTACATTTTCTGCAGAGCGATTTACTTCATTAATGAGGCTTTTGCAAGACTTGCCTTACAAGCGTATAAATTTACGTGCGATGTGTAAGGTCAAAATCGGATGTTCCGTGATTTTCTGCAAAAGTGCTCTTAAGAATTCCAGGTCAGAGAGTCATTGGTTTTAAACTTTTTCCCGTTCGTAACGAAGCATGATTTATCCTAATCAGCGCATCGATAACCCAATAAAAACATTCTTGCGTGCCTAACGTACAAAAACCAGAAAAGAAGACTGTAGTCCAAGCTCACGCTGCCCTTCGAGCACCTTATTTTTTTTTCGCACTAAAAGCATTCCCCCTAGAAACATCGCATTGGTGTTTCTGGCAATACACTCAAGCTATGCAAAAAGCACGCTTTACAGGCCGAACCCACGATCGTCAATTTTGTCACGCCAGACGACGGTCGTGAAAGTGAACAAAATGCGAGTCGCATTGCGCTCTTACTCGCAACGTTGTGATCCTTTATTGTTGCCATCGGAGTTCTTCACCTCCTCCACGACTGCCCTCATGAAGCAACTATTCCTAATTTATTCTTTCATCATACTAATTTCACACTGCCTGGCTACTGCGTATTCGTGAAGGTAAGCAACTCATTTTGTCGCATTAAACGCCGCCAATCGGAGTGCGAAAAGACAGAAAGCGGAGGGGTTGAATTGAAGAGTACAGCTCATCTCTCCGGCAGTTCAGACTGTCACCCTGAAATACATCGAGCAACTCAAGTAGAAATGAGAGCACGACCCCATCAATTATGCTATAACGAGTTCAACGCCGAATGCAATATGAATTAATACAAGTAAACTAATTGAAAAGAAATTTAGAGAAAAGTAATTTTGAGAAAGAAAAACAATGCACACTATATGTTCCAGCGACAGGAACCAAGCATGTACTATATTCAGGGTATATTTCAAAAAACACACAGACTAGTTCTGTGATGATTTTATTGTGGCAGACATTTCTGCTTGGAACAAAAAATAAGCAGTGCGCAAGGCGTTCTAAGCTTGAAGTTGTTTAATATATAATCGCCAAAGTCGATGCTACTTTTAAGTGTAAAATCACCTTCACCAGAGGAAATGACATACCTTTCGAGTAACGTGATAGAATACAGGGAAGTTTACGAGGCAAAGCAGCGCAACTGCCTTTCTCAGTACTGCTTAAACAAGGCCACTACGCAAAAGCAAGTTCTATTTATTGACGCCCTCAGCAAAATTCCGTTCAGCTTTTTAAGGATCCTGCTAGCTTTGTAACTCCGGTTACAGTAAAGCATCCGATATTTATAATAAGTACCTTGTTTGGTAACAAATTGTTTTCTTATAGAGAGGTTTCATTGCGTACCGAAACATATATTTCTTGCAAAGAGCGAGCTGAGTAGATATTTTTCCAGACACAACACAGCATATCACTTATACAAACACATGCTATGCAGAGCGCTGGCTTCTCTATGTGACTGATGCACTATTATTGTTAATAAAAAAAAGTACCCATACACAAGAAGTACTAAAAGAGCTAAAACCTGAACAAAAGTGCCAGTGGGCAGATTTTCTTTTACAGCAACACTCCTATTTGCACTTGTTAAATTATGCGGATATTTATTGTCCTAAACATTCTTAATGAGCGTACTGTTCGCCAACGTTAGTAGACGACCCCGCGAGCCATCTGCCCTATCGTTAGCAAGACGTCGGTGGAGGGCCACTGACACCAGCGGCGACGTACACAACAAACAGCGTTGGAAGACATACGCGTGCACGTTGTAGCCATTGGAACTGAAACCTGGAAATAAGAGCGAGTGTGCCCCACACTGGGGCAGCGCTTTCCACTAGAACGGTTAAGGGGTAGCAAAGTAAGTTCAGGCACAATAAGAAAATAAGGAAGCACGGAAGAAGCCTAAACATGCGGTCAATGATAAAAGCTAGCATCATCGTTTCATCCCGCTGTGATCGATGGGAAGACTAAATTGAGAAATCGAACGTCGATTCAGCTGTTTCTGGGTGAATTTAAACTAGAGACAACGGGCCGGCCTTGGTGTCCGCTGCGGCTACCATATTTTGTCATCAGTCCATCTTAATCCGAGCGTGAACAGCGGTCACTGCACGTAACTCCGTTCTTACAACTTCGCTGATCTCAAAACGAAACGCGCTAGCAACGGCGCGGTCTCATTTACGCGCAGAAAAACTATACAAACTGCTAAAGCCAGGTTCACTTGCTACATGGACGTACTCGCTGATGATTTTCCAATGCGACAGCAGCTTCTGCTAACTAAACGAAACCCGCTAACTTCCCGACGCTGCCAACTAATAATGAAGCCGCCATTCGGTACATGCGGGACGTCATTACGGAAAGCAAACAGTACAAAAATTCGCTAGGAATCCTAGTTCCGTCCTCATGTTTTTTTGTTTTGTTTTTTCAGTGATACAGAAAGCGCGCAAAATCAAGCAAACTTTCGAGCCGCCGCCTAATTTTAACACCGACTTCATCATCAAGCGCGCACACAGATGTTGCCTCGCACAGCATCTATTTCAGGGCCCCGCACACGCTTTTCATTATTTCTCGTTTTTGCTGCCGGTGCCCCGTCACAGAAGCTGTGTCGTCGTTGCATTCGGTTCCGACAGAGTCTGGCCTTGCTCGAAATGCCCTTCCTTCCGGACGATCCGGGATGCCAGCACGCGGTAGTCGCGTCACCGCTGCAAATGACCCTAATTTGGAGCCTTGCGGAATTCGCGCGCGCTTTCTGCTCGGTCATTCCGCTGCAGTTTCGCGGCCCTACCAGCAGCTCGCGGACAGAAAGAAAGCACACAGCTATCGAACGCTAATAGCAAAAGTTCTTTGTATGTTGGTGTGGTAATGCTTTCTGTTGTTCAGTGCGTGTGGTGCTGTCGACAAGAGACTCGTAAGCAGGGGAGATCTGCTGAGTAATGAATTAACTTGTACGAGCCAGCTAGCAGCCCTTGAAGTTCTCCTTCTGTGGGCATGCGGAAAGGGCAAAGCGCTGCAGCCCTGTGGGCCTTCCTATACCACGCTATTACTTCCAGATCTTTAGTATAGCCTGGGCCATTAATACCGGTCGTAGCGACAGAGTGCAGATCCGGACTTGGGAACATTTACTACAGTTCTCTTTCCCTCGCTTCGTAGAGCGCATTAACAAAGTTATCCTTTTCCCTGCCGATACGCAGCCTCTGGAGAGACGCCATTCATTAAGAATGACCAGAACATCTTTTGATTACCGCAATTTATTCCTTGCTGCATGGTCAAGCTTTTTCTTGCAACGAAGTGTCTAGCGTTCCGTCCAGACGGAACATTTGCTGCTGCTGCAGTTCCGTCCAGACGGAATATTTACTGCAGCTATAGTTCCGTCCATACAATAGACAGTTTTAGTTTCACGTACGTATATAGAAGCTTCACGTAAGTAGAGCGCTTACGGGTCACCAGTACGCATGCGCAGAATGGGAAGTGTCTGCGTGGGTCGCACGGACGCACGTGAGCATGATTCGGATCTTTGCGTTGCGGTCTTCACGTTGCTTGCGTACGTGGCGTTGGCAAGATGGCAGCGCCCTGCCCGCCCGCTTCGCAACGACAACAGCTTCGTCGCTAATCCCTCGACGTGGTATCGTGCTGTAAACTGCTGTATTTGCCTTCAGTTGGTCCATTCTTGCTCTCGCATGAAGTTTTAGGTGAGAACCATCTTTTGTTTTCCACATAGAAAGCAGTTTCAGCAACTCCTAAGCCTGACGGAGAAGCGTTTGTGGTCGTCATAGCAACGACTGTGCCGATGGTCTCGCGAGACCACGCGAAGCTAAAACCTTGCGTGATATCGCGAGACCCTCGGCACAGTCAGCGGGAAAATCGAAACGGTGCATGTTTTGACTCCATACGCACACGTCGTCAACATGAGTGGGACACTAGCGCGCCTTCGCTTCTCGAAGAGCAATGATTTAAATATGCTGCGGGACGTAAAAGAATGTAATCCCTTTGAAGATAACATGCAACATACAGTTCGGTGGAATGAAATCGCTCAACTTTTGTCAGAATAAAGGGGGAAAGTATTTAGCGCCCGCACTGTGGCTTGGCCTGGCTCCGCTCCAAGCAGCTCGACTAAAAAAATTAGTTTTCTTTATCTGTACTAGATGGCGTGGCACGACATGCTATCGCATTTTTTAGGTTCTATGGCAGATGTACACAGTTTGCGTCCCGTACGTGTAGCTAAAACTGTACGAAGCGACACGAGCGTACGCTACGCAGACTGCTCACGTAATTCACTTGCCCGTTACCTTCATGCATTCTTCATGGAGTGAACTTCGTCAGCCCATTTGTCGGACTATGCACTCCATCATTCCATAGGTTACATCAATACTCGCCGTTGAATCCTTAGTACCCATTTCATGGCCGCATTTTATCTTCGTTTCTTTTTTTTTTTTTTTTTTTGTTTTTTTACTTCTTCCACACTGCTCTCCTTCTGTCTTTACCTCCCAAATACCCCTCCTTACGCAGAGTAGCTTGCCAGCGATTTTTAAACGCCGGCTAAATTATCTGTATTTCATTAAAGAGTCCCTTCCCTCTCTCTCTCTCTCGTGCGTGAAGGTTCTACGTACGCAAAACTGAAACTGTCTAATGTCCGTACTGTCCATACCATACAAAATGGGTGATTTCTACCCACATAAAGCATTTCTTTGCCTCTGCAGTAACCAGTTGACAAAGCTGTATCCAGATGTTCTCTCTACGCATGTATACGGCACCAAAATATCTGTCCGCGTACTGCGTTTAGTTACATCCTCGAAGGTATAACTTCCGTGCACGCATGCAGGATCGATAAAATGACACTGTTAGAAGCAGAGTGCAGGAACTCTTCGCGAAGTGATGTGAAGCCCTGTCGTTGTTTGTGCTGCAAGATGACGAAGCGCGAATAAGACGTACACGAACCGTCAACAAGCATTATGCAAACGCACCAACAAACCCAAGCCAAAACTCGTTCTATTGTCGTTTCTCACTGACTGCTTGGAAAATAAAATGATGCAGCAGAATATCCGGTCAGACATTAGGTGGAACAAGATTGCCACTTTTTTTAAATAAACATGCAAAAGTCTGCTAGCAAACTGGGTTCCCAATCCCTAACGCCAGCTTTAATTCCGTCTTGACATAACTCTTGTGGCAGATAATGCTGGACGGAACTGTATGATGTGAGATACAGTCCCGCCTAGACGGAACCCCATCGCTACATGCAGTTCCGTCTGGACGGAGCTATAGCGCAAATTGTAGTTCCGTCCGGACGGAACTCTAGCGCAAATTGTAGTTCCGTCTGGACGGAACTCTAGCCACAGCCTTTCTGCAACCCGTGACGGTAAAATCTACTTTTTTATTGTTATTTGCTGATTTACATGTCCGTGGTTTTACCGCACTACCCCCTATAGCTCAAGACTTGAGATTAGGGCCAGCAACATCTTGTAAATTTTTTATTCATACCGGCAGCGAAGAAGCACAAACACAAAGAGAAGGAACATGCAAAAACACGGACGAACGCTGCACTCAGAACTGGTTTATTGGGAAAAGTTTCGGGCATAGAAAAAGGTTCACGCGTCTGCGCACTACAGAGAGGATAAAAATCACAACAACCACGTGCCAAGGTAACACCAGAAAAACATCTTATCATATTGCCACGTAAAAGGTTGAACTCCGAAGAGTACATAAAAACCGAAGCATCACTAATACAGCCATCTGCTCTTTTCTTCATATGAAAGGCCTCCAGGAGTTCACGTGCCGTTTGAAACTTGCTTCTGCCTAGATTTCTAACACTGTCGAATCGCGGCGAACATGTCGTGCATGACTGGCAGTGCTTAACTAAGCGCACATTTTCTTTCTTCTTTAAATTCATTTGGCGCTCCCTTAGCCGCTCGTTGATACATTGCCCCGTTTAACCAATGTACGCTTTTACACATGAAAGTGACAGCTCGTATACCACCCCAGAAGCGCACTGCACATAGAGCGTGTTCTTTTTACCACACCCGCTTCTTCTTGTCTCACTCCCCGAAATAAATACTATATGGTTTAGGTTGGTTTATGGGGTTTAACGTCCCAAAGCGACTAAGGCTATGAGAGACGCCGTAGTGGAGGGAGTTGAACTCGGGTTCAGGTCTTCCTCTTTTGTGGTGGTGGAGATGGGGGTCCGTTTGGGCGCGACACGTTGCAGGAGGGAGATGAGACGTAGACGAACTTCTTTGCGGAAATGTACAAGCTGGGTTTATTTACAACTATTTACACATATACACATCGACCAGGGTGGTCGCTAGCATTCAGGACGATCGGGAGCGCCAGGCCAGAGCTCGCCCCTACGAAACCCTGTCCTGCCTGGCCGACTGAACTCGCGCTACACGTAGCGGCTCCTCGTCCTTCGGAACGTGGCCAGCGCAAAGCTAGACCCTGTCCGTCTCGCGATTCCGACTCTCCACCAAGAGTCCCTGCCCAAGTCTCTCCTTTGGCGCCAAAACGCCTCCTTAAATAAGTGTCCCCAGCATTCTGGGGACCAACTTAGTGACCAATGAGAGATGGGCTTCTTACAACCAATCAGAGACACGCCGGTACCCACGAGCTTGTTTGCTGGCGAGGGCCGCATGCCTTTGAAGAAGCCGATAGCGCTTTTGCGCTTTTCCACACACAGTGAAACACTTTGACAATACCACAAAAGCACGCAAGCACCACTTCCATCAGCTGTGGCTCCAAACACTACAGGGTGCATCTGAGCCCTCTGGCCAGAGGCAGAGTAATCACAACTCGTTACCCGAATGACCACTTCCATCAGCTGTGGCTCCAAACACTATAGGGTGCATCTGAGCCCTCTGGCCAGGGGCAGAGTAATCACAACTCGTTACCCGAATGACCACTTCCATCCGGCCTCACGACCATTCGTAATTACACTCAGCTGCCTCCCACGCAAGCTTCCCCCTCAAGTGTCCCTGAAGTTTTCTTTCGCACTGTTCGACGCCGCGGTCGAAGGGTCATTGAACTTAACCCCGACAATAGCCGGGGTCCGCGACTCGTACGCACTGTCCGCGGAACGGATCCCCTTCCGGCACCCCTCGCTGCCATTGCTGCTTTTACCTTTTGGGGCGGCAGCCCTTTGACCCCAGCGTTTCCTCTGTCTGCTTAAGAGCTATGCCGCTTAAAACATCTTAAGATAAGGATCAAGTCGGCGGCGTCCGGGGGGATACGGAGATGGCCCGCTGCCCGGCGGCCCGCAAACTCAACTCCTCCCAACCAAGATTGTTGTGGGTACACTTGCTGTACGCACAACAAATTTCATGCACTGCCATCAGCTGACGCCTCGAGGGTAAACAGTGAATAAAAGTGGCAAACCCACAGCAAAATAACACACACAGAAAAACAAATCAGGCGTACTCATGGGAGATTAAAGTTCAGCCACGGTGTCCAAAAACAAAAGTACACACGCACGCACGCACGCACACGTACGTCGGCTGTCCAGTCAGTCCACAAACACGCGCACACAGCGGATATTTCAACCCGCACACACAAGGTTGGAAACCAATCTGCACATTCCGGAATTCACCATGTCAGATCGGTGCCCAAAACAGCATAAATAAATTCTAGCCACCTACATCTCGAAACAACAAATGTTTCTCTAGAGCTTTGTCCAGAAGATTGGACCAAAATTCCGGATTATACGCCACAGCGCCAGTTGCAAAGGCTGCCGCCGCTATTCGGTTAGTAGAGCTGACTGGCTCCCCGCGGGCTACGAAGATTGCTGCTGGCCTCGCGTCTGCATTCTCCACTTCTTTCAATTTTACATTTCGTTCAGGCCTCTCATCGGCTACTTCACATGCAGTTTTGCATCGAGATTCAAGTAGCGCTAGCTCTTCGTACAACTGCCCACCGATGTACGCTTCAAAGAAAATCGTTCCTTCGAGCCTTCTTTTCTCACAATTGACTCCATCAGCTTGCTTGCGCACTTCTGGCAATGAAACACACTGTCTCTCCTTCACGCTGATACCCACAGGGACAGATGCATTATCCCAATCCTGCAGTTCCTTATCAGCTTCGAAAACCATTGCAGTGATCAAACGCGCGTTCCTTCCTTCATTGGCATCAAATGCAGCCTCATCGCTCGTTGTTAACTCACAATCTGCTGCCAAAACTTCTGCAGCTATCGGACTGGCCTCAAGCTCTACCGGCGTTTTAGGTTCGTCTCGAATTTTGAAATGTTCTTCAAAATCATCTCTCTCATTTTCATCATGTAGCCGCTCTCTTTCTGTCTGCTCTAACAGCGAGTGCGTCTCAAGTGTTACCAACTTCGCTACACCATCAGCTACATCTGCTGTCACTGCGCAAAGTGTCAGCTCAGGCTGGCTAACCGATTCATCTTTGGCAGCCAGCTGACCTTCGCCTGCAAAGAGTGTTGCCTCTATTCGCGCCTGCTCTACCTCTTCGTCGAGCATTACAGCTGCCCCAGAGTTTGCGTCAACCTGTTCTGGCCCAGTGCTGAACACCTGTTGACACACAATGCACTCATGTGCCTTCTGGGTCTGCTCTATCTCAGTTTGCTCTGACAGGCAGAGCTTCACAGGCGTGAACAACGCCCCTATGCCCTCAGCCATCTCTTCTGGCACGGCACACTCGATTGGGCCCTGCTGCCTAACCGCTATTTCGGTCCCTGAGGCGACACAGGTTTCAGAACGCTCACCTTTGGTACGCAAATCGCCGCATGCCTGGTCCTCTGCCTTATCTGATTGGATCTGTGCAAGCTTTGTTTTTTCTTGCTCAATTAGAAGCTTCAACTTCTCAATCTCCAAACGTCGCATCATGACCTCCCGATCATACCGCACGGCAGCCATCTCGATTTTCCGTGCTATCATTTATAGCACGAAACCCCTACACCGACATGGTGAATTCGGAGGAAGCAGAAAGGTCTCCTACCTCGCAGGTTGCTTTCCTCTGCCACGGTAATCTCGTCGCCCTGAGTGACGACAGCGGGCTCCTTGATGCGGATGAGTTGAGTTGAGCCCCGGCTCTCACAGCAGCTCGCTGACTTGCACCTCCAGCCTCGTTCGCTTGAAGGTGCAGATCCTGGAGCCTCTTCGTAGATGTTGGTCCAGCTTAAAATCTTCTGTACAGTGCAGTTGAAGTCGCTCACCCTCCGCAGAAAGCCGCTGCCCAATCCTGTCGGCTGCGCCAGTTGGACTCGGGTTCAGGTCTTCCTCTTTTGTGGTGGTGGAGATGGGGGTCCGTTTGGGCGCGACACGTTGCAGGAGGGAGATGAGACGTAGACGAACTTCTTTGCGGAAATGTACAAGCTGGGTTTATTTACAACTATTTACACATATACACATCGACCAGGGTGGTCGCTAGCATTCAGGACGATCGGGAGCGCCAGGCCAGAGCTCGCCCCTACGAAACCCTGTCCTGCCTGGCCGACTGAACTCGCGCTACACGTAGCGGCTCCTCGTCCTTCGGAACGTGGCCAGCGCAAAGCTAGACCCTGTCCGTCTCGCGATTCCGACTCTCCACCAAGAGTCCCTGCCCAAGTCTCTCCTTTGGCGCCAAAACGCCTCCTTAAATAAGTGTCCCCAGCATTCTGGGGACCAACTTAGTGACCAATGAGAGATGGGCTTCTTACAACCAATCAGAGACACGCCGGTACCCACGAGCTTGTTTGCTGGCGAGGGCCGCATGCCTTTGAAGAAGCCGATAGCGCTTTTGCGCTTTTCCACACACAGTGAAACACTTTGACAATACCACAAAAGCACGCAAGCACCACTTCCATCAGCTGTGGCTCCAAACACTACAGGGTGCATCTGAGCCCTCTGGCCAGAGGCAGAGTAATCACAACTCGTTACCCGAATGACCACTTCCATCAGCTGTGGCTCCAAACACTATAGGGTGCATCTGAGCCCTCTGGCCAGGGGCAGAGTAATCACAACTCGTTACCCGAATGACCACTTCCATCCGGCCTCACGACCATTCGTAATTACACTCAGCTGCCTCCCACGCAAGCTTCCCCCTCAAGTGTCCCTGAAGTTTTCTTTCGCACTGTTCGACGCCGCGGTCGAAGGGTCATTGAACTTAACCCCGACAATAGCCGGGGTCCGCGACTCGTACGCACTGTCCGCGGAACGGATCCCCTTCCGGCACCCCTCGCTGCCATTGCTGCTTTTACCTTTTGGGGCGGCAGCCCTTTGACCCCAGCGTTTCCTCTGTCTGCTTAAGAGCTATGCCGCTTAAAACATCTTAAGATAAGGATCAAGTCGGCGGCGTCCGGGGGGATACGGAGATGGCCCGCTGCCCGGCGGCCCGCAAACTCAACTGAGGGCTCCGGAAATTTCGACCACCTGGGGTTCTTTAACGTGCACTGACATCGCACAGTACACGGGCCTCTAGAATTTCTCCTCCAAAGAAATTCCAGCCGCCGCGGCCGGGATCGAACCCGCGTCTTTTGGGTCAGCAGCCGAGCACCATAACCACGCTGAGCCACCGCGGCGGCTTAAATACTATATGCATAAATAATTAAGACAACGATGTGTGTTTAACCATGTCCGAGTATTCTCTGTCCGCTATGAACCTCTAGCGACAAGCGAGCGCACAGCTGTGAACGCCCACAGCCTACAATCCAAATCAAAAAGGAACAATAGGGTTAGAGGGGTTCGTCCTATGGGGACTGACTGCGTTGTCACAACCAGTTAGTCCCTAAAAAGAGCAATCAATATTCCCTTAGAGAGTAAGTGCAAACGACATCGTCCACTATAGTCTCCCCACGGACTAGCCATTGATAGCTAGGACCAAAGGGTGAAAGTTACTCCCATTTTACTCCCTATTGGCTTAGGGCGTAGTACGTGCATGAAACGTGGCGTGCGCTCAGCGGTGGCCAGGTTAAACGGGAAGGAGGAAGAGGAAGTGTAGGTGGCGCTGTATCAGGCACTCACCGCCGTTCTGCTGCTGCCGGCAGAGGGCGGCCTTGGCCCCATCGTGTGGCTGCCGGCCGTTGGGCGAGGCGACGGGCGTCAGCGGAGGCGGTGGCGACGACGGCACCAGGTTGGGCGTCCACGGGGGGGCCGATGGTTCAAGGGGCGGCATCACGTACAGGACGCCCCTGCGTAGATCGGACACCAATCGGGGCACAACACGTTCGAAACACTCGAAGCACGCACATCGCACAGAGCACCTACAAGTTCGTTCACCTAGAACCTCACGCGCACGAAACTGCTCACCGTGCATGCATTGCCGGTGCCCGGCGCCAGCTGAACGTCGATTAGGGCGAAAAACCAAGTTCCATAAAAAAATGTCCTTAGTCAGAAGAACTGACAGCTAACAGAGGACGGAATAGGCGCCATTCTCCAACGCTATACTGTAGCACAAGCATCGTAAAACGCCTCAAGGCCTGCAGCCCGGCGAAGCCCAAACAGACAGCGTGGCTTTCAAGTGCTCCACCGCGCAAAGCAAGTAAGGCTGTACTTGTCTCACAACCGGTAGGAGGAGCACAACTTTAATCATTGCGAGGCTGACACAAAAAAGTTGCGCGACCCACCCAGGCCAGACACCTTGACGTCATAACAAAGGAAGAAGAGAATAAAAGCCCGCCTGACAAAATAGCTGCATGTTCAGGGGCTCACGAAAACAAAACAAGATGCCGTGAGCTGCCTGCGCATAGAGAGAAGACCCTGTTTTCGCTCAGCTTCCTTGAGCAACGAGGAATTCGGCCTGGATCGCCACGTTTTACTGTCGCACGTGTGTCTTTGTGCGGTGGCAAGTGTAGCGCACGAGAAACCTCCAGATGGAAGGCGACGCCATCTTGGTAGATTCGACGGAATTGTTCCGGCATTGTGCGGCGAGGACGACCATAGATCGAAGTCACCTATCATCCATTCGCCTTGCCATACACGCATCAGCACTTAAAACGGACACCGACGACAAACTGAAGTTGGTCTTCATCGATAAGGCAATGTGTTCTAATCACAAACAAGCTAGAGAAGTGCAAAAAAAAAAAAAACGAAATACAGGTGTCATTCCTATAACCGGACGATTTCGCAGTTAAAATGCATGCGTCGATATCGATTTTTAGGCAAGAATTCCACAGGTTACGCTACACTGCCGTTCACCTCAAAGCGGTAACAAAGCGTCCCTTTCGATAGGAACGTCACGAGTATCAATCGACTAGCGGGAAGTTTTTTTTAATCCAGTTTTCTCGCTGACAGACGCGTATTTTGCTGCCAGACAAATGTCAACAGAGCGAGGGAATCAACATTTTGTGAGAACAACATTGGGCTAGAGTTGTCCACAATGTCTATTTAAGACACTTAGCCCACGAACCGTGCCGAGTTTCACTCGTCTTCGGATAGATTTAATCCGGTTTTAATTTAAGCCTGGCATGCAGCTTGCCTTCCAGCATTCACAGCTTTCTCAAAGCGCACCTCTCGTTTACTCACGCAAGAGAAGAGAGAGAGAGAGAAGACTATTTCCATCATGTACAGTACACAGATGGAGGACGACGGAAAAAAAGCCGTCAATAGGCGGCTTGACGAGTCCGTCGCCCCACTTAATGAAGCGATTTAGGACCCCCGAACCACTTTACATGTCGCTAATCCTCCCGTTGCTTTCTGCCAGTTCTCTTTTCCTGAAGCCAAAAACTCTGCAAAACAGCAAACGTACAGTAAGCAACCGATATACCTGCCATCAGCCGCGCATCCCACACGACAAATTATGTCCAGCAGACATCCCACTAAGGTCCTTACGTCCAAAGCCTGGCTGAGATATCCACCGGATGTATGCTGAATGTCCCAACGCGGACGTCTCGATAGGGATGTCTGATGGACGTACGAGCATGTCCTATTGCTGGAATGATTGCTGGATTTATTTATTTATTTATTTATTTATTTATTTATTTATTTATTTATTTATTTATTTATAGGTATCGCAGAATTAGTATACAAAAATATCAAGCACTTTTCGGGCAAATAACACAGGCTCGAGGTCACGAAAAAAGTTTTGTTTGCAGCAGCATTCACCGACTGCCCCTTACCCTTTCATTTAGTTGTTTCAGACAGCGCAGTGCTCATACACATTCTCTAGGGTTAATTGCACACTAGTTCACACTTATGTAAGAACAGAGAACAAAGATTTTAAAAATTAGCTGAAACTGTCTCTACCGTAAATGTCACGGGGTGGTCACAATCTTCAGGAAAGGCACGAACACCTTCCTGGACGATTGCCCTGCTCTGGGAGTCAATTAAGCAAAGAAGCCAGCTTGAAGGAAACAAAAGAGGAGACAGGAGGAAAGTGGCAACCCAGTGTCACTCGACGTGACCACAAAGGCAAGCAAGCACATGCCAACGACCTCAACTTCTAATAAGTCGAGTCTTACAAAGAGCGCCAGCGCTGACTCCTCCGTGATGGTCTCAGCAAGTGGACGTACCCTCACGCACGCCCGGTGTGGCAAAAAAACCCCGAAAGCCTAGGCAGCAATTTCCGAATACAAGAGCCATCTTTTCGCACTAACCGTATTTTCACGTGTACTACCTGCCATTACATACAAACTGCGGCCGTAATGTGAGCTCTCACTACAGGAAAAAAATATTCCTCACCAGCACGCCTGCCCCCGAAAAATACGACTATGCACTTTCATAACAGTGCGAAGAGTGCTATGTCTGTTGTCAGAAGCTTATCTCCAGTTATGCTCAGCCTACGAGCACAATCTATCTTAGGTGTCATAGGTGTCTTGTGACATATCAAGCCTTCTTCTAATGCAACACTTTTTGAAGCTCATGAGAGCGATGTGAGCAGAGATCGACCTCCACGCCTCAGAGACCAGGCATCGGCACCACAGCATGTCTATGACGATAGGGATCTGAGACGCTCCAAGGTGTGCGGCGCGCACTGCCATGAAGCCAAACTTCTCCCAAAATCCACTTGTAACCCGCGCCCCCTGTTTTCGGCCAATTTTGTGTTTTTTCAGTTTAATTTTCGGTGCCGGTAATACAAGCTAAACTACGGTACACGCGGCGCAAAACAAGCACCCAGCAAAAAAAAAAAAAAAAAAAGATTAGAAAAAGCAGCGGGAGTGAAGACAAGGTCACATCTCGCAGACGTGGTACACGCGGCATAATGGCGCCAAATGACCGAGGCGACGGAGTCAATGACAGCGTCGCCGCTCCGTCCTCGACTAAGAACGAAAATGATAGCCTCGGGGTGGTATAGCGCATCTCGTCGTCGTTTCGCTACACAGCTGACTTCGAGGAAACGTGAACGTTCCCTTGCCGCGTCTTTTTCAACGCCGCCTGCTGAGTAATGTTGTTCGTAGCGGACATTTAGTAGGAGGAAACCGTACGCGTGTGTTCACAGATTTAATAACAAAAAGCGAAAAAAAGAAAGAGAAAAGAGCACTGACACATATTTGTGAACGGTCTCTCTCTGACAACGTTGGTCTCTCAGCTGCACCACGGCTTTGCGCTTTGCGTCAAGCGGCCGTGGCTTCACAGGATGTCCTGGCACGGTCTGACTTTCAGCTTCCGTAGGAGCTTCTCTGCCACAGCAGCAATGAGAGTAATCGGGAAACCAGCTTTCACCAACCTATTGGCCTGATTATTGAGGCTCGCATCTCGCAGGAGGGTGGCAAGTCAGAGAAAAGAAGGCCAGCGGTGCTGCCCTACCATCACAGGGTTTCCCACAATTTGAAAAATGTGGCGAAGCGGTACTCTGTGCCGGTGGTGCTTTTCGCACCGTGCAGATTGGCCTCATTATGCCCCCTTGTTATGTCCGAAGGAAAAAGTACGCAAGACTGCGTGAAGCGTCATGCCAACCCATATGTCAGGTGTCGGACAGGCGTTGTATATGAGGTTCATACTTGGTGGGAAGCTTTACCAACTAGCCATTACCAACTAGCCCAGCACCATGTTTTATTGAAGTATATGAGGTTCCCCTAACGTGTGGCAGGGCATACATCGGTCAGACGGGCCGATGTTTAAATGACCCCTTAAGGGAACACCAGCTTTCAATGAAGACAAACACAGGATCGAATTTAGCCCTACACTGTGGCACTTGCCCGGAAGCTACGAGCGACAAGCCATGCCTAGCTTTGCTAACAAAAAAAAAAAATTTAATGAAGCAGAGATTAGGTCGCACGTGGACTTGCCGAGGCGTTTCTTCGTCAGTAAGCGTGGGGATGACTGTGTAAGTGACCGTTCGATCAACCTTTATGAAAAAGAAGGAAGATATCTGAACTGCGCGTGGTCCTAGATATGACGCTTGCAGGCATATGAGATGTGTTTTCTTTAATATGATTTCAGTCGCGAGTCTGCTTTTTTTGTGTTTCCCTTCAAATCCTTGTTTTTTGTGCGCGCAGTATACTTTGAAGATATGTCTAACCGACTCGTCCAACAACGCACGCTAGAAATTGTTCAGTAGTTCGTTTTGCGGACCGTTGTACAACTTTCTGATTTGAACTGTTTGCCTATTTTCCCTGCTTGAGAACTTGGTTAATTAATATTGACTAATTATGCAATTGAGCACAATACAAAAATAGTGTGACTTGCTCCATACAACAGCCAGCAACATGCATTTGGTCTCGCCGTCTTATAGAGTGCCTCGGCAAATTTTTAAACCCTAGGCTAAAGTTAGCTGGGGCACCCTGTATATAGGCATAGACTGAACTGGCAAAGTTGCGGCTTATACCCCCTTTACGCTTGCTTATACCAAGTGAACCCAGGCGCATCCGGACCATTTCTTTCAGCGAAAACCAGCCACCTCGACTCGACCTGGTTCCTAACCGTCCTGGGAGGGTGATGTTCCGATATATCGACCGCCGGGAAACCTCCGTCGGAAAATCCCTACCCTCCGCCGCGTTGCTTTATACGGCACACGCGGAGTCGAAGAGAAAACCAGCTCGAGAAAAAGAAAAAAATCCGGCCCCGGAGAGTGCATAGTAAGTATACACATACAAAGTGGCAGCCACGTGAAGCCACGGACTCACCGCATCAGAACGCACGCAAAGGAGTCCGTGTCCCGGGCACGTGGTCGTTCGCTGTGCGGCTTCCTTCTCGTGTTGGCCGTCGTGTTTACAAACGCCGCCCGCGGCGTGACTCACACACGCTGCCTACCGCGGCGGCGGAAAGAGTTTAAAGGTTCGCCATCGGTTATATGATCATATGTTTACGTCGTCTACGTGCTCGAACCAGCGCCTGGCAGCGGCGGCGTGGGTGAACGAGTCCATGCGTGTATGTGTGTGTATGTTGCCCGGTTCTCCGACTAGGCGCGTGTGCGCATGCGCGTGTGTGGGGGAGAGAGAGAGTTTGGCGGTTCGCTTTTGATCATGCCGCCTGCATAGTTAGGAAACACAAGCCGCTCGGTCCGCACGTATATATACAGTGCACGTATATATACGGTTTAACCTCGTTATAACGAAGTTGAAGGGGTCCGGTGATTACTTCGTTATGTCCGTAGCGAATTCGTTATAGCCCGTGTTGACCGATCGCTTCCAATGGGAACTGTCATTTCTTCGTTATATCCGTTATTACGTTATAACGAGGTTATAACGTTATAACGAGGCATGCTAGCACGAAGTGCATTTTCGCTTCCACAGAATAAAAAAAACATTCTGGGAGTAAGTACAGAGCCACCACCGACGCTTCTTTGACCGCCAGGGAAGGTCGAAAGTTCTGGAAGCTTTCCTTTCTGTATTGTAACGTCAGCTGCTGCGTCATAACCTGCTATAGCTGATACATCATAAAATGACGTCTTCACGTAGAAAGGTGCCACACGATTCAGTATCGCTAGTCACACGAGCCATAAATCAACTGAACTTCTTATAACATTCGCCTGTTATATTCATTCTTCCAAACTTTTGAAGCTGAATTAAACTTGCGAATTAAACGTGTGTTTCGTATAAAACGTGACCGCCAACTTCAACTTTTCTTCAAACACGCCTCAGGCCACAAGACCGAGCGGCATAGCGGACAAAAGTACACGAAGCACACAGCAACGCTCAGTGACCGAGCGCAAAATTGAAATGTTTGTTGAATTTCATTCCAAGAGTAATTCGTTTTTTGTTGTTGTCTGGCTATTTTTGACGGCGTGAACTGAAACGGGTGAGCTGGTGGTCTCACCTATACCTGCCGTCCTCTGTTTGGACGATAGCGGAGAGCTTTTCATGACAGAAATATCAAGCAATAAGGCATAAACAGCCGATAATGGAGTTGACGATCGCGCACACACTATAGCAGCGGAATAAAAACGTTGAACAGTGCGCTAGAAAACGACATTTATCCAAATGAAATTCTAAAAGGTAACGAAACTAGTTACAGATTGACAGATGCGATTAGAAAGATATATGCTTTTTCGTCTATGCACGCCGTTGGCGTTGGCTGCTTGACGTTCCGGTTCTCATCTTTATGAAATAGAAAATTTCACAATATCGCCTCCACGTGCTCAGCTCCATGACTTGCCTTTAACCGTTGTGACCATCGGCTCCCCATATCATGCTCTAATAATTTATCTTTCTTATATCTTAGCATCAACTTTTCATCACTAATTTCTTCGTTTTTACTTTATCGCTTGTTCATTCTCTTTATTGAGCACGACGACCGACGACGAGCGAGCAGACACACGCGAGTTGGCGTTTTCAGCGTGACACTCCGACGTATATACTGATTACGAGATTATCTCCCCCCTGTGTGTATAAACAACGAGCAGCTAGGCGCGCCGTCGACAACGCACGCAAACGTTTATTCCCGACCCAAGTCCCTTCTTATAAGAACGCTGAAACAATGATGGTCCGGCTTGCGTGACGCCGGACAGCGGATTACGCAGTCAAATATTAAAGAGAAGGACGGCAGACGAAACAAAACAAAAATGAAACAAAAAAGATAGAGCAGAGGCGGGTGCCCTTGTTTAAACCGCAGGGCCAGCCCGACCAGCCCGGTCCGAGAGCTCCATTATCATCACGCAATGTAGGAAACGGGGTCACGGTCCGCTCAGCCAGCTAACCGCCCGCGCGAGCAGAGCTAGAGCACAGCAGCGCTCGCTAGCTGGTGCGCTACGTGGTACACTACACACGTCGCCTCCCTCCAAAGCGAAGCAAAACACAACATCCCAGCAGCTAGCGGCCGGGGCGCCGACACCGGCAGATTCATTATCGATCTCGTGACGTTCGAAGAGCGCGGCCCAACGGAGAAGATCGAGCTTCTTTACAGCAGCCAATCATAACCTCCCCCCGGAGCAACGTCGAGCTGCCATGGCCCGCTGCCTGAAGCAGAGCAGATGGTGGTGCATTGACTCTAGCGCGGCGGAAATACGACGCGCCCGCTGGAGCTGATTACGAGCGTACAAAGTCCTGCGTCGACAGCGTTACTCGCTTTCTATTGAACGAACCGACACACGAATCAACACGCTTTCAGTTCGTTACGTGTACAAAGATGCACTGCACCGTACGATCTATCGCAAGTAGGCGGCAGTTTTGTTGACATCGGTGAAGAAACGGCGCCGAACACAAACCAAGCGCTAAGCAAAACTTTCACAGTGTTTTTGGCGCACACAAAATGTGCCGACGAAGCCACGCTCCGGATGTTTATGACGCACGCACTGAGCGGCATGAGCACGCGCACTCGAAGGGGACAGATACCAGCCCCTAGCAAACCAGTAAAACTTGTATGAGAAGTGGCCGCTACGCGCAGCCGCTAACCGCGCGTCGGCCTACTTAACGCGAAGAAAACACGGTGCAAAAGCTGGCTGTTCATACTCGTCTCAAAAGATTGTTTCGCGCGACAGTTGGAACCTTTCCCGTCGACTGAACGCCCCGAGGATGAGAACGTACGGAACGATGCCAATAAAGATAGAAGCGCCCACTTTCTGAGCGCGGGATTTTGTACAGGAGAGCGAGACAGAACTGACGTCCCTGGAACAAATGTTTTGGGGTCAAACTCTTCGGATGGAAGCGTACTATTAAGAGACAAAGTCATAAACAGGTCGCACGGATGCTACCAAGCGCGCGCACGGGGTTGATACGCTCTCCCGCGGCTCGCGAGTGGCTTCTAATGATGTCATCGACCTAACGCGGCAGTGTCTATTAGCACGTCCGCATCCGCAGCACAACAGATCGCGACGTTGATGCCGCTACAGCTAAGCACTGTTCCTTCTAGTTGCGACGATCAGGCCATTAACTAGCGAGAAAAGATATCTCTGTTCGCAGGCCAAGCTGCCCGATGCGGCGCGCGGCTCAGCGTCGAGGAGCAAGCGTACGATCGGCGGCCCCAGTGGCCGTTCAAAAGAATGGAAGCTCTCGTTTACCCACCTGGCTACTGTGGCCATCTCCGCCTATCCGAGTGGTCCGAGGTCTTTTAAGCGAGACTTCTTGCTGACAGGCATGCTACCGACGCTTCCTCCCCCGTCGTGGAACAAACGAATAATTTTACATTTTGAAATCGCGAGGAACAATCAAAACGACGGACATCCTCGCGAGGCGAGGGAAGGAAAAAAAAGGAAGAAAAAAGAAAGAGGTCGCGCCTGACCAGTGAGGGCATCTGGCGTCGGCGCCGAGAACGATACCCGCCGTGCAGGTTTTGGTGTTGCCTTTGAGGCGCCCGCTTTGGGCGCGTTTGCTCCGCGCGGCAGAGACGTGTTCGTGAGAAAGGCGGAACGCAATGCTCGCAATTCAGCGCCAAGAAGAGAACAAAAAAAAAAAAAGAAACAAATACGGCCTTCCGAGGCTGCAATTCTGAAATTACGCAGGAACCAGGGGCGGTTCTAACAGGTAGAAGTAAATTTCTCGTCCCTTTCCGCTGGCGAAAAATGTTTTGATTAACCTTATGCACCCCCCCCCCCCTTTTTTTGTGATTAAACGTTAAAAAAAATGTACTGCGAATATAAAACCACCCCTAAAGCCCCACCATGAAGTGCTGCTTACAAAACCGCCCCTTGCATGACCACGTGCCATCGATGCCACGTGTCTTTGAAGCAGCGCATATTTGAGTATGCGCAACTATTTCGAAAGGGGGGGGGGGGGGGGGGGGGGTTCATTCCAAACGACAGCCCTGCCTGAGATGTTGGGGAGAGAGAGTGGCTCGAAGCGAAGATGATGATGGCCCTCTCTGCTCCCCACCCTCCCAGCTCTGCCCTCTTAAAAAGGGTGTATGCTTCTGCCATTGTTTTGTACGACAGTGAACCGATTACTGCCTGCACCCAGCAACAAACTTTATGAAAACAAAAGAAAAAGTCAATAGTCTGTTAGTGACCCTTCGCATCACGTCAAAAGTTTGCACTTCTGCGTTGGATTCATCGGTTCTTCCGGACTACAGTTCCATGCCTGAGCGAAAGATGGAGTATTTCTGAGCGGAATCACGACTCTCAACCTTGGCTGGGTCATGGCATCCTCGGCGAACTGTTGCCTAAGCTGCTCCGAAGATCCACTCTCGCACATGTCGGCCGTGTAAAGGACGTGGAAGAGCTGTTTGGAGTTGAGCGGAAGGTTTAACATTTCCTGCTGTACGGCGACGCCGCTTTCAACCACATATTTTGAGAACACTGACACGGCGGGCTCCATAGCAACGTTGTCCAGGAAGTCGTAGGTTGTGGTGACCACGGAACGGACTTTCTCGTCGTGCAGATTGTTGGAAATGATTCTGTACTGAGACTGCAGGCATCTCGTCGTGCGCGTCAACGTCTCCGTGGGGTTGGGCATCACTGGCAGCCCTGGATGCGGGTACGAGTTTCGGTGTAACGAAGCGACCAGAGCCGTCATGATGCGAGTCGCCACTCGTGGCGTCTGGAATAGAAGCCCCGCGTCAGTGTCCGGAACACTGAAGTTAAACAGCGCGACTGGGACATACACGGAGCGGGTCTCGTAGTCGAATTTCGGGTACGTAGCGAAGATGGACCCCTTCCACTCTGGGTAGGGTGCGAAGCTGGCGTCCGCGATGGTCAACAGCCTGCGCTCTGTGTTCTTCCTGACGAAGTCCGAGTAGACACTCAGGAGCTCTATATCGGTGCCGTTGGGCAGGGCTGGAAGTAGCGAGCTGAATGCCTGTCCACTATCCTCTCTGATCCAGGACGGGTAGAACACTTCGAATCCAACGTCTGAAAGGATGTTTCTAGCCTTTATCTTGTCAGCGGCGTCCATCCAGGTGAAGTTGCTCACTGCCAGAAGCACGGTACTCTTCAGATCGTTCAACAGCGCGGTGACCCGCTCAATGCTGAGCAACTTATCTGTGGCCTTGAAGAACGCCCGCTGGTAAACGAAGGGTATCGCGTCTTCCAACATCCTCAAGCAAGCCTTCCATCTGGGCCACTCTAACTTCTTGTGTCCGGTCAACTGGCGCATCCGTACAGATGCCAGTTCGACGAAGGCTTCGCTGAACATGAGCGGCGAGACGTGAAGGACGGCTCTAAAGCCCAAGTAATTCAGCAGATCGTGGTTTTCTGTCATGTGGATTACTGTCCTGAGTGCCTTCAGGTAACGCATGTTTTTCACAAGCAGCCTTGTCTTTTCGTTCACGCTGATTATGCCATCGAAGAGTAAGCCAAGGAACTGCGCGTAAGATGGAAGGTTGTGGACGGTGGTCATCTTGGCTTCTTCCACGTAGTTCCTCTCGCCGCGTGTACTGGTGATCTCGGCAAGCTTTTCAGAGAATGCAAGAACCTTCTCCGCCTGATTGAGGTACTTGTAAGGACTGAACATCTTCATCGTTCCTCGGACCACATGCGAATACCAGTTGGGCAAGAACACATCCTTCGTGCCAAACAAGCCGATTGCAATGTCAGGCTCGTCGATTGATATCACAAGCGCCGTATCGTTTTCGGGGTCTTTCTCAACCGACACCGCAACCAATGTTGTCAGTCCAAGGTGTCGGTAAAGAAGCACGACAGTTCTCCATAGATCGGCTCTGCTGACGCTATCGTTCTGATACGGCCAGTTTTCCAAACCAACGGCGGTCAAAAGTGACCGAAGGTGAGCGGACTGTTCTTTCTGTTTTTCTCTGTCGCTTTTGTTGTTGTTGTCATGCATACACAGATCTATAAGCGTCTGTGCATAAGCAAGTGGTGACGTGGAGTTCTCGGCGAAATCTTGCTTTTCACCTGCTTTGTACGGTTGGTCCTCTTGCTCTGGTAAGTCCAAAAGTGAAGCTTTCAGCGTGTTCTCGACCTCTTCGGCAAACAAAGAGTCTTGCGAAAATGCTCCTTTTTTCTTTGTTCTCCACGACGAGCAAACGAATTCGTAGAAGTCTCCACAAGGTGAAACAGTCCAGTTCAGGCTCGCTTTAAAGCGGTCAGTCATACTGCGACAGAACGGCGTGTGGCAGCGAGGAATCTTTGGTCTAAACTTCGCAGTCGTTTCTGTGTCCTCTGCCGGCACGGTCCACTTGGGATTCAGGTAGAACACTTTGCCATCGGGTCTTGCAGCGGCAGGTGCTTTGTCCTTTGGTGTGGTCAGCGTGGTGGTGCGAGGGCTTGGGTCCTCTTTCGGCTCGGCGGCCAACTTCCTCTTGTCTTCGCGGTTAACGGAGAAAGTGAGGTTGAGGAACGACAGGTCCCTCTCCGAGAGCTTGCCGCTCACGACGTAGAAGGAAAACAGTCCCCCCGCGACTAGCGCAAGGGCGACCGTGGTCATGAAGAAGACCATGCGACAGCATCCACCTGGTTTGGAGGGCGGGTCTCTCTTCTTGTTGGTCTCCTCTTCGGCGGAGGCAGCGGCGGCGCGGCTCAGGAGTTCAAGCAGAGCCTTGTTCAGCCTCTGCTCAGGCATGGCCTCTAAGGGCCCGTAGCGGGGGTCCATGGCGGGGTAGGCGCTCAGCAGCAAAGGCGCTGGGCCCAGGAAAGCTGGCTGCGGCGGCGGTGGCTTGAAGAAGGGCGGCAGCGTTGCTGGGTGCGGGTTGGTGCTGGCCGTCTTGGCGGAGTCGCCAGGCGTCGGCGAGTGGGCTGGTGGTTGGTCGCCAGGCGCGGTCGCGTAGTGCATGAAGTAGCCCATGGGCAGATAGGTGGTCGGGTTGGGGCCTTCGTAGCTTGGGCTCGGCCCCAGTGTAGAGAGCGATCGGCGCGAGGTTTGCGGTGGATTTGAGGAGCGTTTTTTGGGTTGCGGCGACCGCTGGAGCGACATATTCTTGCCTTGCCTCTTGGCCAGTCTTTTTCAGGAGGTGTACGCGGCCCAGGTCGCTGTCGGCGCCGCCGGGCCTGATGGTTCTGTCAAGGTTCTTCTTCTTCTGGATAAAGCGCCGCGAGCCGGCGCGCCCCTGTGCCTTTCTGCTTCCTTCTCCTTGCTATCGTGTATACCTGAACGGTGGATCGGCTTGCCAAACTTTTCAAATGAACACAAGTCAATGACGCCGTTATGGAATCAGAAAACTAAGTATCTTAAATTCATCTGTTACGAATAAATACTGTTATCAGAAACTGTAAAGTGGTTACTTAATTGATGTGTGAATCGCAAACGGGTGACTGTTAGTGCATCCTATTGTAAGTGAGCCCGCTAATTGGCATGATTCCTAATAAGTGCTCACGCAGTCTAGCCGACTGCTGCGTATTGGCATGATTATCAGTAAGCGAGCAGCCAGCATGCTTACTAAGCATGATTTATCCTTCGATCATGCACTGTGCACATGTGTTACCGTATGCCAGAAGAGCTACTACTGGGGCCAGTTGTAAATACGTTCTTGAAGGTACTGGTGAGCGCTATCAGAATACGGAAAGGTACGAACACAAAGGACAAATTGTAACAACGGTTTATTCTCTGAAGAAACATGACTATAAACACATATTGACGTCATATCATACACAGAAGAGGGAATGGCGCACGGCGCTGACAGGAATGATATGAAGGATAAAAAGGAAAAAAAAACAAGAAAAAAACAATCAACACGTGCGCATACAACAGGCGAAGATTACTATTCTTGAGGTAGGTTAATTCAGTTCCCCCTAACATCACCGAAGGCGAGCTGACGCATTGCTTATCTGGAGCAACATGCATTGCGGAAGCTGCGATAATTTCACGTTCCCGTCTATTTCAAGCTTATCTGGAGCAACATGCATTGCGAAAGCTTTGATAATTTCACGTTTCCGTCTATTTCGAGCCTGACCTATAACCGTGGTAGTGATTTGCATTTACGGTGTACGCAATGAGGTGCCAGGTTCCAGGATTTTGCAAGTTGTTCACATGATCTCTCGTGTTCTCTAAGCCTCTAGTTAAGGCACCTGTCCGTTTGCCCTACGTATACGTTCGTTGACAGCTAAGCGGAATGCTGTAACTTTTGCCCCCAATGGTCATCATCATCATCAGGGCAAAGGCCTCTCCCATGTCTCTCCAATTAACCCTGTCGTTTGTCAGATGCCGCCACTGTATCCCCGCAAACTTCTTAATCTCATCCGCCCACCTAACTTTCTGCCGTCCCCTACTACGTTTGCTTTCTCTTGGAATCCACTCCGTTACCCTTAAGGACCAGCGGTTATCTTGCCTTCGCATTACATGCCCTGCCCAAGCCCATTTCTTCCTCTTGATTTCAACTAAGATGTCATTAACCCGCGTTTGTTCCCTCATCCACTTCGCCCTCTTCCGATCTCTTAACGTTACACCTATCATTTTCCTTTCCATAGCTCGCTGCGTTGTTCTTAACTTAAGCTGAACCCTCTTTGTTAGCCTCCACGTTTCTGCCCCATAGGTGAGTACCGGTAGGATACAGCTGTTGTATACTTTTCTCTTCAGGGATATTGGTAAGCTACCATTCATGATCTGAGAGAACCTGCCATATGCGCTCCACCCCATTCTTATTCTTCTAGTTCCGGATCTGCGGTCACTACCTGCCCTAAGTAGACATATTCTCTTACTACTTCCAGCACCTCGCTACCAATTGCGAACTGCTGTTCCCTTGCTAGGCTGTTGAACATTACTTTGGTTTTCTGCATGTTAATTCTTAGCCCCACCGTTCTGCTCTGCCTGTCTAACTGATTGATCATGCTTTGCAGTTCTTGTCCTGAGTGGCTTAGCAAGGCAATGTCATCAGCGAATCGCAAATTACTCAGGTATTCTCCATTAACTCTTATCCCCAACTGTTCCCATTCCAGTCCCCGGAATACCTTTTGTAAGCAGGCAGTGAAGAGCATTGGCGAGATCGTGTCTCCCTGCCTGACACCCTTCCGTATTGGAATTTTATTGCTGACTTTATGGAGAACTATAGTAGCTGTGCAATCGTTATTAAATATCTTCCAATATTTTCGCATAACACTCTTCCACACCCTGATTCCGCAATGCCTGCATGACAACTGAGGTTTCCACTGAGTCGAATGCTTTCTCGTAATCAATGAAGGCTATATATAGGGGTTGGCTATATTCTGCGCATTTCTCTATCACCTGATTGATAGTGTGAATGTGATCTATTGTCGAGTGTCTTTACGAAACATGACTAATGGTACTATACTGTGAAAGGCAGTGACTTGGAAGCAATCCCGATCCGACATACGAGCGTTGGGAGGCAACCCTTCTTAGCCACAATGGGTTCTCCTATACTGAACCCACCCGGTATTTGTGCTCTTAATAAGTTGTGCTTAATAACTTGTGCTTAATAATTTGTGCTGTTAATAACTGGCCATGCACGGCATTCATGCCGACAGGCGGGCGTCATACCCTCCTTCTCCTTCAACCGTAACCACCCGTGTAACCCTCCGGAGTGTGGTAATCTACACCTGTTCAGCCTCCCACGGCGCAGTGGCGGCACTGGCTCGACAATCCTCGCCATTGCGCATTACTTTTACAGATTGTTTCAACCGTTAGTTCACTCTTACAAATTATTCACGATCATCACATCACTCATAATATTCAATCAGTGGGTACCCGAGCCATGCGGCGAAACGTTGTGCGGACTGTCGATTTCGATATGTATGAGGTCCTGGCGGAATTGAATCGAGTTTTTTTTTTACTGCTCTGTTTTTCTCTTTATTTTTTCTTCTTTTTAGGAACATTTACTTCTTTTTCATTTTTCTTGAATTGGCGTTAAGTCTGGCAAAGCTTTGCTGGTCCGGGCACCCTCCCTCTCTTTTACGTTTTTTTTTTACGTTTTCTGAGAGGACCAATAAAAGGGTAAAAGGGTAACCGCCCCTTCGTTACAACGGCTCTCAGCACCGACGCTCAAAAGTAATGTTCCATCCGGGCAATTTTCGCTTTTGGGAGGAATTTTTAGAGCAAAAGTTTTCTCACTTTCAAAGTTGATGGAGTTTTCGAGCTGCTGCAGAGGAAAAGAGAGTAAAACAGGGAACTCTGGGCCTTATTGAGGGAATTTTCGTTACGGCATGGAACTTCACTGACGGTCAACCCAAGGAACGGGCGATGAACACAGCTGCGCTCTAATATGGCTCACAAGGCCATGTGCGCAGTCCCCAGTGACCACCGTCTATAAAGATGGCATAGTGCACGCACATCCCATGACTCTCTCTCTTTCGGGTACATATTGCGTGCATACACGCTTTCATTCCGTCCATCGCCCACTAAGAGTGAGACAGCTGCCGCTCATTGCTTAGCTCCTGCGTACAATTAAAAATGGAGTATTTTTCAATTAAAATGCTTAAGCATTAAAATTGAAAAATCATTAATGCTAAAGCTTTGCAGGAAATGGTTTAAGCGCAGGGAATTACTTCCGGGAATAGGAAGGGCCTGTTAATAGTTCTTACACCTTCCTGAGACATGTTTAATTGGGCGGTGCATTATTTGAGCTATGCGACCGTTCGAAGATACGACGAGATCTTCTCGCAAGAAGTGAACTAGATGTCTGGATTGGATTCGACTGTAAACACATTTATAGAGCTCTAAAAAAATATTGTGGTTGTCAGCGCGTGTCAGTCAGATCTTCTGTCTTGTCAGCCGGCGATCGAGATCGGTTGAAGCAGTGGTCATCTGCCCATAGTCCAGGGCTCCGCCACGCTGCACCAAACCTATTTTGTCCTCGCAGCAGTCGCTGGCCTGCTGGAAAAAAAAAAAAAACGCCTCGGAGACGCCTCTTAACGTCACGTCATGATACCCAAGATGGCTTGCTCATGTTGGCAAAATGTATTTTAGATGCAGACAGTGGGTTCGGAGTCAGAATGCAACCTTGGACCCGACGCCAAGGCCCATAAGCGCAAGACAGTCCTCATGGAGTGGCAAGACAAAAGCTCCTGGAAGAGGATTTTCTGTTAGAAAGCGGAGTAGAACACGAAGGACAGAATACGCAACGTCCCGTCGCCTTCCTTCGCTTTCTGACCCGTTTTGACGATTTTAAATCAAGAACTAACCTCTCTGAGCAGGAAAATGTGCAGCCATGCTGAACAAGCGCTCTCCGAAACCTCCACAGACAGCATGCTGAATGGACCGGAAGCGGTGGCTCGGATCGACAGCTTATGGCGCCTGGAAGCCGGCCCCACTGTTGTGCGCATCAGGACAGTACAAGGCCCTCGTTAAAAAATTTGGCCCCTTTAACAGCTCTGATTTCTTCGTTGACTGCCGAGTCGATAAGCGCCGTATCCCGTATCAAGGAGCACATGCAGCAAAACGTGTGAGGATACAAGCGATTGCGCAATGAACAATTCGGTGCAAGTGCAATCTGCTAGGCTGTTCCGGATAACGGACCCGACACAACTTGTTTTTGAGTCCGTTATCGCCTTCTGTTGCTTTCTGTTCGCCGCTAAGAAAAGATTAGAAGTAACGCGGTGCCACCTTCCTTCCTGTAGCAAGAAAAAGTGTGAAGTTTTAAGCCAAATAATGCGATAAGATGTCGCTAATGCCGCGGTACCTCGTTGGCCTATTATTTTAGTGCATTGGCACTTAGAGAGAGCATTCCCCGCATTTAGCTGTTGTTTGTCTGGAGTCTGCTTTGTGGCATGTGGTGGGCAGATATACATATGCAGCGAAGTGTACGCTTCGTTATAAAGGAAACATTTTTATTCGACTCCACGTTTCGATCGGAGGAGCGTTCTTTTTCAAGACTTTTGACTCTTGAAAAAGATCGGTCCTGGGATCGAAACGTAGTCAAATAAAAATGTTCCCTTTAACAAAGCGTACACTTCCCTACGTATTCTTTTAAGCAGTCAAGCCCTTCATGCTCTCGTGTGCGTGCGTGCGTGTGTGTGTGTGTGTGTGTGCGTGCGCGCGTGCATGCGTGCGTGCGTGTGCGCGTGTGCGTGCGCGCCGTCCCTCATAGCCTGAGTCTCTTTGGGACGTTAAACCCCCATGAACCACACACACACGCACGTACGCACACGCACGCACGCACACACACACACACACTGCCATCCGCGCTTCATCCTGCTCTAGTGCCTAGAGCACTATAATTCTGCCATCCGTGAACGCTAGATATCTGAACACCGTAACAGAAGTGAAAACCAAAGTGCTAGCGCACCTAATTCGCAGTTGGCCTAACTACGCAAATCGACCATCTCATTTTTGACTTGATGCCCGCGTTCCTAAAAAGAAAAGAAAGAAGATGATAACGTGCCCAAAAGTAACGGGGGGTCCGTTTCCCGGAACAACCTAGCAGAGGTCATTTGAAGCCGGCCAGTCCATTGCGCGCATGTGTGTATTCTCGCAATTTTCCCTCTGTGCTCCGTGATATGGCGCTTATCAACTCGGCGGTCGACGCTCGCGCGTTCAAGTTGTAAATAGAAAGGGTGTAGGCGTTTCAGGTAAGATCTGTCACAATTTCTAAAGATAAGATGCTTGTGTTATAGAAAAGCGCTTTTTTCCACATACACTGTAAACAAAAATAAACCCAAAAGGGAGTATAAATGGTGGCGGCCACCCTTTTTACTCCATTCGTGAAAACATTTACTCCATGAGTGTAGAGTAAAAAGGTGGACTGTCCTTCATTTTACTCCCATGAGGTAATAATGGAGTAAAAATGAGGATTTACCTGCATTTACTCCAGTCTAGAAAGGGAGTTAATTGTGCCAAATACTCCACCAGTGCCGAAATGGAATAAAACCATGGGCGTCCGGAGGGGGGGGGGGGCAAGGGGGGGCGGTTGCACCCCCCTGGAAAATCACTCACTCGAACCGTGAGTGATGGCCGCACACCAGGGGCGGTGGTGCGCTCAGTCAAAAGGGTAAAAGCAGCCCCGCATGGTCACATCTGCGAAATGCCGCGTCCGGGCGTGCGTCGTTCCGCCGTTTTCAAACCACGCCATCGTTAGCTCTACTGAAGGGCGACCTGTTCCAGACATACAGCGGCACCGGCGAGCATGTGTTTCGAGCCGCCTTGAGATGGGTGTCTGTTTCTTTGATCTCTAGAGAGATAGCGACACGGAGGCAGACAGTGCACGGGGCATCTTGTTTTCGCCTATGTCGTTACGCCGGTCACCGATGAATTCTTAAGGAGGGAAGGACAAATCAGCCGTGTCCACCCCCGCTTTGTCGGGCTGCTCAGGGGCAAGCGGGCGATGAGTTGGCGCCGCCGCCGCTCGATGTCTCCTCCGATCCACGTGTAGCGCAGTTCGGTAGAAGCGCCGCTTTCAGAATCTCCGGCAAAGGGGATTAGCTGCTTTTGTTCACGGCGACGCAGTCTCCCGAGGCGCCCCCACACCAGCGTTCTTTGCGTCTTCTGTGAAAACCAGCGCCTTTGGTCAACGCAGCCCGATGGCGCCTGCCTGGCTCGCCTGTCACCTCTGGCTGGGCCTCAAATCACAACAGCGCCCATGTACTGTGCGTGTCAGTGCATGGTAAAGAGACCCAGGTGGTCGACATTACCCGGAACTCTGTACTACTCCATCCCTCATAGCCTGAGTCGTTTTGGGGCTCTGAACCCCATAAAAACACAAAAACAAATTTTCCGACCGCGGAGTGGCGAGTGTCCCTTCCCCTCGGAAGTTGCGCGGCGTTCCTTTCACCCCCAAAGTGCGCATTCGGGGATACTGCGGCAAGTAAGCCCTCGCACGTGTGCGCGCCTCTGTGTTTGTGCTTGGGTGTTTTTAGTGGCCGGTTGTCAGCGAAGCTGAGAACAACCAAGACAGCGGACGAGAAAACGACGAGCGGCGAGCAGTGTGTGTGGGGTTGCTCGACTGTGCGGATGCGCAAGCAAGATGGAGCGAGGTGTATGAAGCTGCGAGCGTGCATTTATCTTGTAAATAAGTTTTCGTTGTATATATAGTCATCTTTTGTTTTCAACGTACGCGTTCAACAGTTTTTCCAATCAATGTGTATGATGAGTGTGCACCGAGAGCGTGTAATGAAGCACAGAAGTGAATTTATCACACGTGTAATTACGCAATTCGCCCAGAAAAATCCGAGGCGCCTACAGTTGCTGTTCAAGGAAGACTGACTGAGTGACTGTAGTTGCGTGTTTGCGAACATATTGTGCTGTGTGCTGGTCATCAATCCGGGTGAGTCGAGTACCCGTATGCAGGAAGACTGAGCACTCTTCTCCACGAAGTGATATAGCATCTTTTTGCATTTTTTATTAATTTTAGTTGTTTCTTCGTTGATAAACTCCAATGTACCTCTCCTAGCCGCGCTTTAATTTGCTGTTTGTAATTTTTCTTTCATGTGTGCATTTTGTTTAATTTTTATTTATATATAAATAAATAAATTTACTCCGCAAATAGCGCCTTTTTGCTACGAACATACCCCCCCCCCCCCCCCCCCCCCCCCCGGGGCGCGTGTTTCCGTTTGCTAGCCGCTACAGACAAACGCAATGTTGCCCACACCAACGCGCGCGCGGAGGACCTGTTGCCATGACAACTATGAACACGCCAATGTTGCCTACGCCAACGCGCGCGCGGAGAAGCTGTTGCTACGACAACTCAGGCAAGAAAATGCGACGCTGGTAATTGAAAATGGCGACGCCCTGCCGCCTTCCGGTTTTCGTGCCTTTAGGATAACAAGTTGTCCAGCTTTTCGACAACGCAGGTAAATTTATTTAACGCCGGTGAGGCGGTGATTATCAGGAGCGACGATGTGTGCCGTTTGGGCAAGCTTAGGGCGTATCGATGCCCACCAGTTCGGAAGCAACGATGTCTGCCGCTTGCGGTGACCATCACAGTGCCGTTTGGACAAGCTTAATTCAAGGTGAGTAATTTATTCGCTTTCATGCTTTTCGATGGCAGCTTGTCGTGCTTTTCGATAACGCAGGTAATCTATTTTATGCCGGTGAGTAATTTTACACGCCATTTGAGAAGCAACGATGTCTGCCGCTTGGGATAAGTTTAATCACGGTGTAAGAATAATTTAGGTGTTGACACTGCGGCCGGCGCACCGTCCTGGTTGTGTTCGCCGCCGGCGCTGTTTCCGTTTCTCGGCGACAGGTGGCGCTAGTAGGTGGAGGCTCTCGGATTTGCGCTGCGTAGGTTATCGATGCTAAGCGTTGCTCGTTTGTCGCGCTCGATATCGGGGTATATAGAAAAGTATGCACAGGCATGAATACACCGGGATTCTGCAGTAACAAAACTGATTATCTAAATGAATGTGCAACTGATTTCTCGAAGACGTTTTTATTATAGCTCTGATAGCTAGCATACGTTGAAGCCAGTATATCAATCGTATTTTCGAGTTGCGCCCGCCAATGTTAGCTAATTAAAGCAAAAATAAATAAATTGTAGCAGGATTTTCGGGGAAATAGCCTAAGGACAGCTAGCCAAAATGCCGTTCCAAGCTTCGGTCGTCAACCCAGCGATCTCGCGCTGTGCGCTGGCGGTGCGGCTGCCGCCGCTGCTCATCTTCCTCTTTACAAAATAAACGTCCTCAAAGCACCTTGAACCATTGCACCTCTAGCTTACACATGTACTTGGTTACAAACTTCGCTCGACACACGACCCCTACGCAGACTTCTGCTCAGTGTTAAGGCGATGGCAGTTATACTTTGCGCCAGTACTGCAAGCCGTGTGCAGTACAGCTTGATGAAGGGCATGTCACACGGTTAAATCCATCGCAACTCTCAAAGCAGTATATCTTGTGCTAGTTGCCCATGAATGGGCATAATTTTTCTATTCTACTCTGTCATTTCAAGAGAACAATGCGCGCTCTTATATTAGAAAAAAAAAAGTCCGACCTGAAGTAGGTCTCGTGGTGTGTACAGTGCTCTTACATTTGTGTAGAATATTAGGAATGGTATACTGAAAGGGGGGCTGAACATATAATTTATTCTGTTACAAAACTATACATTACATGACACAAACTGTTTAAAACATACATTCACAAAAAATCTAACAAAATTAGTACATTCTGTAAACTTGGCAACACGATTCAGGATGAACAAAGTTTTGCAAGCTTTTTTTTTCTCTTGAGCTTGTTTTTTCAAGTTCATGGCTGCAGCTTTGCAGTGCTGCCTCATTCTCATGGTTAAGAAATAGTGCAGAATTTGTGCAATGACCTCTTCTTTGTGCTGAGCACATGGAAAAGTCAAGGTCTTTGTGTCAAGCACATGCTCCACCGTTTCCCAGTATACAGACTGACTGTCGGCATTTTTTGTATAGTGCTCCTCAGCTACTCTCAACAGCTCAAAGAGATTCACGTTGGGGTGCAACAGACCACCCCTGCTCTTTGTGTTGGTCAGGGATGCTTCAGCAGAGCTGTTTTCCGGAATGGTAAAAGCAGACCGGCAACAATCGCACATGGTGGCTTTCATCAACTTTCGGCTCAAGAATCCAACCACATAGTAAAGTATGCAGTCAACGACTTGCGCTGTATCCTTTCCGTTTACTGTGATAACATCCTCACATTCCCAGTCCTCAACAAGAATCAGTTTATCAAGCTTTTCTTTTAGCTGATCAATGAAGCCAGGCGAAGAGTTGCTTGCACTGCCTAGTTCGATCAGTGCTCTGAAGTCTGATGCGTCTAGTAATGGCTTCTCATCGACCACGCAGCAATTCCCAAACTTGGGAGGCCTCAGAAGGCTGTAAATGGACATTGTATTGTACAGTTGCATAAATGTTGGCATTGAAGGATGGTCATTCTGGCTTCCAGCAAGTCTTATCTTGCCAAAGAATCTTTCGATCGGATCTTGGTTCATTTTATTTGTAAGAACGTATCTGAACTCGTACTGATGCAAAAGAACCTCACAAAGCTCTTTAGTTGACCTCAAGGTAACTCGGAGCCCTTCAGAAGTGCTTTTTGTCAGGAACATATCTTTCGTGATATTTCCACTCTGCAGCTCTTTTTCCCAGTTATCCAACCATTCTACCCCACGTGACAGAATGCCTAGGTCAGAGCCCTGCTTTGTGACACCTTCATGAGGAAACCGCAGGTTCAAGGCATCGAAAAGATTATTAGGAAACAATGTGAATTCTTGCGTGGCTTCAGTGTCTCCCAGACTGCGCACACCACGGTTTCTGTAAAATTCAATACCTGCTGCCATCGAGCGACTGAACACTTGCGTGGCAAGCTTTACCCGCATCTTTTCACAGTTGCTTGGATAAATGTGGGAATGTGTTATTTTTGGACACACCTTCAAAGCTCCAACATTCGCTTGGTCTTCTTTATAAACTGCTGCATAGTCCTCCCACCTAATCCAACGTCCCTCCTTTTTCAGGTACCTTTGTTGCAAAAGACGGTTTCTGATGCATTTAAAGAGGTGTGGAGCATCAGAAAATGCAAAAACTTTTCGTGTGGGGTCGCTTGGATGCGTGAAGGAGTTCCGGCAGGCTTCTAGTGACCCACTTATACCCAGTGTTCGCCACATAGTCCTGTTTGTCGAAGCTCCATCACAAACAAACCCATGAATTTTTGCTCCAGCTTCCTCCATAAGTAAAATTGCCTGAAGGAGCAACTGTGCAAGAATAGTACCCCTCGCGGCACCTTTTGCTGCAAAAACACCTATTGGCTGAGCATAACTTTCACCAAAAGGGCAGAACATAAAAACAAGAGCATGGTCTGCAAGCTCGCTACTGTTTTCCGTCTCTGATGCCAGACCGACGTAGGTCATTGTCTTTGAGTTGACAGCCTTACTTTTACGGATTTGCATCTCATCAAAGATGATAATACCGTGCCGCTTGAAGTCATCTTTCTTTTCAAGTTTCTTTTTTAAGGCTATGAAGAACTTACTATCAAAGCCTGTTTTAAAGCCCACCAATGAGATGTAGCGGTGTATTGTTCGTACTGAAGGCAAGGCGAGAATTTCACTCTCCATTAAGAATCTGTATCCTCCAGGTGACCTAATATGGAGGAGAAGGCAGAGCAAGATCCAGTCATCTGAGTATCTTCTACCGTTTTTTGAGCGAGCTTTGCCTGCAGCTACACACTCTTTCAACACCAGCTTTTGCGCTTCAGGAAGGTTTGCTTTTCTGGAAAGGCGTTCGAATGTTTCATTACTGATTTCTAGTAGTTTTGATTTGCAGTTAGCCAATTCTTGTTCAAGATTATGTTTTTGTTTTTGAAGCCGCACTTTTGACTTGTAGCAGGCAATCCTGGCGCGCCGCAACATTTCAATGCGTGTTTTTTTCGATGGACTGGCCGGAATGCGAATGTGTTTCAGTTGAGAATTCTTTTTCTTTCGTGCAGCATGAATACGAAGTACATCTTTTAACTTAGCACATGCATTGCAATTTGTACTCTCTGTAACTAGTAGGCAATGGTTGTGCCGCCAGGTTCCACATTTGTCAATATATGCGCACTCGGGGCGTATATTATTGTACAATTCACCACTGGGACCACCTGCACACACATGCATTTCATGAAAGACCCGTACTGCACACTCTATATCAGCTAGGGAATTCATGGGCAAACCAGAACGTATGGTCTGTACGTTAACAAAACGGCCATAAACAAAACATTTCACTGACAAGGAGTCATTATGTGATGTGGTTACTTCTAGTACTTTTCTATGAAAAGGCGCCTGGTTACTCTCTTTCGGCAATTCTAGCTCACTGAAAACAACAGATTTAACCCCAAATCTGTCAGAAACTTGGACTGCCCAGGCTTCACTTGGGAGTTTAAGGCTGGAAGCACAGCATGACAGAGCGTAAATTGTCATTTGCTGTCCTCCGTCCTGGAAGAACAGGGACTCGGTGGGTCGCTGCTCTTGCGTTGGTCCATGACTTCTCTCTTGCACCGTAGTTTTTTCAGATGAGGAAGAAACTTGTTGCTGAATGAAAAGAAATGATAGAATCAGGAATGTTTCTGCCGTCCGAACTAAGCCAAAGTTCCGTTTACGTCATCTATATTATGTCATTACTTCTCTTAAACAAGTCGGTGTTATATGTTTTTTTGCTATTTTATTATTTCTTATTAATCTAAAATTTTCCTGTTACCAACCTCTTCTTTAACGCCTGAACGGCGCTGAAATTAAATAAATGAATGTTCACTTTCCGGATGCCACCTAATAGTGAGCGAAGCTTATGCGATTACTAGCACACTGTGCTATTAGATGTCCAATGAGATCCTGACTAATTAATTGTAATCAAATAAATATACTGAAGGGAAGAAAACGCGGCTGCGGCAACCGTATCATATTTACGATAACTTCCGCTCAGTAGTTATTGTAGAACAATATCATGATTTGTTGCGCCTAGTGAGCTTAGGTGAGGCGGCTGGAGGAATGCCACCTGAATTTAAAACAGGAAATTACCTTTTCATATGTATGACTAGGTGCGTCGGAAGTGCATGTGCCACTCAATGTGTCAGTATCGTGTTGAAAAGTATCCTTTTCTTCACGTGGAGGGGGCGCGACGCTGCTGAAATCCAAGCGTGGCCTCTTACAAGGCGCGTCTGTTGATTCGGCATCAGAATATTTTGAACTCGTTGTGTGAACCAGCAATAAACTTGGTGTATTTTCAACGGCCAGGTGTAGCTCTCCAGAAGCATTCGACGCTTCTGGCTGTCCTTGCTTAGGCTTCTGAGAAGTCGGCGGCAGAGCCTGCCGTTTCCGCGGAGGTTTTCTCGTTTTTTTCTGCACAGTCAAGTATCCTGGGCAATTCGGGAAAATGCTAGGCACAGCGTCGGGTGAGAGCACCGGCTTTTTTTGCGCGTGCAGAAGGACGTTCTCCTTGTATTCCGCGTGATATGTTGCAGAGATCACTTCATTCGGGAAGTGCTTCGCGCACACGTGGTCGGTAGGCTGCAAAACTCTGTCTGCTCTCGGAATCGCCCTTCGCCACTTTTCTAAACGTTCGGGTTCACGCGGAGCCTTGAAAAGCGACACATGCTCCGTACATGTCCGATACCCCGACTTGCAATTCGGTACAAAGCACTTCTTGCCCATTTTGAAGCGCAGCAAGCCTGAGCGCAACTAGTTGCACTCGGCGTCACACGCCGCGGCGTGGTATACGTTGAGTGAATCCCAGCAGAATACCAATAAGCCGAACAATGCACTCACAAGACTCACAGGCACAACCAAACACTTTTCGAGAATCCGGAGAAGCCTTCACACACACACACACACACACACACACCGCACGCACGCACGCGCGCGCGCACACACACACACACACGCACGCACACACACACACACTGTTTCAGCAATTTCCGAACGCACGCGAGCGGGCAGCGCGGGCCCCTGGGCTCCCATACTACAGCGCCATCTGTACCCTTGCGGCGAAAACTACCACTGATTCAAGGTCATCTGCGAACACAATCTGCCCGCGCCTTCTCTCTACGGGGAGCGGCGAGTGTCAGCACCTAAATTATTCTTACACCGTGGTTTAATGCAGGAAAATAAAACCATATTCATTTTATATTTCTCTCTTGAAGTGTAACAGTTTACTCTCACATCTATTTTTCCACTTGCTCAACATTGTACAGCAGTTGTTATAGTTGAGGAACTCGGACTTGAATAAGTAGCATTTTTCACCACGGTGACTGCATGAAATACATGACTAACTTTACGAACTTTACGCATGATTTTACAAATGTGTGAAATTATGACTTTGTGAGCCGCATATAGAGGTATGTTTTTTTTTAGTGCTTCTTTTGTTGTGCATCTTGTCACCTCTGTCACAAAATCGTCCTTCATACTGTGAACAAATGTATGGCCGAAATGAACTAAACGTCTTGTTTTAAAAGGGGAGATTTGGTATAAAAAAAAATTGTGTAATTAGTTTGCGGTGCCCCACATTTAATCTCCTTCAAGGTAGCGCCCATTTGATCCAATGCTCTGCTGTGAAATTTGTTTTTCACTTTTTTGAACCAGTCCAGGAATTCTTGCTAGAAGTGGGGTCTTTCAGTGGCTGCACCTTTTTTTCTCTCTACCTCTTCCACGACCACAGAATAGTTTACCCTGTTGACTTTCTTCTTTCAGGGAACAGAAAGAAGTTGTGAAGAAGAAGGTGATGTGAATGGTAGAGGTAAATATTCTAGGTAATGCTGTTTTTGGTTCACACACAGGCAGCTTTGTGTGCTGGTGTGTTGTCGGGGTGAAGCCACTATTGTCCACTTCCCACAACTTGGGCTATTTTCATCTTGTTCAGTCATACAAATGTTTTAGAATCTTCTGGTATTTTCGAGTTTTTTTTTTGATATGCTGAAGTTTGTCCGGCAAACGCTAATTATGGCTGAGGAATTTGAATTTAAAAATTTCCCCGCCCCATGAGTCACACCATAGCCTCCTTTATACTCTATGGTCACACTCATGATATCCGAACTGAGAAGGTCGGGTTACCGCTGTTTTGAAGTGAATGGCAGTGTCGCAATCCACGCCCAAAAATTTGGTGCTTACGCACGCAGTTTACTTTCAAAATCAGCTGGTGATGACAACACCTGTAGTTCGACTTTTGGTGTTTTTCATCTTATTAAAGCTCAGTTTTTGGCGAGAGCAGTTCCTTTGTCATTAAAATATCACAGTCTGTCGAAAAGCAGGTCAACTTTAATTTATCCTCAGTGTCCTTTTAATTTTTGTCTGATTTATGGGGTTTAACGTCCCAAAGCGACTTAAGCTGTGAGGGATGCTGTAATAGAGGGTTCCAGATAATATTGACTACCTGGGGTTCCTTTAAGTGCACTGACATCACACAGAACATGGGTCTGTAGCATTTCACCACCATCGAAATGCGACTGCCACTGCCAAGATCCAACTGGCGTCTTTCGGGTCAGAAGCCGAGCACCATCATAACCAATGAGCCATAGCGGCGGCTTCCCTTTTAAGATCAGTTGGTTGTCCAGTGATAACTGAAGCTTAAGTTGTGTGTAGTTGTGTGCAGCTTTCTTTAAAATTACTTTAAAAAGTGCACTTTCTCTTTAAATAATTTACTGTTAACATGAAGTTCACGATTGCTATGCATTGAGAGAGCAATAAAACCTGCTCATAACTGCACGTTGTACAAAGATTACTTTTAGATATCCAGTCTAAAGCTGTGTAAGTGAGGTTGTGTAATGATTAATAATAAGCTTGTCCATCTAAAAACAGATCTTTCGTATGTGCAATTTCATATTCCAGACAGCTGTGGTGTACAAAGTTGCTGAATGGCAAACACTGAAATATACACCTCATTAGTGTTGCACCCAGCTGCAGTGTATGTTGACTCGGGATAGATTGCTCGAAATGTAGGTGCATGAAACTATATCTCAAGGGAATTTAGTGAGGAAATCACTGCCAGTCCTCAACAATTCAAACTGTCATACACATAGTGTAACACTGGACAAACTTGCAAAGGCTCTTAGTCCCATTTTGAGCTCTGCTAATTTTGCTAGCAATTCTACATACACGAAATGATATGCATTTAAAAAAAAAGAAGAGGCCAGGCGCGGTGTCAATGAGGTCATTAATTGCTTCATTCTCACTGAAGTGGCCGCTTGTGCTGCCAGCTTAGCTTTCTCCCACTGTTACGAATTGCAAACATGCTCCTGACAGAAGATGGCACATTTTGTAGGTGCCAATCCGAGTTGTGTCATATATTGCACAGGTAGTGTACCTTATTACATAGATAAGCTTCATGCAGTTACTATCATCTGAACTGCATGAAAAGGTTGATGAATTATGAACAAGGTCCTAACATGGTTAAACAAGGATAAAGGGAGGTCGCAGTGAATGTCATACTGTCACTCACTTTTGGAAATGACACCTAGTTTTTGTTGCATGTTGCTTTCTCTGTAGTGAAGCACACAATATTAGAATACATGGATCACCACATGGTATTTAGCTACAACTGCTAAATAATTTGAAATTCAATTTATTTTCTTGTGCTGTTTTTGAACAGTTTAGACAGCCAGACAATCACTATGACATCAAAGGTCAATATAGGTGACTGCTTCTTCATTTGTAGTCACTATCGCTCTTGAGACAGGCTGGTTTTAGCATTGCACTTGATGGAAACAAAGAAGGAGCAATTATATTGCAGTTTTTTTTATGCCGCATGTGGAGTACGCAGACCTTTGATGTCACAACCATCCCAGCCGCTGGAACCGAAAGAGCACCAAGATGAAATTCGATTGTAAATTATTTAGCAGTCCTGGCATACACGGGGTGATCCATATATACTAATATCTTAAGGCATCGTTTCAAACAAGAAAACATGCAAGAAAATATTTAGTGGCTATATATTCCTTTTGAAAAAAACTGCGTGAAAAAGCAAGGAGGAAGGAAGGAGGAGAAATGAGAACTACACACACACACACACCATTTGAAGGGCAAGGAAGAGAGGAAGCAAGTGTGTTCTGTGCATTACCTGCATTACGTTTCCCACAACGTCAAGAAAGTTGCAGGCAGGTAACGAGTAAGCCTGTTTTTGATGCCATTTATGCAAGGAGGTCCAATTTTCGTGAACTTTGGCAATACATGAATGTTCTGTCTTGTCAAGCTTACAGTGGTGTTTCTACGTCGTTTTTGAACCATAACTGCTTCATGGTGCTTTTCCAAATACACATACTGACTATAAATATGAGAAAAAAGTGGAGATGGTACAAAGACAACAGCGGCATTCTTGAAAGAACAAAAATGAACAAAGATACTGTACCATTTTCACTGTGGTCTCAGGCCCACCTATTGACTTTTCGAGCTACAACAGCATCTTTGGAGTGAAGATTCATCTAGGACCACTGTTTATTTCCACAAATGAGACCACTGCCACTGGGAACAGTGAATTGCAAAAGTCACAAAGGAATGATTTCAAAGCATATTAGGAAAAATAAATCTGTTACAAGAAAAAACGCACTGACATCAGTGGCAAATACGTTGAAAATGTTTGCATGAATACACTCTTTTGGTACAACCCTTGTCCTTCGTTCCATCAGCTAAAGGCCAAAAATTTTAGACCTCTTCTCGTAAGCTTGCTGAGGTGTACCCAAGGTTGACCAAAAGATTAATAGCTGGAAGAGTTAAAAAAAAAAGACATCAGCAAACACAATATGCCTCATGGCCATCAACGAGGACCTGTTGGACAGTAATACATGCTGGGGGGGCTAGTTGGTGCATGGTTTTTAAAACAGACGTGCAAAACAGACAATGCAGGAGGAAGACAGACGAAACAAGTGCAACTGTTTATTCACCTAGGGAGCGAGTGAATATATAGGCAAACAGGCAAAACCAGAGAGGACCCACACATGCGCACAAGTAGAAACAAAAAGATAACAAAAGGCTCAAGGAAAAAAATGTGTCTCAGCACATATCTAAAAAGACACCTTCTTTTTTGTAAATTGTAAGACAGGGCGTGCTTACATGGGCTGTGGTGTCTAAAAAAGAAATGTGTCTCAGCACATATCTAAAAAGACACCTTCTTTTTTGTAAATTGTAAGACAGGGCGTGCTTACATGGGCTGTGGTGTCTTTGCCCCTGCGTAGAATTTTTGTTTCCTTCAGCTTCGCCTGAAATTTTTTCTCTTTTTCCCCGCAGGCTTTACAATTACGTGGTAAGAGAGTACCCGAGCCTTTCTTTAACGTGCGATTATGGTCAGCAAGGCAATCATTAATTAATACATCAGCCCGTTTGGCCAATGTAAGATTTCCCACACGTTGGCGGGATCTGATAAACTATGCCCACTGCACATTTTACAAGCGGCATCACATGCTTTTTCTGGCATTCTGCTTTTTTCAGTTTGTTGGGATCCATTTTGCCACACAAGGAGAACAGCTTCTTGCGGGTGGAAAAAACTACAGGAACATTAAACTTTCTCTCAACATGTTTCAGATTGTGTGCCATCTTATGAATATAAGCAATTATCACAAGTTTCTGTTTGGTAACATCGTTTTTTGCACTGTTATTGCACTTACTTTTTCACCTTTTTCAGTAATGCTTCGGCAACTGAGCTTATCAGCAAAGTAGGATAGCCAGCTTGCTGAAGCCTGCTCTTGCCTTTTATTCACTCGCTTAAATGGATAAACAGTTGCAAAGTTGCGCGTGTTTCGCCTGTCTTTCTCCTGTGTTGTCTGTTTTGCGCATCATGTTTTTTCAAAATTCCATTCGGTGACAACTGATTGGCCCAAATGGCGGAAGTGAATGCACATCTGCTTCTGGCATTTTGGCCAATCAGGTATCGCTGAAAGGGATGTTTTCAAAGGGGACACACATTGGAATGCAGGCCGAGATTCGCCTACCATGTGGGAGTATGCCCATTTGGCAATGCACTGTAGTAAGTGCAAGAAGCATGGCTGCTGCCCTGTCCTTGAAAACACAGTGTTCTTTGCAAAGGCAAGAGGTAAAACTGAAAGGAAGGTAACTGAGACTTTCATGTCGCCAAGAATGCCGACAAAAGTATATGAGCACGCCGTCTATCTTCTGCATGATTATCATCATCAGCCTGACTGTGCGTAATGCAAGGCAAAGGCATCTCCCATGTCTCTCCAATTAAGTGTCCCTCGTCAGCTGCGGCTTCTTTATCCCCGTAAACTTCTTAATCTCATTTGCCCACCTAACTTTCCGCCGCCTCCTGCTATGCTTGCCTTCTCTTGGGACCCACTCCGTTACCATTAAGGACCAGCGGTTATGTCGCCTTCACATTACATGCCCTGCCCAAGCCCATTCCTTCCTCTTCATTTCAACTAAGATGTCATTAACTCACATTTGTTCCCTCACCCACTCCGCCCACCTCCATTACACCTATCATTTTCCTTTCCATAGCTCGCTGCGTTGTCCTTAACTTAAGCTGAACCCTCTTTGTTAGCCTCCACGTTTCTGCCCCATAGGTGAGTAACGGCAAGATACAGCTGTTGTATACTTTTCTCTTGAGGGATATTGGTAAACTGCCATTCATTATCTGAGAGAACCTGCCATATGCCTCCACCCCATTCTTATTCTTCTAGTTATTTCCCTGCCATAATACAGATCAGTGGTCACTACAGCCCTAAGCAGACATATTGCCCTACCAATTCTAGCATCTGCTACCAACTGCGAACTGCTGTTCCCTTGCGAGACAGTTCAACATTACTTTGGTTTTCTGCGTGTTATCTTTTAGGTAAGTCAGTGATGATGATGTGCAGTTCATCTCTTGAGTGACTTAGCAAGGCAATATCATCAGTGAATCGCAGATCATTAAGTCATTCTCCATTGACTCTTATCCCCAACTGTTCCCAATCCAGTCCTCTGAATGCCTCCTTTAAAGAGGCGACGCCAGCCTGAGCACTTCGAATGCCACCTCGACGTCAGCTACCTAGATGCCCCTGACTGGACCCATGCAACGCTTCATCAGCACCAAACCATGAGCACGAACGCCGAACGCTAGTTGCTGACTGGGTGTTCCCGGGTCGTGTGTATTGGTAGTCTTTGTGTTTTGTATTAGTTTTGTGTGCTAGTTTTGTGTGCTAGTGTTTGTGTCATGTAGGGTGTATTAAATGTGCGTCTGTGGGGGTACACCTTTCGCCTAGTCCATTCTTTTGGCCCGAGTGTTCTCGGGGGATCCGTGACATTGTAGCAATGTTGAAGCAAATCCTGGCCCGACTGAAAAACAAATGCTATTGGAATTGCTAGAAGGCCAGAGCAAGATTAATTTGACAATGTAGGGCTTGCAGGCATCTGAAAACATAATTGAGAACAAACTTTCCAATTTAACTGAGCATTCGTAATTGATGGTATTGAGAAACTGCTGTAGAGCCTAAATGTCTTAGCCACGAAGGTAAAAGACATAGAATCAGCAATATTGGAACTTCGGGAGCGGCTCAGTACAGTTAGGAACCTCTGTTTAGGAAACAGAGGCAGCAGAAATAACCTGGTCATTTACAGTATAAAAGAGCTAAGCGAGGAGACTAGTGACGACCTGGAAAAGGAAGTAATTGATGGTGTTTTTATGGAAAGGCTAGGGTTAACAGTGAGTGGTGTCAAAAGATGCCTCAAGATGAGTTAAAAGGAAACAGACAAGACACAACCACTCATTTTGAAACTCTTCGACTTGCGTGAAAAAATGTCAATATTACGATCATGCCATTAACTCAAACGCGGCCAAATCCTGTTCTGGTGAGGGAGTGCGTTGTCGGTTCTGGTCACCGGTTACGCAATTCTCCACCGGGTTAAAACAAAAAAACATGTTGATCGAATTTCACAACCAGGCCTGGTTGTGCAATTCGATCGACATGGTTTTTTGTTTTAACCCGGTGGAGAATTGCGTAACACCGAAATTCGAACCTGGTCATCTTGCACGTGAGGCAGATGCTCTACTGCTATGCTATCACTGCCTTCATTAATGTGCCTTCATTCACTGTATCTTTAAAATGCACGGTATAGTAAATATATTGTTACGAGGTGGCAAGCCTAGGAAAAGCACGACATGATGACAGATGATAATATGGTTTAATGACTGTGGGCCTAGCACGAGCGCTCCGTCCCGCGCCACTGCCCTCTTCTTCTTCGTAACACGACCCGGGTCCTCCGAGCGATCGTCCCGATCGGTGGTTTAAATTCTCGAAGATGAGGTGGCGATGACCATGATCACAAAGGATAGAAGAAGATGAAAGGCTTGCCACCAAGATGAACGAGATGATCCGATCAACGGTTGTCCCTGGAGCTTCAGGTCCAGCGGTCGGTCGCCCACAGCCGAAGGTCAGGGATTAAGGACTCGCCGGACAGCTTGGGCGGGGGTGCCGTCTTGATTCGGGTCGTCGTCGGGTCATGCTGCGTCTGGTCCTCGTCGTCGTGTCTTGTGGTCGGGGCTGGGGACGGGGCTGGGGAAAGCGGCTGGTCGGTTCTGGTCAGGTCGGGCTCGGGTTGAGCTGGCGGCGTAGTCCAGGTCCCCTCGGCCAATGACGAAGGCGGGCAGAAGGTGGCGATGCTCCAGGGACCAGGATGACAATGAGGAACCCGCACCTCACACCAAATGTTACGAGGTGGCAAGCCTAGGAAAAGCACGACATGATGACAGATGATAATATGGTTTAATGACTGTGGGCCTAGCACGAGCGCTCCGTCCCGCGCCACTGCCCTCTTCTTCTTCGTAACAATATGTTTTTGATACGGATACTCTGATTCTTTCATTTTTGGCAAGCGATACCTAATATCGATACATAAAATAGTATAGAAGATATATGTATCTTCAATACTGCCCATGCCTGTTGCTAGATGAAATGATGGTGATGCTATGCCATGAAACTATGGGTGAGCAAACGTTTAAAAAATTGTTATAGCGAATCATCATGTTATTCAATACTCTGAACGCCTTCAATAGTACACATTCAAAATTATGTGAAATGGTTCGAATATGCTCTTTTGTTCTCAAGTAGTTTCTGTATAATGGGCATGAAGCTTGAATCAGGCACACCATAGTTTTCATAGTTTTCTTTGATGACCGTTTTAAAAACAGCGTTCACTACAACACCACACAGCATTTTGCTGGTACTGGTCTGCATGAGATAGAGGTTTCAGTTTCGTGATGGCATCCATATGTGTGGTGGGGTTCACAATGCTCACTCATGGCCACCAAGATTGGGCGACGCAATAGTGTTCTGGCAGGTTTACCAAATGGCCCTGATCTCTGAGGCCATACTTATAGGTATTTCTTGCCTCTCATGTGTTTATCGACGCAGGGCGTTGGTGTATTTACTGTTGCAATCAATAGTAAGTAGTTTTATTAAACATGGTAAATGGAAGGAAAAAGATTTTTGCTCGCCCTGGCATCTGCCATTGCTGCTGGAAGCATCTGAGCTGGGGCAGCTGAAATAAAGGATAGCAGGCAGTGTGTAGAAAGGAATTGAAAGAGGTGAGGGGAAAGTAGAAAGGACAGGGGAGAGGTACACTGGCAACTAATCCATTTACATATTAACATAATAACATATATACAAGTCGCACGTGCATGAAGGTCTTGTAGAGCATAGTGCAATCAATAGCAAATGTAATTTTTTCTATAAATTGGACATGATAGTCAGAGTTTATATTCTTAGTGCTGCATAGCGCCTAGCTGAGGTCACCACTGCTGTTTTTTGACAGCTGTAGCTAAAAATTGATAAATTATAGCATAGCAGCGTGCTACAATGCCACCACTTTCGCTTCACTGTTTTACATCATACTTGTTTCATACAAATATTCGCTCAAGTGGTGAAACAGTGAATATTTGTAAAGTTATCCTATTCATATTCTATCCACTTTCCAGCTTTACTTCCGTATTTGATTCGGTTTTGAAAAATTGCTAACGCACACCCTTGCATAGAAAGCAGCTAGCAGTATTTTTTGTTTGGCAGTCTTCCAGCAACTCACTTATTGAATTGTTCCTGATGCTCCTATTATGAGCTGAAAAGAGCTTTTGTTGAGTGCACCGAAATTGTCACTAGTGGCAGTCTGCGGAGGTCAAGGGACCGTGCCTGTCATTACACTTTTTTAATTTCTAGGATATTTCAGTTACAAGTGAAAGTTCGGCAAGTTGGTGCATTTCTGTTTTTGAGCATACTCAGCTGACTTACCGCAGAAGACAAAAGAATAAGCAGTCAATGGTACACATGCTGAACTTGCTATGCGTTTGTTCTTTGCCTCTGTTTGGTTTATTGCGGTTTAACGCCCCAAAGCAACTCAGGCTATGAGGGACGCCGTTCTTTGCCCCTGTATCAGCCTCTATTCAGTCTTCCTAAACTGAATGATATTTGAAAATTCTGCACTGCAGAGTACTGTCTGCACCTCTTCCAGCGTATGTAATAGGTGTACAAGAGCCCAATTTGCAAACTTGTTTGGGAAATCCAGCATTAGGGGCGTGTGAACAGCGTTATTTTGAAATTGAATCTAATACAAGCAGGCCAGCTTTGCGAATAAAACATGAATAATGTAGTTAAAAACCAAATCGAACAGGAATCAAACAGTGAAAGGACCGAATGAAATATGAATTTAATATATGTGCGATTATTTGCAGCTTTGAAGTTGCTTGTGCAGACTTATACGAATATTAGTGCAAAACAAATGTTTAAGTGAAACAAGGAATCACCAACGGCTACGCTATACGTCATGGAATTGCAGCTGTAGCAATCGAAAGACGCAGCACCGATGTCCTCCAGGGGACATGCAACACGAAGTCTATATGTTACCACTATGATCTTTAGGAAATTTGCATAGGGCATTTACCTTTTGCTACCGATGATGACAGCATACAAACTAATGCAATATCTCGGTTGATGAGAGGAACGACAGTTTAGGCCATGACCTCAGAGACTGGGCAAAACGGCAGTGTTTGCTAAACCAGGTTCAACTGTGCAGCATCGCACAATCTTGAAGGCGATATATGAGCATTATGAATGCCGTCTCACGAATTAACTGCACCGTGGTGCTGGACCCTCCTTTCTGCACAGAGGGATAGCTACAACATGTTGTGCAATGCCAGAGCAGGTTCTGCTTGACGTGCTCTATTCGAACTTGCTTATGATTAGCAAACTTGAGAACAGATTCAGTTCATTCCAAATAATTTTAAACATACGCTGTTTCATTCATTCACCAAATAAAATACCAGGATATTTGATTCGGTATTTAAAAATTTTCAGTATTCACAGAAGAGACCTACATGATGTTATAATCCTTTTTTTTTTTTTGTTGTACTATGCAATCTCCCCTTCATATTTTGTGTATATACAGGGCATCCTGTTTAATTCAATACAAATGGTCTATTAAACATTGCATGTATTCGCTATACACCACAGCTTTGGAAGTTGAATAATCTGACAGGCTGATGCCTCAGTCAAGTCAAATGTAAATAATAAATGCTTATCCATCTAACCCGTTCAGACTGGCTTTTTAAATCCTGCGTTTAGGTCAGGTCTATAGGGAATAACATGGCACACCCTGTATACCATGAGTATTCTGCCCAAACATATTCTTTAAAGATAACTGAAACAGTGCAGTGGCTTCTCATAGTATGTCCAAATGCTAATGGCAGCTACTAGAGTTTAGCGAGGCTGGAAATAAAAGCAGTGTTTTACCGTACCGTAACAGATGCTGGCGCCACATTCTGCAACTCCTTTTTAAAAATTTATTTCTCACCAACAAAAAATACTTTTGTAGTTTTTTTTATATGTGAAACTAATTGAATGGGTTGACCATTTGGATTTTTTTTTTGTCTAGCACCGTTGCCCACTTAGAGCTTTCTGGTCCACAATGTGGCCGTTTTCGGAGAAATCGATATACTTTTAATTAAATTACAGAACAACGCAAGGTTCAACTTTAATGCAAACAGTGCTATTTCAAGGTTTCAGGCAAAACTGCAAAAAGTTTGCTTAAATTTAGACTCCAAGTTTAGTTCAAAAAATGCGGAAATCTTCACTTCCATTTTAAACCATGTTAAGCACTTCCATTTGAAACCAAAATGGCATCATCCACGGTTTACTTTTTGAGGCATGACAGGGCATCTCAATACCAGACTACATGCGGAGAGAAACTTTGCCGGCAGAACGGTTCCTGAACAATAATTTTCACAAAATGCCCACATAAAGGGGATTTCTTACACTTTGGAGCATGATATTTGGAGAAAATTTTTTTTTCTTCGAAAGGTCTCTACACTTCTGTTGGGACTGGTCTTAACTGGCATGAATTTCCTCAGCCAAATCTAAAATGTCAAAAATTTGGCGCATCTCCTTTCGCGTGGAATGACCCTCCTGTCCCCAAATTTTATTTCTGAAATCAACTGGGAAGAACTGTAAAAAAATTGTTCCGTGAACCTCGGCGGCTGTGAATTGTGACGAAACATTCAAGAAACGGGCAATTTTCTCTGTTCAGGTTTTCTGCCTGGATGCTGCCTCCTGGAGCATACTTCTTCACAACAGTTTTATCTTTTTTGAGCACTTGTTTTGTTGCACTCCTAGGACCACAGCGGCAGGTCTAGGCAACCTTTGTTTTTCACATTTAAAAATTTTAAACTTCGTGTATGAAATTGTCTTCTAACTTGAATATGTCAACAAACACTGAATCTCAAAAATTCAAAACAAAATTTGACCTTTGCAAAACAAAAAAAAATTACATGACTTCACCCTGCAAGAGCAATGAATGCTGAACTAGCCTTCTGCCACATTTTCTTAGCTTTGCAGCCTTTTCATAAGATTTAGGAAAAATATGTATCATAAAATAATTTTCTGCACATAAAACAGTGACATTTGATGAGCAAAATTATTTTTAAATTGCTAAAAAAATTCATGTAGATACAGCTAGAATGGTCAGGGTTCGGGCTAGTGGGTAGTCAACATGAGGATCCATAGCGCACAAAATTGAAGGGACACAACACAAGCTCTAGTCTCATTCGAAGTGTTGTGTCCCTTCAATTTTGTGCGCTATGGATCCTCATACTGCTAGAAATAAAGTAAATTTTGCTGAAAGCTGTGTCCCTTCAAATGGAGATGTGGTACAGACTGCTGGGCACATTACGTTGACTTGAAATCCTATCATTTACATCAAGTGCCGTACTGCTTGCTACTTTGCCTTTCTGACTGGTTCTCACATTTCCTTGTCAAGTGCGAGTGAACTTTTAAAATGAGCAAGGTGCCACCTCTTTTTGACACTATAGCGGTACATGACCAGAAATGTAGTTTGAAGCAGCGGTCATATTCGTTGCAGTCACTAAACGGCGACACACTGGTTGGAAATATGCAGAAATCAAGCTTCTCGACACTTCAGCAGCCGACTGTGATGCAGGAACACCTTTACTGTGAGGCTTTTATTGGCATGGGTGCGCTCCAGAAATGCCACCTTCTAGCCCTCTTAAATAGCCACTGTCTGCAAGTTACTGCATCTGTTCTACCATGGCCAAAATAAAGGTGACCCCCTGCCATCATTGGTATCCTGAGAGTCTTCCTATACACTGCTCCCACTATAGTGGCAGTGTTTATCGTGCTGTTCATCCTTTGATACAGGCACAGCAGTAGAAGATGCATGCAAAGTTAGTGGGCTTCCTCATAACAGGAGCATTGAAAGGACTCTGAAAATGAGCACCGACACTTGTTTGGCTGGCTGCTGTTTACTTCAGAAAGTTTTGCATAATACCTTTTCTGTGAGCTCAACTAACAGCTCTACCATTTTTGCATTTGTTTTGTCATAGCAGGGACGAGGGATGTTTCTTAGGAAGGCCATACATATCATGCAAAACCAGGTGGTGTTTTTTGGATACTGTATGGTTATACAGGCGTGCCTCGTTAATTATGGTACATTGGTCCTCCATCAAAACTGTCCATAACAAATTGGGAAGAAAAATAAAACAAACACACATTTATTCAGATATATACACTAAGATTACAGTATGTTTTTCTGCATAACAGCAAGCAGTGAATTCCAAATTATAATCTTGGAAACTTGAACATTTTCCTGGTCACAAAAATTGCACTGCAGTGCGAAATGCCTCCCAGGCCTTGAGAGACATGTCAGGATTAGCACTGGGTGTCCGATTCTGCGTTTGCTGTTGTAATCACAATAGCCCTGTAGATGACTTGTTGTTCACCACTTCCTGGGTCTACTGCATCAGCTGCAGGCATTCCTGAAGACTTGCAAGGAGGATGTCATTGATGCGCACATTCATTTGCCTGTGACCTTCCTGCAAAGAATGCGATTTCTTGGCTGCTCTGTGACAACGATGGTGAGCCAATGTATAGGTGGGCTTTGTTGGCTTTGCGGAATCCTTCTAGGTTTGTGTGTGCATTTGCACCTTTTGTACTGGAGTCATAGATTCCCTGGTACACCTATTTGTTTGCATATGGTTCTCTGTTCATGACAGCACCATTTGCATGTTCCTTGACCAAATCCCAATTCTGATGTTGCTCCACAATGACAGACACTGCACTGCTGAGTTGAGCCGTTCCCCAGTCCAGCAGTATCGATGCTAGAGTGTGTGTCAAAGCTGAGGTCAAGCGTGGGACCTGTCTAACTCCCAAAGTTTAATTTCAGTTTCATCCCTCATTGGTTGGACTAAAATTGTTCCTGCTGCTTATACCTATAAATTTAGAGCTTCGAACTGCTGTTAAGCTGAGTTCTTCTGCGCTTAACTGCAGTCATATCTCAATACCAAACATTGCTTAATTTGCAACGCAGGTTGGCGCAACAAAGGTTGAGGAAGCTTCCATTCTTTTCTTACAATGTTTAAACGTTTATGGAGATGGCCATTTGAACATTTATCTTCACATCCTGCAGCCTCAGGTGAAACTGTGGCATGAGGAGATGAAAGAAAAAATATACCTCAGTGTGCCCTTCTAAACACCTGCCCAATGACAGCAGAATCTAATATACAATGAATATTGTGCAGTGAAGATTTTTTCCCTTCCATGTATCTTTGAACATTTTTTTTTCCAGAAGTGGTTGCCCCCGTCATCCAACAAAGTACTGCAGCTTGTGCTATGCACGAAAAAACCACTGACATTATTTCGCTGTCTGATTTTCTTCAAGCTATGCAACAGCTAAGGTGCCCTGGAGACTATATCAGTGAAGCCTTCAGCAACATTGGCCAAAATGTAGTTAAGGTACTGTGCTTCTGCTAAGTGTGCATTGTTTGAGGACCTGATGCCAACATGGTGTGAACATGACATTCAAGAGCTGTCTTCACGATAGCTGTCTTGACAAGTTTACGGTGGAATGAATTGTACAGAAGCAGTCCTTTATTAAGGCACTGTCTCCTCATTGCTCATCAGAGCAACCAAACTGCCATATATATAGCCAAGAGAAAATCGGACAGTGATGCAATGTCAAAGTGATTGTTTTCTGTGCCAGACGAGCTGCAATCGTTATGCCAGATGACTAGGCCAGCCATTTCTTGCATGAAAAGAATGTGAAAAAACAAACAAACATAATATCAGATTTGTTCAGTGCGCAGGATTCACTGTACATTGGATCCCGCTGTCTTAGGTACGGTTTCTTCAACGGCAGACTGGGGTACATTAAAATGACTGTTTTCATGAGCATTGCAAAAATGTCAAAGTCACAGAATGGTGGTTTCCTCAACTTTCGTTGCAGAGTATGCAGATGCCAACATACCTTTGACATATTGTCACGGGAAGAAGCATTTCTGATAAACCGAGAAATTGTCTGAGCAGAAATAATTCCTAGTCTGAAAAGAAAAAAATGCACGTCTACTCCATCCGACATTTTACTGCAAAAACCTGCAGTCATGATGATGCTTATGCATTCACAGTGCCAGCACTCTTTACTGCACAAGTCTGTGCAAGAGTGCGAACAGTAAATGGCAAGCAGCAGCAGCAGTGTGTCATCCTTTCCTCTGTCTTCATTGTCTGTGTACTTAACCAAAAATAAAAATTACTAGTACTGATGCTGCGAGACCAGACCCCTTCTCAACGAACAAGACATTTCCTACAATGTACTTCGCACCAAGGCACTGCGAGTTCTCTGTTCGAAACACAAGTTAAGGAACTGGACAACTCTTCTGCACAGTGCGGATGTTAAACAAGTGATGTATTCCTTCCAGTCCTCATAAACTGGCAGTCAAACCACACTCTCAGTCACATGCAGCGCCACACTGATTTAGATGTTAGCATACACACGAAAACAGCGCGAACTTCACGAAGGACGCAGAAAGGGGAGACGAGACACATGTTAGTTTCCTGTACACTAACATAAGAAGCGTTCCATCTGAAAATAAGGCTCTTTCTTCACTAATTGATTCATGCAGTTTGTCTATCATCGCAATTACCGAGACCTGGTTAAATGACATGGTTCCTGACAATTGCATTTTCCTCTGCGACTCCGAATTTAACATACTTCATTGTGACCGCGTAAGCCGTAGGGGTGTACTTCTTGCCATTACAAAAAGAAGTCACTGCTGTGCTTATTGAGGTCATGTCATGCCTCGAGCCAGTGTGGGTTCGTGTGAAATGTGACTCTACGGATGTCATTATTGGTGTTTACTACCCTTCTGACATGAACATTTAATCTTATGTGAATTCTGTAAAATGTTAAGGGAAGTTACTGTTCAATTTCCTAATTCAGGCTTACTATTGATAGGTGATTTTAACTTTCCAGCAATTGGTTGGTCCTCACTAACAGCTCCAGCTAATGATCCTGAAGCTCAGACTTTCCTCCAGTCTTGCCTTGTTTTTTTATTGCAACAACATATTTCTGAACCCACGCGTCGTTATACCACAGTTCTTGATCTTATCCTAACCAGTAAACCTTTGTTCCAATATTACGCTTTTAGAAGGCCTTACTAATTGTTCCATAATCACGGGAAATCTCAATTTCGAGCCCCACAAAAAAGCAACTCGCAACAAACAAATCAAGTGCTACAACCGAGCAAACTTCGCCAAAATAAATGCTGAGTTGACAGTTTTTTCTGAGCACTTTCTTCTCAATTTTTGAACACGTTCAGTGGAGGTCAACTGGAACCTGTTCAGTAATAAACATGCTGCTCTTATTGACAGATTCATGCACTAACACTGCGCATTGGTATAATCGGCACTTACTTCGCCTAAACAAAAACAAAGAAAGCCTTTACAGACAGGCTGACAAAAACAGGCATTGAAACGCTACAAAGCATGTGATAAGAATTATCAGTTCATGACTAATTTGCTCACTAAAATGGTGTCATTTGCATGGCGTCAATTTTGAGAAGGAAGCATTCGAGTATTTTTTATTTACTTACACATACTGCTGTCTCTTCTGTTAGAGGCATAACAGGGATGGGTTACACAGCATTTGATTACAGCAATGTCAAAGAAATGGTATGGCAGTTCTCTTTGAAACTGATTATTCGGCAATGCACACAGAGAACCATCCAAGTTATTCCATAATTTAACATTCTGTGGACCATGATATGCCAGCGTGAGCCATTTTTGCAAGCCACCCAAGAGAAACACATTAGGTAAAAAATGGTGAGGCATAGTAGTGATATCATTGTTAAACAGTGCGGAAAGAGGGGACACATGAAAGGAAGACAAGCAACACAACTGCTGAAGAAAATGGATCATTACCAACTCGCCCAAACAGAATTAGTGCTGCTATGTTCACTTTGTTTCAAGAACTGGTGAGCGGTTTTGGCAGCTTTGCCTTGTACCATTCTTTTTAGTTTTCATTTACCCACTGCAGTACATTTTTCACATTCACACTGCTCTGATGTAATAACCACCAGCCCTTCTGACATGTATGATCTTGACAAAACCCAACGAAATTTGGGTGCGCAGAAAAACCCATATACATGCGCCATAACCCATAGCAACATTTGCAAGGCAATCATGAGAGAACATGCACGCTCCATTCACTGGTGTAATGCCAGGAAACTGGTACACAAGGCACAGCAATGAAGTTTTTCCTATACAGCCACATTCCGCAAACTTTTGAGGCTGACAAAATAGAAGATAGCAGTGCAGCACAAGGTCATGACTGTGACTCAAGATTTCTGGATGATAAAATAAAAGTAAATGATAAAATAAAAGTGACCATAAGGTACCTCAACCGCTGTTTTCTCATAAATTAGTACAGTACCAAAGAAGGCCGTGTAGGCAGCTGCGCAGCACGGAGAGCTCACCTGAACTGGTTCCAACGTGTCATACTTGAACACTGCAGGATGACTTTTTGTTTACGCTTAAAAATGCACTTAGTGTTACAACTGCACAATAAACTGAAGCTGGAACGTACACGACCGCAACAAAAACACGAACAGCACGAACAGCACCAATCCAGCCACAGATATAAACAACCCGCGGCACGCAGAGAATGATGCTGATGTCGATAGGCAGGCCGTCCCAGGCAGATGGCGCTGCTGCGCCACCTACGAAATGCAATTTTTTTTTGCAACTGATGCGAAATGCGCTGGAAGCATGGCTCAAAATTCGTAAGAAACGACACCACAATAGCACTATAAAAATAATGAGAGCTGACAGCAAAAATAACGAAAGAATAGATTTTACACAAAACTGCCCACCATGAAATCAAAACCGAAACTCGGCAAGCGACTTTGTTTTTTTTTTTTTTGCCATTGAAACGCTGTTATTCCTGAAAGCGGCACAATTATTTTTTCTGTATGAGTCGCGTCTGCGTCACGGCAGCGGCAATTCTGCCAGGCATGAGTAATATTTCAAGCAGAACTTTAGAAGCTGTATATGTATATCGGAGGTCTAGAAATGCTGTCTCTTACTGGTTGGTGACATTTGTCGTCATCTTGCCGCGCCTCAATAGAGCTTATCAACATTATGTTAGATTTTAATTTCTTTCAGGTGATTAACCAACCCACTCGCGGTTCAAACATTTTAGATTTAGCTTTCTGCAATGCGCCCGAAACGATTAACGAAGTGTTACTCCTTGACGGTTTTAGTGACCATAAGCTCATTCATCTGCGACTTAATGTCCCATTAGCGTTTCAAGGTCTTACATCCACGAAAATTCGCGATTACAGTAGAGCTAATTATAGAGATATGAATATTGCACTTAATGATTTTTTTATTCAAACGTTCTTGCCCTCATTTGCAGACAGGTCCGTCGATCAGAACTGGGTACTTTATAAGATCATGAAGATCATGATGTCCAATCTAGTTTACAAATATGTTCCCTTGGTTTCAATTTCAAACGACAAATCTAATACATGGTTCAATAGATCTCTCCGCCGTCATCGAAACAAAAAAAAGCGTTTGTACAGAAAAGCTCGGTTGGTATATCTACATCGGATGCTTGGAAAAAATACGATTGTCTGAAATCTCACTGTTCGGCCCTCCGGGCATCAAAGAAAAAATATTTTTCTCATGACCTACCCGCCCTCCTAAAATCTAATCCCAAAAAGCTCTGGCGTGTGATATCTCCCGACAGTACTAGCAACCAATTTTCATTGTACAGCGACGATCACGTGCAGCTTTCGGAGAGTGAATGTCCCCAAGCATTTAACAGATATTTTGCGTCAGTGTTCACTCGGGAAGATCATTCCAACATATACATTGTTCCTGATCGTGATTACCAATATATGGCCCCTATTACCATTACCGCTGAAGGTATCGCTCGTCTTATTGCAAATCTTAAGGTTTCCTCATCAGCTGGTGTTGACAACATAAATTCTAAAATATTGAAAAACACTGTATCAATCTCCAGTGAAATTCTATGCCTCATCTATCAGCAATCATTATCATCTGGTTTACTTCCTACAGATTGGAAAATTGCTAAGATCATTCCAGTGTTCAAAAGTGGAAACAGAAATTCACCAGAAAACTACCACCCCATTTCGCTAACCTGCATTTGCTGTGACTTACTCGAGCATGTTGTCGCATCCCACATTTACTGCCATCTGGAACTTAATTCTTTCTTTTTTCCTAATCAGCACGGCTTCCGGAAAGGTTTTTCTTGTGACACCCAACTGCTAGAATTTACAACTGACTTGGATTTCAACATGGATGCTAACCTTCAAAGTGACTGTATCTTTTTAGATTTTGCTAAAGCCTTCGACCGTGTTGCACATTCCCGCTTGTTCTCAAAATTGTTTGCTCTGTGCCTAGATTCTTTAACCCTGTCATGGCTACGTAACTTTCTTTCATTTCGCCAGCAGTTCACTACAGTAAACAATTTCACCTCCCCACTAAGTGATGTAGAGTCTGGCGTACCCCAAGGCAGTGTTCTTGGCCCCTTATTGTTTCTAATATACATTAACGACTTGGCCACAGACATACCTTCTTCTATACGACTCTTTGCTGACGACTGCATCATTTACCGGCCCATTAATTCTATGGATGATCACCTTGCTCTCCAAACTGACCTGAACTTAATTTCAAATTGGTGTAGTAAATGGCAAATGATGCTCAACTCATCTAAATGCAAGGTTATCTCTTTCACCCGCAAGCGTACTAATTCTAATTTCTCGTACTCCATTGAAGGTACTGTAGTGTCTCGGGCATCATCTTATAAGTATTTAGGTATTCACCTCACGGATAATCTTTTATGGGCCACGCACATTCAATCCATCTGTGCCAAAGCTTCAAGATCACTTGGGTACCTGCGGCGGAACTTGCGAAACACCCCTAATAACGTGAGAAAAGTCGCTTACTTAACAATCGTGCGTCCTAAACTAGAATTTTCTTCACCTACGTGGTCTCCTTATCAAAATTACCTAATCAACATGCTTGAACCCGTACAAAATAGAGCCGCTCGTTTCATCACACAAAAGTACCACCCCCGTCCAGCATCACTAAGATCAAACTTGATATCTCCCTCGAACCATTACATATTCGCCTTTCCATCGCTCTTTTATGCTTACTTCATAAATATCGTCACAGCACCAGGCCATCTCCCTTGCCCCTCGAAGAGCCTTCACGCATTTCACACCGCCTACATAATCAGTACAGCATTAAACGCATTTACGGAAGAACCGTAGCCTTCAATTCATCTGCACTTCCACGTGCCATTATTCTTTGGAATGATCTTCCCAACTGTATCGCATCTATCGGCAACCACCAATCATTTCAAGACAAGCTGCACAAACATTTTCTTTAACGACATTGTGTCTTGTTTCAGGTTGTTCTGTGTCCTTGGTTCCCTTTTCTTCTCGTTGGTATAGTATTAAGTTTTGGTTTCTTGTGCAATTTTAACCATTAGTATATTTTTTATGGCTACTGCTTTTTCTTTCGATGCGGTGATGTATGTCTTGTAGTTACATTTTGCCCTGTATATTTATAATTTTGTTTACTTTTTGCCTTGTATCACGCGTTGTTTTTAACTCATTGTTCCTATTTGCTTAATCTATTGTTTTTGCCCCCTTACTCAATGCCCTTCTGGGCCCTGTAAGGTATTTTGAATAAATAAATAAATAAATAAACAGGATTGATTTCGGTTCCTCAGCGTGCACTGCATCGGACAGTACACGGGCCTCTAGCATTAACGCCTCCATCGAAATACGACAGCTGCCGGGGTCGAACCCGCGTCTTTCGGGTCAGACGCCGAACACAATAACCACAGCAGTGGCTGAATGGATGTGCTAGCATTCATGGAGGTTCACGGAATATGTGGCGAAGCTATTAATTTAGCAGTCTCAATCCCTTTTCTCAAGGCGTCGTATTGCGTTTCACAAGGACGGGTAAAGAATGCAGGCCAAGATAAGCCACGTGTACAAGAATGCAGCAGTGCCGCACCGTATATTTCGCGGACGCGACACGCCACTGTTCACATATGTACTATCGGGGACAAAAGTTTGCTGGACGAGAGTTCTTGGAAAAACGTCCATTGTAGCTCCACCTCGCTAGTCAGTCGCCTTTTGCCGCTCCTTGCGAAAAGTGACGCCCCCACTTTCTGGATTCTCGTTGTGCACCGCAAGCGCGCAGGCTACTGCGCCATTAGCGACGTGCACAGCTCGCATCGTTATTCAGGAGTTCCTCTACATGATTGAATTCATCATTCTGCCAAACTGTTCTCATGAAATCATCTTGGGTTTGGACTTCCTATCGCGCCAAAACGCAGTCATCGATGGTGCTCGGGCTGAACTCGAGTTCTTTTTGCTGTCAGCGGTTCTTTGTCGCCCGATGCCCCTTCTGCTGCTCCTGCCAAAGCCGTCACTGCTGAAGACACTCAACTGCCTCCCTGTTCTTCTGTTCTTGTGCCCATCGCTTCTGACTTTGTTCGTGACGGCAACATACTTTTTACACCATCGCCTCTTTCTGTGCCACAAGTACATGCCCATACCTTACGCCGTCTTCACCCTGTCAGCTGGCCTTAGCGCATTGTTCATGCCCAGTCTGTTTACATATGCTTCCGTTGTGTGTCGCGGTGAGTGCCTTGGTACCGTCCAGATCATTGATTTCATTCTCTATTGCGATGAGACTGACGCTTCGCTGTCCCTCGACGTAGATGCCCTCCACACTTCGCTCGACACTTCACCTCCAGACGTTTTCCTTCCCTCCATCAACGCCTCTCTCCCTGCACCTCAACGCACTCAACTTCTCGCACTGCTTCATCACTTTCGTTCCTCCTTCAATTTACACCAACCCACTTTGACCTGCACGTTGACTGTCGCCCACCACATCGACACCAGTGACCATGCCCCTCTGCGTCAGCACCCATACTGTGTCTCCGCCAGTGAGCGCTAAGTTATTCAACAACAAGTTGACACCATGCTTCAGAGCGGCGTGATTCAGGCCTCACACAGTCCCTGGGCCTCACCCGTGGTACTCGAGAAGAAGAAAGATGGCTCTATTCGCTTCTGCATTGATTACTGCCACCTGAATCACGCAAAAGGATGTTTACCCTCTTCCCCGCATTGATGATGCTCTGGACTGCTTTCAAGGAGCGGAACTTTTCTCTTCTCTCGATATATGCTCTGGCTACTGGCAGGTCACCATGGCAGCCAACGATCGCCCTAAAACCGCATTTGTGACCCCTGATGGCCTGTATGAATTTAATGTCATGCCTTTTGGCCTCTGTAATGCTCCAGCTAATTTTGAGCGCATGATGGACACCATTCTGTGCGGCCTGAAGTGGAAGTTGTGCCTCCGTTATCTCGACGACATCGTGATCTTTTCGCCCGACTTTGCGACTCATCAGTCCTGGCTGAAGCACGTCTTAACCTGCCTTACGGATGCCGGCCTTCAGCTGAACTTAAAGAAGTGTCGATTTGCTGCTCGTGAACTGAAAATTTTAGGCCACGCTGTGTGTCAAAAGGGGGCGTCTGCCCCGACCCCGCCAAACTTCATGCTGTGACTGCATTTCCAAAACCTACTTGCATTAAGGAACTGCGCAGCTTCCTAGGCCTCTGTTCCTATTTTAGTTGCAACTTTGTGGCCATTGTTGCCCCTTTAACTCAGCTTCTCGGCAGCAACGTGGATTTTTTCGAGTTGGTCGCCTTCCTGTGACAACGCCTACAACACCTTGCGAAGTCTCCTCATGGCACCACCCATCTTGCATCACTTCGACCCGCAAAGCTCCAACCACACACGGACGCCAGTGGCATTGGCCTCAGGGCTGTGCTCACCCAACGCAAGTCTGGCTTCGAACAATGTGTCATTGCGTACGCCAGTCGCACCATCATGAAAGCCGGCCATTGCCAGGGCCCTTGGCAAGTTTAGACTTTATCTCTATGGGCGTCATTTTCACGTGATCACCAACCACCATGCCCTATGTTGGCTTTCTTCGCTCCGGCGGCCTTGCTCGATGGGCTTTCCGTCTACAAGAATAAAACATACGTGTCGTTTATTGGTCGGGCCGCAAGCACCAGGACACTGATGCCCTGTCCCGCTCCCGGCCGAGCTTGCCAGCCTCTCCGCCCTCCACTCCGCTGTGCCTTCACTCACCACCTGCGTCATGCCTCGTGAGCAGCGTAAAGATCAATGGATTGCCTCTCTTCTTGACTTTCTCTCCGCCCCATCTATGGCTCCAGCATCCCGCGCGTGAAAAAAATTGTAAATTGTACGGTTTAACATCCCAAAAGAACCCACTGGCTACAAGGGTCGTCTTAGTGGAGGGCTCCGGATTAATTTAAAGCATCTAAAGAAGACTGAAGAGACATACACTTAATGCAATGTGACCATGCTGCCTCGAGAACTTTTGCATAGGCTGTCAGAAGCAAAAGGCCAAGGGCTATCACCAACTATTTCCTGCACAGTGTCTCATGGTGTCAGAAGCTTCACACCATTTAGATAAAGAGAGCTAATTGATCAACAACTCAGAGCGAGACTAACACCGTTCTTGCTTTGGGTTGCTGATCAATTCGGCCTCACCATGGCATCTGCTAGGCACCCTGGTTAGCTTAAATGTAGAGTGACTGCCCAGGCAGGCAGTGGTCCCTGGCTCTATCGCCAGACTAAGACGGATTTCCCTTCAGCTGCAAAGGTTCTGAGAAAGCTGTTTAGCTTTGCTCTACAACCGTATAATTGCGATCAAGTACAAACTCATGAGTAATTACTGCCTAATTGAAATGTACTTCACCTTGGGTGTTTCCCTTAATGGACTACATTTTGAATGTGCACTCCAAGGGCATCTTCCATTCCCCAACATTCTCCTTGCCCCAAAACAGATAGCGATCTGAAACTCAAAACAAAACAAGAGGCTCCATGCTGACACTGTCAACAGGAATTTTCTATTCAGTCTTTGAGAATACATGCATCCTGTTGTAACGATACTTTTGATACAGCATTGTGTACACAGACTTAGGACACAAATCAATCACACTCTCACTTTACAGTTCTTCCATTCAGTGACTCACGATGAATGTTCATGTTTACTGTTTGGTTATGGGAGGGTTTCTGCTGTAGTGCTGGCTGCATTACCTACCCCTTTCCAATTTCCTATTTTTCTTTTGCCAAGGCTGTGAAGTCTGACTGCACCTGTTTCAATTAATAGGTACATTTAGCAGGCTAGTAGCTGCAGTCCACAGAGTGTTCGAAGTTACTTTCTTTGCAATGGAATAAAATGTAGCAGGAAGCTTTAGGATACCTGGATTCTTATGCTGCAAACCTGTTGGACCTAACATGGGCCTTCTGGCAGTTTCTAGGGGTCATCTTTCTGCATTTATGGAGTACACAGAAACTTAGGATAGATAATGCTTTGTGCAATATGCATGGAAGCAACTTCACATTTTTTCTGCTGTGGCTGCAATCCTAGCAGGATGACCTAGAGGATTAACTAACACATGCTGACATTTGAGTTTAGGTTCCCTCTTGGGCTTTCTAGAAAGTATATGCTTGCTGCACCAATCAAACATAATCTGATCTTGGGCCTCAAGATCACCTTGTAAGCATTCCCATCGAGCAACTCTGTCAGAACAGCCATTGGTAAAGCAGCCCAGTCAGTGTTTTTGTCCCTTGTGTGTTAAAACGCTTCAGTAAGTTTCCTCTTTGAGACAGTTCTGTGCATTTGTGAAAGGCAGGCTTGATTCTGCATTTTTAACTAAAACATACATATACATACATACATACATACATCTTTATTAACTCTCACAAGGTTACATTAGTAACAGAGGAGAGAGGACGCAAGGCAAAAAGCTGCGTTGGTGCAGCTTGAGGGCCACCCTGCGCCCTCTGCCGGCGGTATCGCCTGGCAGCTAATCACAACAGCAGTGCAAGAGCGCACTCGCAAGCACAAAAGAAAATACAGCCACAAAATATATACATTAACATTTGCATGATGTTATGCCTCTATTATCACTCGACATTATTTGACAAAAGAAACTGCTCAAAATATTTATGTACAGGAAACGCATTTATAATCAACCGAGATACAAATCAAGTAGAAAGAAGATACACAAAGCTATATGTATATGTTCTAATCATGACGTCAAAAATTATGCACATTGAAACAAAGGAATAAGTGTTATTAATTTATGCCGTGAAGTCTTTTCAAATATGATGTTGTTCTTGTGCACAATATTGAGGTAATGTGGTAGACTGTATGTCGGTGACTGCTTACCGTATGTAGTGCGGCAGGAAGGTACGGACCATAACATTTTGTTCCGTGTGTTATAAGATGGAATCGAACGAATGAGGTTGAAACTTGATAAGAGGAAATCATTCTTAGTTGAAACAGCATTTTTATACATAGAGATTAACTTGAATGGGAATAACTCAGAGATTTTCATTATACTGAACCTTACAAAGTAGGAACCTGTATGAGTACACCACAGCACATTAGCTATTAATCTAATTGCTCGTTTTTGCGCCATTAGAATTTTCATTTGCTTTTGCTTGGTTGTTGTCCCCCAGACCATGAGACAATAAGTTATATGTGGCAATATTAATGCATTGTAAATTAATACTTTAACTCTAGGCGGAAGTGTATGCCTCTGGCGGCATAGGATGCCATTAATCTTGTTTATTTTAGCGCAGATATTCTCAGTATGTTTATCCCAATTAAGTGATTCGGTCCAAACAACACCAAGGCATTTCACAGCTGGCACGACATCAATTTTTTTGTTTGCTAACCAAAGGTCAAAATTTGCACGCACCATTCTGTTTTTAGCTCAGAATGTTATTGCTTTGGTCTTCGTGATGTTTACCCTTAGGTAGTTCTTAAAGGACCCCTGACGCAGGAATTCTAAGAACTTATTGACGTGTTCTAGCAGGTCTGTTTCTGTGTTACCTGAAGAAAGCATTTTGAGGTCGTCTGCATACGCTATTATGTTGAGAGGAAGGGGAGCAGAAAATATATCATTAATGTAAATATTAAATAATAGGGGGCCCAGAATGCTGCCTTGTGGTACAACAGAGAGGATAGCTTGCAAGGTTGATTTGTTTACGATATTTCAGATATGATTCAATTAAAGATAAGCTGTTACCTCTAATTCCATAGTTATTGAGTTTATGTACCAGTAAAGCATGATTAAGCAGGTCAAATGCTTTGGAAAAATCAACAAATATTCCTAGTACAAGGAGCTTTTCCTCAAACGCATTTATTATTATTTCTTTTTGCTTAATTAGTGCCGTTTCCGTGGACCTTTGTTTTCTGAAATCAAACTGACTGTCTGATAGAATTGAATGTTTGGCTAGAAAAGTATTGATTCTCACATAAATAATCTTTTCCAGACCTTTGGATAATATCGGAAGAATGGAAATAGGCCTGTAGTTAGCCATATCTGAGGTAGCACCACCTTTGTGAATGACAGCCACTTTTGCTACCTGCATTTCTTTTGGAAACACACCAGATTCTATAGCTAGATTATAGATATGCATTAGTATTGGAGCTAGTATGTCAACTACAAATTTGAAGGGTTTGATCTGAAAGCCATCTTTATCTTCAGCTCTGCTATTTCTTAGATTTCTAAACACTGTCACTGTTTCACCTTCATCAGTGGGATACATGAACAGGGATTCAGGAATGCATGGTGTATTATACGCGTAACCCACAGGTGTGTCAGAGGGACAGCATAATGTTTTGGTTATGTTAACAAAGTAATTATTACATTCATTACACAGTTCCTCCCCACCTCTTGGTATACCATCTTTCACTATTGTCGTAATAGTTGTTTTTGAGGTGCGATTTAGTAATTTGTTCAGTTGGTCCCACTGGTTGTGAACACTTCTATTGGACCCCACTGAAAATGCATTACTAAAATAGCTTAGCTTAGCAGTTCGCAATTCTCTATTCAGCTGGTTTCGGTATTTCTTATATTTCTCAAGCTTGGAAGGCTCCCGTGATTTCATAAATTGCGCAAACATTTTCTCTTTGGTCCTTATTTTGCGCAGCAGTTCTTGCGTAACCCACGGCTTCTTTGGATTGCGTTTGCGCGGACGGACTAGTGGAAAACATTTATCATAGACAGTTTTAACTTTGAACAAAAAAGCATTATATGCGTCATTCACGTCTTTTAAAGACAGCACATCGTCCCAACTAGTTTCATATAACATCGAACGAAAACGGACAAGTGTGCTGCATGCAGAGCTGCTACAACTAACATATCCAAATTTTCTTTTTTTTCCCCGCACCATTACCGAGTGGAATCAGCTACCACCATCATCATTGAATTGCTTTTGTTTCATGACTTGACTTGTACAAATTTGTTTTGTGCTTATTGTGCCCCTCCTGCCAGGGCCCTTCACTGGAACTGCAGTATGCTCTAAACAAATAAATAAATAAATTGCAGAGAAAGTGTTTCAAAAATGCAATGCTTCTGTCCTGGCACGAGTTTATTCTCTAGGCAAGCTTGAGATAAACTACGGTTCAGTGCTGACTTAGGAACCCTTATGCAAAGTTAGCAGTAAGTGTACCAAAAGTACAAGGCATTTAATTCCCCGGAGTAATTGGAATATGTGAGAGATATTGGTGAGGACAACAGCCCTATACCTGGCTTGAAAAATGATGATATTTCGTTTTTATTCATTATTCATTTTGTTCATTTATGTTTTATTAATTTGTGTCTGGAACTCACTACTAACAATCATCAAATCATCGAGTACAGAAGCATCATTCCATAAAAACTTGAAAGTGTGTACTTTTTAAATACCTTCATTTGCCATGCCAATGAACCCTGTGTTTATTGTGTACGGCTTTTATTGCTTGAGTGCTTTTATATAGTATTGTGTTCTTTTTTTGCGGTGCTCCTTAATACGTTTGTAAAATTGAGCATGCTTAATAAAATGTTTTGTTATGATTGTTTATTCCCACTGCACCTTTTTCCGGTATGCAGTTACTATCTACCATATTTTATCATGCGTCATATACGAGGTGCCCCAGCTAAAAGTATCCAAGCTTTTAAAAAACACAGAATGTCCTAGCTGCGTGAGACCAACTGAGGGTAGTTCAGAGTCATGTGACCTAGTCATACCTCAGCACCATGGGGGGTGTCTCAATAACATTCGCACTCACAGCCACTCACCCTCACATCCACTCACTCGTACTCACATTCATGTGCACTCACACTCGTAACCAATCACTCGCATTCACACTCATGTCAACTCACACTCGTAACCACTCGCATTCTCAACCACTCACTCACACTCGTACTCATGTCTACTCACGCTCTTAACCACTCGCACTCACAACTTACTCTCACACTCATGACCACTTGCATTCACAACGATCACTCACTAGCAATCACAACTTCTCACTCACACTCACGTCCACTCATTCGCACTCACACCCATCACCACCCACACTCACTCGCACTCGCGTCCACTCACACGCACGACCACTCACTCACATGTGAGCTGATATGAGTGCACTCAAGAGTGAGTGTGCCGACCTATGGACCTAGTCTGCAGTTTTTTTTTCGTGCTTCAAAGTTAATTAATTAGTTCAGCATAATTAGCTAACTTTTTCATTATTGAATTGAGGAACAAAGTGTCAATGTAGAAGTTGTAAATTGTCTAAAAAAATCGCTAGCAGCGCTGTTTCCATCAAGGTACAATTTACACCAAAAGAGTCATTATGCATTGGAGAAAAGGAGCAAGCACATATGCCAAGCATGGAAAGCTGGTCTCTAGATGAGAGACGCTTGCACTTTCAGATCATCTATGCTTAGGAACTACCAACAAAATCACAGATTGCAGAAAATATGTGGCTGCCACATCCATCTATTACACACAGAGCAGTGGGTGCAATATTACTAACGCCTACTGTTTGCACTCGGAACCGTTTGTTTGTTGTTTTATGGGGTTTAACGTCCCAAAGCGACTAAGGCTATGAGAGACGGCGTAGTGGAGGGCTCCGGAAATTTCGACCACCTGGGGTTCTTTAACGTGCACTGACATCGCACAGTACACGGGCCTCTAGAATTTCTCCCCCAAAGAAATTCTAGCCGCCGCGGCCGGGATCGAACCCGCGTCTTTCGGGACAGCAGCCGAGCACCATAACCGCTGAGCCACCGCGGCGGCTCGGAACCGTTTAACACTAGTACTTTGTGTGGACGTATCATCATTCCTGTGTCCAATATAAGATAAGACAACAGGTATATGCCATCATGAAACTGTTTGCAACAATGTCTAAAGGAAATGATCTTACAGCCCAATGCACTCTTCTAGGTTACCTGACTCCAGCTCCCTTATTTCAGTTTTGCGACAACGTCATCCGTAACTGCAGCTTTCATGAGAGGTGTGAGATAGATATGAGTTTGACGATTCAGCAATTTGAAAAAATTGTGCCACAACCTAAGACGAAGAATGGGCACAATGAGTACGGGCTGTCACGACCATTTTTGCAGTAAACCACGAAAATATACGCTCAAAACCTACATCATACAAAAACCACTCCGCCGTGGACTTTACACGAAACCCGCTAAGAGAAAAGACTCAAAAAAGCGACAGTTACACAGTCAAATCACCGACAATCAAAACAAGTGCCACCAATGCTGGCTTGAAAGGCCAGGAATCTCACTCTACCGCTGAACCACTCACCGATAATTTTCGCACATATGCAGGCCAGGCAAACGTTGCTACAATACACTTGGGCCAGGAAAGACGCGGCGCTGCATTTCTGCATTCACTAGAGAGCCTACATGTAAAAAGACGGTGGCGCGCAACATGTAGGCTCCCTAGCATTCACCCAGCGGGGCGTCTGTTTGGGCGTCATGGCAACAGCAGACAACACCTTGGCAACATTGCATTTGTCGGGAACGGGCGTGAGCAACACTGAACTTGGCTGCAGCGTCTGTTTTGGCAACATTGCACTTGTCGGGAACGGGCGTGGCCAACATTGGGCTTGTCTGTAGCGGCTAGCAAACGGAAACACGCCCCCGGGGCACCAACGGGCCCCCCCCCTGCAAAAAATTCTGCGGACGCCCTTGAATAAAACACACCTTTTGTGCAATCGGCCCCTCCACCTAGTGTCTCGTCTGATTCTGGTCAGTCGTCTGATAATGGCTGTGAGTGAAGACGGCTTGGTTACCATCGTCGCTGGATCTCTGCTCACTTCTTCACGGGTGCCTGCCCCGGTACAAGATATCGGCTTGTCGCCGTTTTCCGCTACAGTGCCCTACATAATTCAGTTGCTTCTGTGAAGCCTCCAGTGCTCTAACCATACCTGACTTTCCTTTGTTAGTGTCGCCACGCCGTTACAGCCCGCTTAGGCCTAATTCTCACAGGCTTTTTCAGTATGGTTTTCGCAATGTGTTGCAGCAGATTATGTGTTGCATGAACATGGAACTGTGATAGAACATAGTGTCAACGCTGAGCTCTTGATTCAGCTCATGAGGCTACATTTTTTCCACAGTCATATTGAAAACCCAAGCCTTAATGAAGTGAATATGTAAGCAAACACTGCCATTCCAAACTACCATCAGGGGTGTTTTCAACTTTCCTGCTCTAGTTTTTAGTCAAATATAGCGCGGTACATGACCGCGAAATCTACCCAGTGACTCCTTCTCAGTCTTGAACTATTGAGTATAATGTTACATCCCTTTATCTACAAACACAGACAACCAAACGAGCTCGTACAGCAAAAGGAGACGACAAGAAGACGACTCCTGCCGCGTACACCGCCGCTGGGCTTGCAGACGGCGAATAGAATGCGTGACCCGGAGTTACGTTAGGGCAGCGCAGTTTCCCAAGTTGCGTTGCCGGCGGACCGCAGAGCTACTGCCTGTTTCCGCCGCTGTCACTGCTTTAAGAATGAGTCTGAATGAGGATAAATAAACATGACGCCATTTTTGGGCTCCATTTCTGTGGGTAGTAAAAAATTTACTCTTTTGTACCCCAAAATAACTTCCTTATATAAGGGAGTAAATAAAAAAAAACACCATACATATGGAATAAAAAAACTCCTTTTGGGTGTGCGTTAGAGGACAATCCATTTACTCCCTTTTGGGTGCTTTTTTACAACAGTGTAGCATTGTCAGCTGCGTAGTGCATCGCTCCTTATCTGTTGGAAGGTTTGTAGCCCACCACGCATGGATATATCCATATCATATTTTAGGTTTTCGAAAAATCCATTCTCGTCACCACTGTATCCCAAGCAATTTTGAGGGCGCGCACAAGGCTTGAACCGAAACCACGCAACCAGAAAGCGCGCTAGCCCGCGGCTGGTCTCGAAGGGAGCGCTTGACGTGTGTGACGTGTCTGCTCTCATGCTGCTCCCGTACATGCAGGAGTCCCGCAACCAGCCTCAGCGGTCTGCGGCAAAAGTGCACATCAGGTCGCTGTAGTTTACTTGCGAAAACAGCCGGTAGCGCCAATACCTCTATTGTAGATTACAAAACTCGAGTTTGTAATATATTGGCAGAGTCCAAACTTCAATCTGCCCTCAGTGTCGAGCAACGTTCTGGTCTGTTTTGGTTAACAAACTAGATCCTTTGGTTTTGGTGTCATAAGGCATGCCGCATACGAAGTACCTATGAAGCAAACTGCTGTGACTGTTCTATACAATGGTGGCACGCAATGTCGTGCTCTCGTTTCGCGCGCATTGCAATTTGGAAATTGGAGGCAGTGTTTTTAATATTCGTGCGCGATCGGCCCTCATCGCCACGGGCTCGCATGTTCCCTTTCGTATTGCTTTTACCTGTACATATATATGTGCTGTTACGGTAGTGCTGTCGTGCCATCCACCCTACAGCAGCATATGCATTCACCATAAAGTAGGCGTATCACGTTGAGCGCCTGCTTTTTAATTATAATAAATAATGCTCTGCGTGCAGAGTTTTACTGTATATGCCAAAGACGTTTAAGAAAATGACGTGTACTTGTTATGTATTTTTTTCTTCAATGAAAAAAAAGCGGCTCGTTCCGCGATTTCGTTTAGCCGCCCATCACGTTTTCTTGAAGCAGACCGTATACGAGCGCCACCTTTGCTTTCGTATTTTGGTCTTGTCATCTGTATAGCAGAAACCTTCCTAACAGACCGAGAGGCTTTTCGTCCCGTTTACGCGCTGCAGAGGAAAGCAACAGTTGAAGACCCCAAGAAGAGCTTTCCGCAAGAACAGAAAGCTCACCGCGATGATGCGGATGGGGGCGTAGCCTTCAGTTTCTCTAGGCTGACCTTCGAAGTCGCTCAAGCAACGCAAAATCGACGAGAAAAGGCGTCTGACGGAAGCAAACTGCGCTGCACTTCCGGTAACATCTAGCACCGTCTGCTCAGCTCAAGATGGAGACTGATGTTGCCTTGCTGTTGGGCATCATTGCTGTACTTATTCTTCTTTTGTTGACGCTGCTGGGCTTCCTCAGCTACTGTGGCCTGTTCGCTCCAATAGACATTAAGGCTGAGAAGCCGCCCTTCCAGGAGTTACAGGTAGCGTACAAGTTCGCGCGCGGCGCGTACAAGTATGCGGGTGCTCTCTTCACCGAAGTACACAGCATCGCACCGACCCTAAAATGTATCGGCGTTTACTACGACGACCCGGACGAGGTAAGTTCACTACATTTAAGAGTTCTTCATAGTTTTCATCTGCAGCAGGGATTCGCAGAGTAGGGGATAGCCACAAGCGCCTCGCAGAAGCCAAATCGAAGAAAACGAAAGCTTGCAATTTTGCGTGTGCAACGCGCATCCTTTTTTTTGTGTTGTCTGCTCCCAATGAGTCACGACTGTCACGTCCGCTCTGCTGACGCCCGTTGCCGTGCGAGCGTGGTGGAATCGTTTCGAAACGGGGCACGCGGTTTTAAATTTAAAATGGCTCGTGCTTTGTCCTCCGCGTTCAACGCGCACTTGGTAGTTTGCGGTGCTGCCTACGCTTCGCTGCCTGCCGATGTGGCGCCCTGTAGTTTATAGCGTTTCCCAGGCCTTGAGATAAGGAGATTTTGCTATCTTAGCGCATATTTGAGGCGTGTAAGAACTTGCTGCCTTCGGTTATCTCTGTCAAGGTGCGAGTCACGCATAGTTTATGGCGGAAACTTAAGCGTTTTGGATACCGTGCCGAATGCGCATGTCACCTCCCACGTAGTGGCGCGTATTTTACCTGTCGCTTTCCTTTCCTCACATTTGCTGCGGTACTTCCTTTATTGACTACCTGAGCGCTGGTCGTACTGTGCGGGCGTACAATTAACGTTTAGCGTGGATTATGCCGCTGGTTTGGTGGACAATGTAAGCGCTACGTTGCACATCACTCGTGTCCATTGCAGCTGCGCCATGTGTTCTGGACAAAGCATGTGGCTAATGTTAGCGCGTAGTCACTTGCAGCGACGACGCGGCTTCTGAACGAACGTGCGTGTTTTTGCTAGAGGCACAAGGCTTACGCCACTGACGAAACTGAGCCCATTCGCGATTAAAAGGAACTAGCTTGATATGGCGGTATTTATCAGTCGCTTAGCTGTTGTTTCTTGCCCATCGAAGTTGGGAGTGCTCGAACTGTGTGAACTATTCGCTGCGTTTTGGTGGTTTCATTTTGTGTTTGCTGTTTGCGATGAGCATGTAGTTCACACTGACGTCGGCTTTCCAGCGTTGAGATTAACTTTTTTTTTATTGCTGTACTTTGTTCTTAGTTGGATACACACGTGCTTCGTTCCCGTGATTAAAATTGCCGCGTCAGTATTGAGCATGATGAAATTGTTTCATCATTTGCCGGGCCATTGTGTGGAATGTTAAATAGCAGTGTTTTTACTGCTATTAAGCTTGGAGTTTCGTTTTGAAAAGCGCAGAATTTGTTTTGACAAGCATCTTGTTATGTTCTGTGTGACAAATAATTGCGGTACATTAAACGAAACCTTGAGTTTGAAACTTTTTATTTGAGAAGCCACAAAGCGTACAGTATGTGTGGTCCAACATTTGTGGCAGGAAAGGTTATACTAAAAATTCCTTCGAGATAGTTATCGTGAACCATAATCACAAATCATGCTCATCACATTTGCGTTCTTCTTGGACAGGTTTAATTTGGCAGTAAGGTCGGTTCTTAGGGTATCTTGTAAGCCCGTGTTAGTTAAACGTAGCTCCAGCTAGAATTTGGAGAGAAAATGGACAAGCTATCGTACAGACTCTCTCAGCAAAATTTATTGCTCCGAAAAGGGGCTGCTGATAAAGCTTGTTTCCATGAGTAGTTCCTAGATTGGTACATTAGTAGAGAAAGCACTCTTAAACCAACCGCACAACTGCTTTCTTACCCTTGCATTTTGCCGCAGCCTTAGCTGTAGCGCACTCGTGTCTCCGGTGGGCGCAGGCGGTGTGATTTGTGATTAATTCTAACTGAATCAAACGAATATGCCGCCACAACGAACCTTACAACAAAACTCACCGCCAAACGCCACCTTTGTGCGAAATTTGAGTCCGCACAAGCAACCAGTTAGGCTGAGGAAATTTTTTTTCGATATTCTCTGAGTGACCCTACAGTCAGTATGAAATAAGTCATAGGCATCAAAATTCTTGCGCTTGTAATTATGTCTTTTGTACTGCTTTTTTTTAGGTAATAAGAAAAGCATTAACTTAGAATGGACTGTTTCCTTGTTGTGATTGAACAGCATGTGGAGGTCACAGACATGGGTGAAGCCTCACAACGGTTGCAGCTGCTGCGTTTGTAGATGGTCACTTGTGTGGACCATTAGGAGACATAACTGTTCCTGCTGGATCGCATGTTTTTGCCCTTAACCTTCCATTTGACATGTTTTACTGAAATGGCACATTACCACTCCCACGTGACAGGGGTGTACAGCACGTGCTTTTCTGTCCTCGCTCGCCACCTTCAGGTGGAAGTACCGCGCCTGCGCTACCTGGTGGGCGTTGTGCTCAACGACACGGAGCGGCCAGCTGCCAAAGAGGTGAAAGAGCAGCTCGAGGCTAAGGGCTTCAAGACGGCCAGTTTCCCGGCTGTTGACCATGCCGTCACCACCGTGTTCCCGTTCCACGGGGGCGCAGTGTCAGTCATGCTTGTCGTGGCCCGGGTCTACCCCAAGCTCAGAGAGTACATCAAGGTAAAGTGGACTTGGTTCATGAAATCTTCCCTGCTCTGCTTTTGCTTTCTTAATGCAAAAGCATTTGTTGCCTCACGAGTGGCGTGGACAGGATGTGTCACCACGGGCTGTGGACAGAGCGTGTCCTCATGAACTGTCGATCATCTAGTAAGAGTGTAGTTACGATTTGTAATGATTGATAATGATTGAGTGGAAAGTTCAAATGACCGAATTACTAAATAAAATAAGGCAATTAATTTTGATAACTACTCCGAGTAGTTCTCAAAATTGGTGAATTACAAGTAATTTCTCCAGATCCTGTAGAATTGAACTCACAGTGGGAACAGTATTTAAATTGACTAATAATTAGTAAAACTAGTTAATTTAATCAATTAACTTACCCATGATTCAGAGATCGTGGGTTCGGATCCCACCGGCAGCATGTGGATGTTTTTTCTGCTTTCTTATCAATTATCTTTCAGCGATAAAATAATTACACTTTTAATCTCCTCTTAACACCACAAATTAAAAAAAGGATAAAAACATCCCCTTTGCTCCTTGGTTTCCATGACTGTTGCCTTCCGTCATGATCTATCCACTAAGCAGTGTAAAGCTAACAGCATCGCAGAACTCCTCATGGTTCTGCACGTATCTGTTAAGTTCGAGAAAAACACTGTTGTAAACTTTCTGGCTCCTTGAAACTAAAGTTATAAGCAATAGCACCCAGGTATGGTCACCAAGGCTGCGAAGTCAGCATCACAGAAGACGGCTTCTTAGGTGGAGTCTGACCCGTTGCTGTGGCTTTGTCGTTCAGCTGCTGATCCCAAGGTCGTGGGTTCAGTCCAGGTTGCAGTGACTGTGTTTTGGTGGAGGCAAAATACAGTAACACCCATGTGCTGCGTGATGTCGCCACACGTTAAAGAACCCCAGGTGGTCTAAACCAATCCGGAGCCATCACCGGTCACCATCAGGCGACCATCACACACTGGTAGCTGCAGGGTGCGAGACCGAGGTCTGCATTTTATTGTGCAGCATGCTCCTTGCCGGGCCGCAGTGAACAGCATGGAGTGATTTTCATAGTGCTTTTGATGTCCCTTGCTATATGGTGAAAGCAAGATGTGAGGGCTAAGCCTACAACAGCCTGTTGAGGGGCTCCTTGCCAGGTCTGGACATTTTGAAAAAACAAGCACAGTACACAGATCAGGTAGTCACGCTGTGCACACCATGAAAGACACATGAGATGCAAGTCAAAGCCAGTTCACATTCCCTCTCGACCTAGCCAATCTCCTTGTCAACTTTATTAACAGCATAGATGCATCTTCCTTAGGGAAGTGGCCTGGAAAATTTCCTTATGGTATATTCCATTCGGCGATCTGGACAAGTTTTCTTCCTCCGCAATTTAAAGTATGTCTCAATGGGTAATTTGGATCAAAGTGCTCTGTTACTGGCTGAGGTGGATTTTGCACTCCGTGAATGCTTCTTCGTGGGTTCAGGGCTCTGCTCCCTGTCACCGATTGGAATACATCATTAGTCAGTCACTCTTAATGATGGATGACATCCTCCCCTTGCATGGTGTAGTTGCTTGTGTGCAGCAGTTGTGCTCTCTCGCTGCACCATTTGTTTTTGGAGGTGAGAACCTAGGCACATTATCTTTGCCTTACTTCATATGCTCTGCATCTTAACTTGTTTGTGGTGGAATGGAACAGAGTTGATAGCCTCCAGACTTGTGTGGTTGACTCATGAGCTTCAGAATAGCAGACTTGTGGAAACTGATGCCTCATGCTCGAAGCTTGCGTTTCATTATGAGCACTTTTTCGATAAGAGTATGGCATGCTTGATCGTTTTTGTGTCGTAGCTTTGCCTCATTTTCCCTTGGAGGGTTCCTGCAGAGAATACAAGAGCTGCATTCTAAATCCACTGTTTCTGCATAAATGTGGCTTCACTACCCTTTTGTGGTGGTGTTTCAGCTGAGCACAGTGCACTGTTGTGATGACTGATGTTGGTGCATGCCTGCCGCAGCACAGGTAGGGCATATCTCCTGGAGTCCTGATATAGCTTGGCATCTCTCTCAGTAGTTAACAGGAAGGAGAAACTGCTTTCAGAGGCTAGTTACCGTGCTTTAGAGAGAATTTCCTCTGGAGAGAGCATGGCTAAGAGAAAAGCATGGCAAGGTTTCTTGATTGCAGCTGCTTTAGCTTTGTTGTTAGTCTCTGCAGGAAACTTGAGTGGGAGTGAATTCCATGGATGAAGCCTCATATGCCACTGGGGCATAAAAAAAATTTGGAACCAAAGTGTGTTCAAGGACCTTTTAAGCAAATTGCAGCCCTTGCTTTGCGATACCTGGAAAAATGTTTCATTATTCATGCTTCCTCTTCAGGCTCCGCAATGGAACACGACATGTGCTGTCTTTCATGGCTGCCCTGCTTGTCCACCCCTTCTCATATGCTGCTGTGATTCACTTGCACTGCTAGCTCATTGCTGTTAAGGGGCTCTCAGTGAGGTTGCAATATATCTGGGATGTTAAGACACCGCTTCGGGAATGTACCCTAGCAAGAATTTTTTAATATGGTTTGTAGAAGCTGAGTTATCTGTAGTAAGAATTTTAATGACTGCGTCTTTGCTCCTTTGCCTCTCCTCGTGTCACTTTTTATGCGCGCTCGGCCCCACCGCCGGCTGCCGATGCATGGGAAATTCTCCGGTGGGCAGAGCATCCCGACCCGCTGGAGTGATGCAGCTGATAAGCCGCAGCCATGGTAGCTACGTTACTGAAAAAGTTGGCTAAGTGAACCAGTATGATAGTTAAGAGGGTTTCAAATTGGGCTAGTTGGTAGTTAACATGGTCAAACATAATTGCGCTTTTGAATGAATGCATGAGTGCTCAGTGGCCTGTACTCTACATAATACAGGCATTTTATAACTGAACTCAAACATCCTTTTTAGGGACCGTTTAAGTAACACTACTACTCCTTGAGTTATGGACCAGCTCATTCCTGTGTGGTTTACATCAGTAATGAAAACTATGCTTGGTTGCTTACTTCTACTGGCACAATGTTGCCTTGCAATATGACCCAAAGGTCATACATACCTAGGGCCCCTAGATTCCCACAATTCTGCGAAAAATCGCAGATTTAAACATTTTTCGCAGAATTTTGTGCTGGCAGCCAAGTTCTCATTTTTCAATACAATTGCTGTTATGGACGTCAGTAACAATGACAGAACAATGGGAAAATGACTAATTTACCTTATTTGCATGAATACAATGCTAAGGAAAGTTTGAGACTTCAGAAAAATGTTTTAAGAATCTTATTACAATTGTAACAAAATCCCAACCTGTTCAGTCCAGCCATAGCCGTGGGAGGATCAACTGCAGGTCAGGTTTGTACCAGAAAAAAGGTTAGAGTTTGCAAGCGTGCCTGTACTTAGTCAAGGATCGGTAGTACTAGCTGTTGAGTGGCAAGTTTACCTGAAAACTGTTTGAGAACTGAAATCCTCTGACAGAAACCTTGTAAAGATTTTCTCTAAGCAAGAGAAACAGTGTGAAGATTTCGATGTCCTGTCTGTTTGGGCTGGAGTGAAAGAAGTGACCACAAAACACTCTTCCATTATAGTCGATATGGAGATCTTATGTATCAAACAAGCGCCATCCTTTGAGTGAAGATAAACATTACTTGATGCTGAGCTATAACAGCCACCTTTAATTTTAGAAGATAGGCCTCTGCAAAATGCAAGGTGCGAGCTCAGAAAATAAACTTGCATGATTATTTCATGCACCTTGAGCTTCCCGGCGAAATTTTGTGAACTCTTAATCCTGCATTTGTGAAATTTCAGATTCTTTATTCTGCATCTGCAGAATTTGGAATTTTCGCCCACAGAAAGTTAAAAGGCTTTACACATACCACTTTGCAGCCTCTATGCAGATCTGTGTACATGCCGTAGCCCATGAAATAGCCAGTTCATCGAAGATACATGGTGCAAATTATCAGTCATCTTGAGATGTCTGTAATCTGTTCAAAATCAGATGCTATCTCTGTACAAGTGCCACTAGCGACTTCTACTTTGGCTCAGACCTAGGTACTGACTATATCTGTAGGTTTTCAGGCATGCACCACAGAATGGCACTTCCTCGTTACAATCTCTGCAGATGCTGTAAAATCTCGTGTATTGGCTTCAACCCCCCGTTTTGTGCTGGAAAAAAAAAATGGTTATATATTTTTTTTAATTCGTGTATGGGCTGCACCTTCAAAATTCACTCCTGAATTAAATAATAAAATGGTGGGTGCTTCAACTTCTTCCATGAGGGTGCTTCCACCCCTTTTCTCATGTAATGTATGGGTAAGCAAGATGGAAACAGAGATAAAACTCACTGATTGATTCTGAATTTGTGCCATGCAGGAGAAGCTGCTGTGTGCACGGCCCCTGATAGAGATCTACGAAGGCGAGCGCGTGCTCTTTGTCTGCCCGCTGGCAAAACAAGACGAGTTCTACGTTGAGGAGGCCACTGAAGACCCCGAAGAGGGCGCCACCTCTGACCCTGGCACCACGACTGCCTCCGACGAAGAGCGTGCCGACGACGGTGAAGACGAGGACGAAGAAGAAGAAGAGGCAGAGCCATCACCGCCAGTCAGCCAAACGGTGTCATCCAACGGTGGCACCAACGGGAACACCGAGGAGAGCGACCACGAGCGTGGCTCGCGCAGTAGCACCACGTCGTCCTTCGAAGAGCTGCGCCTTGAGACAGCATCCAACTAGGTGCAGCCACCCTCCTGCTCCCTCTGCCATGCCCTCCTCGTTCCCAACTCCCCCAGCCCGCTTGTATACTCGGGACTTGCTGGACAGGCTCTCTTCTGCAAGTGCACAATGCTGCCTCCACCTCGCTTTCTTTGCCCAGTCCTGGGCTGCCCTTCCAAGGATGTGTGCGTATGTGTGAGTAGCCGAGCTGGCTCTTGTTGGGGGGGCGTCAGTGGGGGACCCTGCAGTGGCGCTGGGGGTTGCCGCCAAGCATACCTGTTTGACGGGAGCATGTTGCCGTGACCATCTACAGAGGTCGCACTGCCGTTGAAATGCGGTAATTAGCGTCTTACGATTTTAGTATCCTCAACAGTATTGAGCTTTGCCAACCTTCCTTACGACGTTGTTGTGACACTGACGTTGGCAGTTGTCCATCTGTCAGTACAGTGAACCAACCATCTGTTGTGCGACGAGACGATGGCAAAAAGTTTTGTGTGGTGCCATCTATTTTTGTTCACCTCATAATTACTGCGAAATGCTATTACTTTGATTTCGTGTATTGCCTTATTGGCCACACTTCCTTGCTTCCAGTTTGGCAGGACCCTTGTAGGTCTTTTCTAAGGCACCATCGAAGTGTTGACAAAAACAATTCTGCAGTGTTAGCAATGGCAAGACGCTGCTGTAGGCGCTTGCTGGCAGTCTCCAGCCCTACTGCTTTACCTGTGGCTTGCCTGAAGGAAACTCTCATACTGTAGAATTTGTCCACAGGGGCACCAAAACACGGTGCTGCTGGTGAGGGAATAAGACCAGCTCTCCCCATCTATGGAAACCCCACTTCTCATGCTGTTGTGACAAGACCGCGCTTGCATCAAGAGCAAGCGAGATGAAAAATTCAATACCATCCGCTTGGCTTGTCATGCGCCCAACTTCATTGCCCCTGTACTCGAGCCCTCATCTACTATATCACTGTTTCTGGCTCTACTGTGAGGTCATCAAAGTTTAGAGGCATCAGACGTAATGTTCAAGTTTCCGAGGGTGAGGTTCAAGCTGAACATCTCTACGTTTTCTCTGAACAGGTGGAGGCACCTATAGCACCTCACTTTCTAGTCCAACCTGTCTGCGGGAAAATGGCAAGAGTAGTTTCGGCGGGCTCTGCGACAGCTTTTGTTGTGCTCTTTATTGGCAGCCAGCTTGCAAAAGGCATTTGCAGCTTTGTTCCTTTTTCTCCCGGCCTTTGTTTCTTTGATCTTTTGGAAAAGCACAGGTGTTGCGTTTTTTAGTGCACTTTCTTGCATCGTCTATGCAGTCTTTGCAGCAGCACCAATGCAGTGTTGTGTGCTTGTAGAAGCCTGGTTCTCTAGGTGGGTCAGCAAGAAGTTGTGCCCACATCTCTTTGCTGCCTCGCTTTCTGGTTGTTGTTTCTTTCAGGGCATTCATTTGTTTCTGTATGTACAGGGTTTCACAGTAATTCAAGTTTGCCTGTAAAGCTCCTTTCAGTGTTCCGCATTACTCCGTGATGAGTACGACACCAACATCTGGTCAAATGTTTGAGGATGCCACACATCTTGGGTTGCAGCCAGTTTTCAACGCAAGATATGTATCAAGCGAGAAGGAAACAAAGTGCTTAAATAAATGGCCAGCATTACTGTTTTTGTCTGTTTTAGAGAACTTTGATGTAAATTTTTGTCAAGGCATGCTATACTTGCGAGGGGCAGCAAAAGAAAAATATGCTGTGTAGCTCCGACACCTATGTAGGGTAAAGCACATTCTAATAAATCCTGTAAACTGGAAAGCTTGCAGTTCTGCTGAACCTTGGATATGTTACCACTTCACCACTCTTAGAGGTCTAGATATTCAGTATGCTAAGCTTTAGCTTAATAGTTCATTTTGATTGTTTAAAAAAAAATTCAGAACTGGCATATTTGTGCAATTGACAGAAAATGAGTGCTGTAACGCAGAGGACTGCCTTTTAATACAGTTGTATACAAAAACCTTATCACTTCAGCTACTTATACATTATTTCTTGCCTTCTGTACAGTTTTTATATGACTGTGTGCCCCTAAATCTCCCATTTACCATTTACAAATGCTCCAAGCAATCGAAACTGTGTTGGTGCTTTGCCTCAAAGCCGCAAATATGAATACCTTTGAAATTCCAGTTGGCAGTTTACTCGTGTTGTTGCGAGTCTTCAGCAGTATTAGTAGTCAGCTTCCTTTCTCTAGGTTGCTGCATAATTATGGTTTAAGGGCTTGCACATTGGGTTTTGTATTATTCAGACGTGTACTCTAAGGGGGAAAAAAAAAAGCTGGTTTCTTCATACCCATTAGTCAGCAGGTCTTTCACGTAAGGAGTGATGGTTGTACAGCAAGGTAGCTTTCATATTTTTCAACACTTGCACCTTTTAAGCCTGCTGATAAGGTTTTCTTTACAAATTTCAGTGAACCAATTTATACTTGTCCTGTGCGCTTTGTTAGGACTCGTTTCAGTGGTTCGATTTTCAAAAAGGGGTCTCGTCTTCACACTTTTGAAATTTGTCTTTTGTCACCAAGAGCATGGCATGGTTATCTTTGTGGGCCATTTCCTCTATCTGGAAATTGGCACCCTCTGTACTGAACTGTTGTAACTTCTGATGTTTGGCAGTCTTGCTCCATTTGCTTGAGAGGCTTGCAGACTCTGTTGCAGTACGGTCTTTTTCTTGACTGCACCCAGTTGTGTTAGTCGTCAAAAGTTTGTTGATACTGAAAGATGTTTGTTGCCTGGAGGTGTTGTTTCTTTGCTGCCATGCGAGTGTAGTCTAGTGACTGTTGTCAAAGCTTCAGAGATTTATTCTGCGAGAGCTCTGTGTGTTCTGTACTTTCAGTTTGAATGTCATTGTAAACACAACCCCCGTCCTTAAGAATGTTGGTTTTTTTTTCTTTTTTTTTGTGCTGAAGAGTTTCAGGCATTTTTTTTTCTTCCTCATGGTGGGTTACCCTGCAATTATCTGTCTTTTGCAGTCCTTCCTTGGAACACTTTACTAATCATTAGTTGGTCACACAGTTCCTACAAAAAGCTTTTTTGAGTGAATCTTTCACTCGGATCAGTGCCAAGTTGCATTGTTTTCCCGTGTTCTTTAAAAGCTATCCCTCATGTTCCAAGGTGTAGCCAGCGATATTTTTTTGGAGCTGCGAGACATAGGAAAAAGAGGATGACAACCTTGTGGAAGACCTCTCTGTTCATTTACCAGAAGTATTAGCAAGAAGGTGAAGGCCTTTAGTAAGTAAGTCTGCACTAAGAAGGGCTGTCAAGTTTTGTGTAACTGAGGTGTGATTCAAATAACAGTAGAATCACTGCACGTGAAAAAGGTTTAGATCAGTGGTGCATGCTTGTCCCATGCTTGATAGATCTTGTGGTACCGTCAGATCAGCCTGGAAAAATGTACATGCTATGTTCTGGGAAGCTGCTGTGTCATGGCAGACATTCACGGATGTGTACCCACCCAGATGTAATGCTTAATGTGTCTGCTCAGAAAGACTTGGCAGGCTTCACTACTAGCCCGTCTCGGGTCAGCAGACACATGCTTGGACCCTGTGAGAGATTTCGGAGATCTTAGCATAATGCACGTGTGCTGCTGTAACATCAGCTCATGTTCATGCAGGGTTGTAGAGAATCTTTCTCGTAATCACATAGCTCAGAACGCACTTATGAACTGTTGCATCTGCCTTCAGCACTCTGCTTGTTTCACTTTCAGTCAGAGCGATAAACTGTGCCCTTAGAGATACTTATTTCTACACCTTCCAGACATTTCGCTACAGACTGCCCTTTGGGAGTTTAATTTCTGTTGCTGGCATTAGCCTGGTGTGGACAGCGGTGGTTCTTCCCACATGAGAGAAATGTCAGTGGCACTGTGACCAAACGAGAAAACCGTATTGAGAGCTCTTTCTTTTGTACAATTTGTCAGGAAAGACACTTGGCTGTATTACAATCTTATCTTTTTTTGCATTCAAATAAAGCGTGGAAGACTTGAGACTTTCGGCAGCTTTCTGAATGTAAAAAAATGCGATAGCAGTGTGATGGCTGTGGATGCACGCTAGTGAATAGTTCCAAAACTGGAGGACGCTTAAGCTTCGCCTTTAAGGGGGTGTGAGGGTCTTAAATTTTTTTTATTTGTTAACATATCTTGCTGAAACTTAGTATGCAGGCATATCACTGGATGCTGATTTTGAATATGCATTAAGATTTCAAATATCTCACCTGGAAGGAAATATATGGCAAAATAACATATCCTACATAGCTTATTTCTAACGGGCCTTTATAGTAATTTATCAGTTACAAAACGACCTTTTTAAGAATAAGCAGACATGCAAATGCCTACAGCACATCCTAAAGCTAATAAACTGCCTATAAAGTAATTTTCTTGTTCGTAAATAAATAACAGTTGGAAAGAAAAAACAGTATGGCAGTAGTTAACCCACACTTGGCTTAATTCCTAATCTATCATGCTTAAAGGGAAAAGGAAAGCTTTGGGATGTGTGATGGACCTTTGGAAATGTTTGCATATTATTAAGGATGCTTTCTTTAACTGAAAAATTATCATGAAGGCCCATAAGAAACGTTGTAATGGGGATGTTATTTTGCCATAAATTTCGTTCCAGATGACACATTTGAAATCTGCATTTTATGATACACCTGCATACAAAGTTTGAATAAGTTATGTTGACAAATAAAAGGGCTTTGTAAGACCTTCATCCACCCTTAAGAGTGGAACGCGACAGCGTGTTGCAGGACTGCCAGGGAGTCCACGGAACGGAATGCCATCGCCCGTTCGGCGCGACGCCTTGCCCATTGGACAACTTGCTTGGAGCCTCTAGCGATGCGATGGAGGCGAAACGCAAAAGGCACCTGTGTGCTGTGCGATGTCTGTGCACGTTAAAGATACCCAGGTGATCAAAATTATGCTGGAGCCCTCAGCATCTTTATTTTTTTTTTCTTTTACTCCTACCTTTAGATATGAGAGACAGATGCTGGGCCATTTCTTTTCCTCAAAACCAATTTTCATTTTTTTTAGGAGGCCTCTGAAAAGACTGGAAAGTTGAAACATGGCTGTTGCGGCCTGGATTAAAATATGCGCACCATTTGCCAGGCCAGCGCCGTGCATGGTGAAGGGGGGTTTCAGTGGCCGCCACATGATGGCGTTGCGACTGCATGCCATGCGACATCCGGATGTTGATGCAGGCACAGTCACTCTTCCGGAGGCCTTAGGGTTTAAAGATAACGATGGTCATGTAAATAAATCTGCAGTGGAAGTTGGCAAAAAGCAATTGGAGGACTGGTGGCTGAAAAGCAGAGATGTGGCATAAGGTTAGAAGTGTAGGAAACTGCTGGTAAAGAAGATGGCGAATCTTCATGAGAATTGACAACACAGTTGCAAAAAAAAATAAAAAAAAGAAAAGCTGAGTACGGTGGCAATTGCCACCACCCCGGGGGACGCTCCTATACATCCATCCATCCATGCACGGAGGAAATTTACCATAAACGCATGGTACTCGCTTAATTCCGACATCTGTAATTTATGTGCACATAATTACTCATGTATGCCTTAGTACAGATCTTGAAGATACCTTTCTGACAAACCCATGCGTTCACTAGACGTGCCTTTATTCATGTTCAAATGTCGAGCCGTCGTAGCGGAGTGGAAGCGTCCTCGTCTCTAACACCAAAGGCCCTTGTTCGATTCCCCGGTTTTTTTATTCACCGAGTGTGCGTGCCCTCCGATTTTTTTAAGCAGCCCCCGAATATTTCCGATGCGCAGTGCCGACAACTGCAACTACTACTACTACTAAGACAACGCCGACAGCTTTTCAACCGAATGAGCTGTATATATGCTATCACGTAAAATGCTGAATGTTGTGGTCACACAGGAACTAAGCACCTCCTCCGAAAAGACTGCACAGTTCTTGCAAAGCTGCAGTTAGAGGCACGGTCTTATGTAGAGGATGATGGTTTGTTTTCATATTTTATGTATTTAAATTGCAGATTCAGGAAACAAAAAAAAATTTCCAAAAGGGATTCAAAATCCATGCTTAAAGGGGTAGTGGAATTCGCCTACACCTGCTAAATAATTCGGTTTAATTATATGTAGTTTTGGCATTCGTCTCGGCATCCAACAGTGGTTGTGACATCACACGTGGATTTGAGATTGCATGAGGCGCTTTTAAACTGCATATTTGCTTACTTGCTGTAATTCTGACTGCTGGAGCGGGCAAGTGTAATGGCTGGAGCAGATTAAAAAAACAAAGCACAGATTATAATGCCGTTCTTGTATCCTCAACTTGCTCTCCAACCTACTTGTGACATTCGGCTGACGAGACCGAGTTAAAATTGCATGGAAGATGAAATTCAACTCTTGCTGAACATGGGAAAATTCCACGCCGTGATCCACATTTATTGATGTCTTATGCATGATTCCATAGAAAGAACACACAGCAGAAGCTTTGGTGTCTCCATTTTATGACTTTTTTTTTTCTCTGAACAAATATTGAAAACTCTCACAGGATAAAAAGCTGAGTGAGCTGGTTAATATCCACGTTGACTGAAAAGCAGCACAGAAAGTAAGATATGGATAAAGAGGCAACAAACGCAACTCTGGCTATAAACTGGAAGCTTTAAAGTCTTAATTTATGCAGGAACAGCAGTGGTAATGCATCGAAGGAATCTGAAAATATAGGAACAAAAAAAACAACTTCACAAACGATAACAGCATGCAAAGTTGGTGCGCGAGCCAATTTGTCAGTGGTGCTTACTGACAAGGACAACTATTTCCTGAATACATCTACCTTGCATTGTTGAGGTTTTTCAGTGTGGCAATCCTTTCCGATCCCTTCTGCAGACGTGCACTGCGTGCTGCACATTTCTTTGGCTTTGAATAAAGCCTTTTGTGTATGGCAGGGGTGGCCAAACTGCGGCTCCTCATGAGTCAAAGTGCGGCTCGTGACCCTCTGGCATCTGTACGCCCGCCCCCATTTCTGCCTCTAAAGACAGCTTCCGTTGTGTTCTAGAAGAGGTGCTTATGTGGCATCACAATGCAGAGGCACAGCGAGCAGTCTCTGTATGAGTGGGATTCACTGTTATCGCCAGTTGCAAGAAGAAAAAAAAAAATTGCTGCACCTCCCTTTGTAATGCAGGTCTTCACTAAAAAAGATTTTTTTTTTTTATGACTCTTTGCATGCGCCTGTCTGGCCACCCCTGGTCAGTGCCGCGTGCTTGTCGCTTCTCTTTGTTTGCTTGTTCCTTTTGCGCTTCTTTCCAGTCAACATAATTTCAGGCTATAAAATTTATTTACTGAAAGAAACCACTGGAGAATGGTAGCCAGCACAATACCTAGTGTTTTTCTACATCGCTACGCACATTTTATTTTTCACAAATTCTTGCACCCACCACAGTGGCTCAGTGGTTAGCACACTCAGCTAGTGAGCCAGAGGAGCCGCAGCGTCAGCCGGCGAACATAGCGTCCGCATTGTCGCGCACTATTTGAAAGCAAAAGCCGACATGGAGCACTTAGGTCGGTTTTGGTTTCATTTTTTGCGACAAAAGTAGTGGTCATGAGTCAGACAGCGATGTACAAACGTCGGATTTAAGTTCCGACAGTGAGACAAAGGGGCCTGGAATGTCGGCGCATACTTGCACGTAAGTTTTGTTTCGCTCTGTATTTTCTGCGGTGCATGCAGCTTGTAATTGATGACAGTGGTTTATTTTTGTGCTTCAGGGTCTTCACAACGTATGGCCAAGACAGTTTGCCAAATGCTCAAAGTCGCGTCGCGTTTTTCAACCAAGACAACAGCCAGGTGTCCATATCGGTGCATCGCTGCGGAGCAGCGCTCGGAGACTCGCTCAACCTCTAGACTTTTTCTTGATGTCCTTCACGGCGGAGGTAATGAAGACCATGTGCAAAAACACTAATAAGTATGCATGGATGAAGATTTTGGACAGGCAAACATACGCTCGGCGTGATGGCTCATGGGAAGAGGTGAATCCGTTGGAGATGCTGAAGTTCATTGGAATAATCATATACATGGGAATTGTTGACCTGCGCGACAATATCTCAATTGGAATCATCTATTCTGGCCTTCTGCCATCGAAAATCATTTCCCGAAATCTGTTCTTGCTTTGCTTGTTTTTTTTTTAATGTAGCGGACCCGGAGCATTCAGTGGCGGCAGCATCTACTGGCAGGACTTGGAAAGTGTTCTGGCTTTTGGAACACATCAATGAAACTTCATCCATGTTGATGTTTCAGAGCTTGCCCAAAATGCCAGGTTTGATCAGCTGGCTTTCAGGGAGCAGCTCATTCAGCAAATCTTCGGGTATGATGAAGTAAACGAAGTCTATCCCAATCCTCCCATACAATCCACTCTTCACCAACCGAAAAAAAAATGTAAAAAGAGAAGAAACTGCAAGCTCTGCTATTAGAGAACAAAACAAGAACAAAGATCAAACATTATGTGCAGCACCTGTCAAGTCTACCTCTGCTTCACATCTTCACCTGATTGCTTTTCACAGTGGCACCACTGTCATGACCCCTGACTTGACCGGCCATGGAAAGTGCAATAATTTTTCCTCAGAGCTGGAACTGGGAAGAATGACAGCTATAAAGATGTGCAACAGTTTGGATGTTTCAGTTTTCCTCTAATAAAGTTCTGGCTTAGTAGAGCCGGTAGTTTGTTTTTGCTGTGTACTTTTTTCGTTTGGCATATTTAACAAACAAATGTTGAAGTACATTTGCACACACGACTCTGCTGTTCGTTCCAATCAGAGGTGTAACTAATAAGCTACAATTTCATTCACTGGAATATGCAGTGGGTTTCTTGCTTCTTGTGAAAAAAATTTTTCTTCCAGTACGCTCCAAATCGTCCATTTTTTCGTGGTAGCTAGAGAGTTTTAAAAATGATCAGTTGTCTTGCCTTCGCATTACATGCCCTGCCCAAGCCCATTCGTTCTTGATTATGACTAGGATGTCATTAACCCACGTTTGTTCCCTGACCCTCTATGCTCTCTTCTTGTCTCTTAACATTAGAAACGCTTGTCAAGTGTTACCAAGCTTAAGTTTTGCTATTTTTTTTTAAAATCTATACGTCTTATTTTTTTTTTTAATCTACAATGGCAGCACTGAAGGCTATGAGGCAGGTTGTAGTGGAAAGTCCTTGGTTAATTTTTGTCCGCCTGGGGCTCTTTAACATGGGCCGCAACCACGGTACACGGGTATTTTTGCATGTCGTCTCCACTGGAATTTGTCTCTCATGGACAGGACCGAATTCCAACACTCGCCCTTGGCATCCAAACACCGTACCTGCAACACTAAAAAAACGAGTGAGAGGAAACTTCCGTTTGTCAAATGTATGACTGAGTAGACAATCGACCAACCTGTCAAGGATATCTCACACATTTTTCATGATAACCCAACATTCAGCACATTCGCATGCCAAATTTATCACAACACATGTTCACAGAAATGACAGCTATCCAGTCATTCTGGCAGCCCCATTGCACAGCCACGCTTTCCTCGTTTTTACAGCAACAAGCTGTTTGAGGGACATCAGCCAGGATAACTGTCAGTCTAATGAGTGGCTTCACGATGTCACTGAAGAAATGAATAAACCCAACAACAGCTAAAGCAGATACCAAGCTTATATTCCAATATAGCTTCTCACTGAAAACTGCGTCAAGCCATAGCGTAACTGGCCACAATTTTTCCGCTAAAAAAAAACCTTTGTATCCAGGTGACAAACAACGCTTCTTCATCACGTTGCCGCTCTGTCGAGCATTTCAAGAATAGTCGCCTTCATAGTCCCTCTGATATCTGGCCTCAGTCGTGCGAACTTCTCTTCGAGCTGCTCGAGAAACCTTTGGTCAAGAGCAGCACCGCACTCAGTGGCTTGGGACCCTTGGCTGTAGGCACCTGCTCCACATCCCTCCGTTCTGAAAGCGCAGCCAAATGAACAAGGAGGGATTGGTTGCACAAACACACAAGAAGCAGCACATATCACATATCCAAGTGGCTGTGCATAAGCCTACACTCAGTTCTTCGTGTCAATGCCATTTCTTCAGTCAGTTAGTAGAGTTTACAGGTGCCTAAGCATCTGAGGCTACCATGTGTCAAAAGCAGGATTCAAAGCTTGGTGCCTTTCTGGCTACAAATTGCACATTTCAAAAGTGTTGCAGTTCGTTTAAAGTGCTTGAGTCTTGGAAAACTCCAAAAATGAACAAGATGCTCTCAGGTAACAAGCAGTTATGTGCATTGTAGAAAAGTGTTAATGCAGCCACATATGTTGTATATATCCTGATAGTTTTTTTTTTTTGTGTGTGTGTGTGTGTTAAATTTAGAGTACAGAGTGATTTTTGACCTTTCATACAAGCCTTACTTGAAATGTTCATGACTGCAGATTTTGCTTGCAATTAACTTTTTGGCTTTGCTAGTAAATCGGTGCAAAAGCTCAGTGCACATCAGTAGATTACAGACCTTAGCCCTGACTGCAGACTGTTGTCTTGCAAATCCACAGTGTCAAAAGCATGTGAACAAGGATTTTAGACAGCGCCTTAGTCCTAACCTGCACAAAATATCTCTCGAGTCTGAGACCGGAAGAATAGTGACCAGCATATTTTGATGCTCCAGGTAGTTGCACAGAAGCAGTTTGTTCAGCTCAAACAAAACTATAGCTTTTGACTCAAACATTTCAAGGCAGTAGCAGCTAGGACATACAAAGAAATGCACATCTCTTTTGACTTCTCTATAAATGTACATTTATAGATCTAGCAAGGCTATGCTAACAAAAATGAAAAAAATAATAGAACAGTGCACATGTTTTGCACATCTAAGTACTTCAGTAGAGAAATTCTGCTGTAGAGCCTACGTTGCACCAAAGTATTTTGGTGTTGATGCAATGTGCAAAAGTGGGACAAGTGTTTCACTTGCTTCAACTTCGAGCAAACAGAACCTGTGCACCTACATTTCGTCATTTCGTGTGTGGAATGCTACCGAACTAGTAAACAAGCCATTCGACATGTTTTCATCTTTTACTATAGGCCTCCTTGGTGTTTCTGTGCATTTTTACAAGTGCAGATGTACGGTTCGACTAAACCCATCTTGGCAGGCAAAAGAAAAGTTGAAAACAGCCTCATAATAGTCTGTGAAGAAATTTTTAATCTTAATACAGAATGTTTAATATGTCCAAAAGCAGGGCATGTACTAGAGTAGAGGTCTTTTTATGTGTTCCCCTTTTTTCTACAAACCCCACAGTCAAAATGGCTTGAAAGTGATACTCTTCAATTACTAGAGTCATTCCAAATGCAATTCGACCATTTGCGGAACGAATGCACGTAGCTGGTGGTCAAGCAATGGCAGCTACTCGAAAACACTGACTGCTAGTCACATGGTATGCCTTCCAGTCCAGCCAGTTTTCAACTTATGCACTGCGGCCGTGCGGAACAAGCTCGCATACAACAGAGAGTTCAATTGATGCGTTATGTGTGCACGTGCTTGGCACAGCTTCGTCGCTGCATTTGTACAAATTTGTCTAGGATCAGAGACACGGAGGCCTACCTAAAACCAGTTGCCATGAACGCTCATGTCAAGATTAGTAATATGCGTCCCTATAGCAGCTTTGCGGCAGAAATTATTCCCGCGATAAGCACATGACCACTTGGGAGTGCTCGGAAAGCGCTGTTATAGGGCTTGCACGAAGCAGCAGACGTGTATAATGAACATTTTCGTACAAGAAATGCCAGTTTACTTTTATTGTGTCGTAAAAGCAGAAGTCCACTTACTTCGAAGCTCGGATAAAACGAACGTGATCCCCGTGACTGTTAGGTTCATTATAAGTGAGTTTGACTGTATATAATACTTTGAAATGCTGGATACTGCCATGCAAGACACAGAACTGAATTGCCTAAACCTTTCACCACTACATATTTTAACGTGACAGAGTTAAGGGCCCCATGTCGCAGAAAAGCCGGTGTCATTGGCGTCGTTGGCCATGAGTGAAAAATCCCAGAAGCATTAATAAATAAAATCGAGTAAGAAATTGGCCGAGTTGGGGAATCGAATCAGGGCCTCCGAAGTGCGAGACGAGCACGCTAACCACTCCACCACGCCAGCTCGATGGTTTGGAACGAACAAAGGTGTGACTAGTGAATACGGTGTTATCTTAGAAGGGTGCTTTAGACATGTACTGGGGTGTACATTAGTAATTATGAGCATGGAAATTACAGAAGTCGCAGTTAAGCGAGTAGCAAAGTATGTTTCCGCTACTTTTCCTCTTTGCTTGGCGCGCACGTAGTGCCATCTAGCATCACCCGCTAAAACCTCCTCCTCGCAATGTATGCCACTGCCCCAACGATAGCATGTGACGGCAGCGCCTCCCGCTCGTCTCGTTAGGGCACAGTGGGGCCGTGCCGGACGCAGGAATCGCGCGGTGAGCGGCGAACAACGCAGCGTACATCCAAGGCGCGTTCACCACGAAGCTTGCGGCTTGCTGCCCGTTCATTCGGCACGGAAGCTATGCTGCCGTTTATAGCATCAGGTTTGTTGAGAGGCCTCCTAGAGGCTCCGAGCGATTTGTCCAATGGGCAAGGCGTCGCGCCGAGCGGGCGATGGCATTCCGGGGACTACCTGGCAGGCTGTGACACACTGTCGCGTTCCACTCTTAAAGGCGAAGCTTCAGCATTCTCCAACCTTTTTTTTGCTTAAGCCACGTTTGGCATGCTATCTGAATAAAACATAGTGCTAAAAGTGAAAGAAGGTCTTTACAACAATTGTATCTTCCAAATATACAAACTATAAGGTCCCAGGAGAAAATTTCCTGTTGGGAATCTGCTGGCTTGTGTTGGTTTTAGTTGGTCCCAATAGCAGCCTTGCTGGTTTTGTGATGGGCCTGTTGGTCCCAACAGCAACACCTGATGGTTTCAGTTGACCCAAGTGGGAATCTGCTGGTTTGGTGCTGGGCCTGTTGGTCCCAACAGGGAATCGGCTGGTTTTGCGCTGGGCCAGTTGGTCCCAACCACACTTGCTGGTTTCAGTTGGTCCCAAATGGGAATCTGCTGGTTTGGTGCTCGGCCAGTTGGTACCAATAACACTTGTTGGTTTCTTTCTGGACTAACTGGGAATTTAATGGTTTCAGCTGGTCGCATCAGCCTTACTGATTTCCGCTTGGCTAAATGGTGCCATCAACAGAACTTGCTTGTTTGCATTTAGACTAACTCATCCTAGCAACAACATTTTGTAATGAGCCAAATGATACAAGCTTTAACGTAAGTGGCATTAAGCTAGCTAACACTGCGCTGACTGGCTCCTGCAAGAATCGAACTGAAAATTTGGTGCCTTTGCTCCTTTCATTGCTTCCATTGGGAAAGTCTGCTTCAACAGCCTGTCACTATAGGCTAACTGCTGAACTGCTCAGTAAATATATAAAAAGAAAAATGTTGAAAAAAATAAGCATTCAGACATGTCACCTTAATCGTTTGGGTGATGGTCCTGCATCCTCAGAACTGCTTGCATGTTTTCCAGAAACCACTTCTTTGAGAAACCTTCACAGCAAAAGAAAGCATGCAGAATTTTGTACAAAGCTCCACAATGTGAACAGTTCAATGTAACATTTTTATCTTTGGTAGGTTGGAGCAGTGACAATTCCAGTCAATCACCAATATTCACTAAATGTGCAATGAACCAGGTACTCAGGACACTGAAGAGATCTATCGGATATCCAAAGAAGTCTGCATGGCATTGCATCTACATAACGTGCACTGTAAAATGATCAACTGAGAAACATATCTAGTGGATGATACCACTCGACGTTGAGACATGCAGTGAATATTCCAGTTTGATGCACTAAATACCCCACCCATGTAACTTGACATGAGAAAACGTTTCGCACTATCAGTCAATATTCTAAGCTTGCTTTTCCATATCAAGCTGCAGGTGTGCTATGCCCACAGTCTAGCAGCAGCCTTTAGCATTAGTTGAAATTGCAACTACCACAAACTACAACTAATTCCATTCAAGGGATCTCAAGATTTAGTCAAACTTTACTGCAACAGATATGAACGGGGCCTGAAATTTTCACCTTGTTGGCAATGTTTTATTATATCCATAGATTTTAACCCCAGTTGCCATATACATGCCAAAAAGGATATCGGTGAACACAAAGCAGAATATAATGATACAGCAAAGTAACAGCTGTATGGAATGCAAGTTTAACGGCTCTTGTTTATACTTTAGGCCCTTTGTTGCTGAGCAAAACCTAATTCTTCCTGATTTCTGCAACCCAAGGAATTTTTTTGGTTCAACTAAATTTCGACCTAAAAACTGCCCTTTCCAAAATGAATTTTTTCATTAGAAATAGCTGAACTGAGATTCCATGCAAAAGGTCATAGCAACCCTAATAGCTGCTAGTTTACAAAGGTCTTCACAGTCAATTGTTGTAATCAACCCCATTAGCTCCTTTTTGGCCCACTACATAAGGGGAAAGGCTTCCCTTCCACGTGTCGTCGAACAGCACTCTGTAACAGTTAAATAGGAGAACACAGATTGACCTCAATGCACCACATGGTACTCATCACTTGCTTATGCTACTCAAAATATGCTGTGTGTTTGCCATTCGGCTTCTGTGATGAACGAAATTGTTTGTGCATTCAGTGACTGCTGAGGCAACACGACTCATCCTACTTACAGTATGTCTGCTACAGCAACATGCGAGATCACTGACTTTTTACTGCTGCAACCTAGCCTTTATTTATTTATTTATTCAGGTGCCTACAGCGCCCGTTGAGGGCATTTTTGTAGGGGGGATACAATTGCAAAGCATACATTGTCATGCAGATGACACTGCGTACAAAACAAACAAACAAACAATAAAAATATACATTCCCTACAACACAGCACTACTCGTGGTTAAATCTCTTGCATGAGAACACCCCCCCGATGCTTTGTATTTCGCAAGCTGTACTTGACATTTTCAAATAATGCTTTTCAAATAATTTTCAAATAATGCCCGAGGAGAGAGTGGGCCATTTGTGGCGCTGCATGCCTAGGGCTGCAGAATGGAGAGGAGAGCTAGTCGAAAAACGACTGTGTGGAAAACTGTAAACAGCGCCCTAGAGCTGTACAGATATAAAGTCACTCTCATATTCTCTACCTTAACAGCTGTCACTGAATCTTGCGTTACACAGTGGTAACCGTCCTGTCAATTTTTCTCTTTCGATGTCAGGAAAATTCCAGCTACCATGGGTTTGCAACTTAGACCAGTCCTTTGAAAAAGTATGACTGCCTTTACTAGGGTCCTTTCTTCAACTTGTGAGGAAATTCTGGTTAATCGTTTTAATAGCTTATTTCACTGAATCTATGAATCATATGCATCAAATTCGAAATACGGAAGATTAGCTATGTGTAAGGATACATATAGTATAAAAGGCATGAACAGTGTTTGAAACAAAAAAAAAAAGCACAGAAAAATATTTGTTTCTTTTTGTTCAAGAGGGAAAGTGACTAAGTACTTGGTGAAGACACGACAATTCATCTTCTCATGTCCTCATTATTTATAATTAAGAGCTTATATATCTTATTATTATTACTGATTTACATCCATATTATCTTCTATCTTAAACGCAAATTGAAGTGATTTCGATAGGCATAGTCTAGTGCAACAGATCTGTAGAGGTGGTCTTTTTGGGTATTCCAGTCAACTTTAAAAGCGTGGGCTTTATAACTTAGAAATAATTCTTAAAAATCACTGCTCGCAGTACTCACAACCGATCAGAGCGACACACCTCATTGCATATCCCCTGCCTCGATGACGTTAGTGGGCACAAGCACCAGCCTTCAAGCTCGGCTTATACAGGTGAAACACCCTGTATAAGCCTCTGTTTGGACTGGTTGAGTGAAGAGTTCTGGATACTGCTTACTGTTGCTCATTCTTAAAGGATGTTATATATGGTATGAATGTAACGCTATGTAACCGAAGTGCATATGCATGCTTTGCTTATGACGCTTTATATTTAAAACAACATAAAAACTACCAGTAGACAGTCAGAAGGTGCCAGGCATGAATGTCTGTTCACCACATAAACATGATCGCTAATGAAAAGGGTTCATCTTAAGTTAAATACAAGGGAGCGAGCTACGGGAAGGAAAATGATAGGTGTAACGTTAAGAGATCGGAAAAGGGCAGAGTGGGTCGGGGAGTAAACGCGGGTTAATGACATCCCAGTCGAGATCAAAAGAATGGGCTTGGGCAGGGCATGTAATGTGAAGGCAAGATAACCGATGGTCCTTCCAAAAGAAAGGAAGCATAGCAGGGGGGCAGGAAGTGAGGTGGGAAGATAAGATTAAGAAGTTTGCGGGGGTAGGGTGGCCACAGCTGGACAGGACAGGGTTAATTGGAGAGATATGGGAGAGGCCTTTGTCTTGCAGTGGACATAGTCAGGCTAATGATGATGATGATAATGATATGCAGGAGACATTCCATGGATGTCAAGCAAATATGTGTAGCTAACTGGCGCACTAGTGCAATGCATTACAAACTGCCTCAGGTGATGGACACAGAAGCAACGCACCTCTGTGAGAGCACTGGGATGGGTAATAGGTCACCTTGCAGAGAGATGGCTGCTGATGGTGCGCTGCACAGTTCGCATTTTGACTGTGCTCCATGTGAGTGTCTGCACAGGTAGAGTTACACACAAGTTACACATCCCACTGCTTCTTGTCTCTTCAGTAAGCTCTTAAAGGTCTCTAGACACCTAATTTTAATTGCGTGTTTTCTTCTTTCGAATGATGCGTTAGACATTAGAATACATGCATGACTGCGTGGTATTTGCCTACGACTGCTAAATAATTTATAATTGAATTTCTTCTCTCATGCTCCTTTGGTTTCATCAATCAAATGATGGCTGTGACATGTAATTAACCTTTAGGTCACTTCAGGGACTAGAAAGCTGCAATATAAATGCTTATATATAGTTTTAATTCACGGAAACACCTAAACCAGCCTCCATCAAGAGCTGGAATGACAATAAGCACGTATCAGCAGTTATACTGCAGTTCTTTTTCATGCCTCACGTGACCTAAGGGACAACAACCCATCATGGTCATCGTTTGGTTGATGAAACTGAAACAGCGTCAAGAAGAAATTCCATTTTAAATTATTTAGCAGTCATAGGCAAATATCATGTAGTGATCCACGTATAATAATGTTTAACACATCATTTGACATCATTTAACACATCATCAAACAAAAATTTAGTGTCTATAGTCCTTTAAGTTTCTCAGCACATGGCAAGTGCATTCATGTTAAGGGAGGATGCGTGGCTAGAGGGTTGACTTCTGAATCACTGCGCGGATTTTGATGAACATTTCAAGCATATGCCATTTGAACATAACCAAAAGCTTGATACTGTATCTTGAGTGAGAAAAACTTGTAAACTGTTAATGGAGTATAGACCCCTTTAATAATTTACAATTAACTCGAAACATTTGGTGTGATGTGCTGGGGGATCATCGGCATCCTGGTCCTGGAGCTTCGGTGCCCTGCATGAACCGTGGTCATCGACTGTGAGTTCTTGGCCTGCATCATCCGGCCGTGCCCCAGCCTTTCGGGCCCAAACCGACCTCGCTCCCCCGCCCCATCCTCCATCCAGGCCACTCGACATGACAAACTGCACCCGACACAAGGACCTGACCTACCAACCCCACCGACCCAAGACGCCTCTTAAATCTGAAGACACCGTTCCCCTGCCCATAACGTTCGGTGCGCCCGCGTCCTGGGGCCTCAGCCTTCGGCTCCTGGCAACCTGCGGCCTGGAAGCTTTGTGGGCCGGGACTCATATCTCTCATCGTGGTGGCCAGCACTTCACCACTTTCTCCTTCCTGTTCAACCCTCCTCTCTCCATCACCATTTCAAGTGTCTTTTTGTCAACGACTGGTCCGATCGCTTGGTGGTCCCGAGAAGTGTGACAAAGACGGCGGCGCAGGATGGAGAACTTGCGCTAGGCCAGCAGGCATTATCTTATCTATTTTCCATCATTCATCATGTCCCCTTCTTCAGCTGGCTGCTACGTAACAATATCATAAGCTATTTAATTAAACTAACAAAGCTCGCAAATATGTACAGTTAGTTAACTTTCAATAATTCAAATACTATGGGTACAAAAAAATTGTTTGATGTATGTGGAGTTCAAAATTGGTAGCAGGAACAAAGTGGCAGTTTTCACAAAAAAATTCTTAAAGTTCAGATTAAGTAAGATTACAACAAAAATTTCTCGCATGTGTGTTCTATTAAAAGAACCATGGATGATAAAAAAAAATTGCTGGTGGTTTAGCATTGCTAAGCACGAAATATTGTACAAAAGCAGTTTTTTGCAGGTGGACACCTTCACCACCTACCTAAAAGCGTGACTGAGGTGTCCACTGACCCAGGGAGCCAGTTATGTGCCGTTCTGTACAATGCTGTCAACGCCAACACCAATGAAAACATAGAATGCCGGCAGCCTATTGCTCCAGTGGCACGTTTCAGCCAAAACGTCAACACAAATGCAAGCAGCGCTCTCGCTGTCATTATTGCCACCATGCAGCTCAAAGCATGATTGAGGAGTCCACTGACCCAGGGAGCCAGTTATGTGCATTTACTTTCCTTCATAACCTACGTGCACAGATGGAAATTGATAAAGACGACTATGTGGAATGCACAGTGCAAGGGTGTTGCAGCTTAACACAAGATATGATCAGCTGTGGCGATAGCATAGTGCTCTCATGCAGTGGCCAGCAAAGCTGATCTGTCCACGCCACCGCAAGTTCGAAACCCAGTCACGACAATATTTTATTTCTGCAGGCATCTGAGAGGCTTCAGACAAACACTGCCTTTTTCAGGATTGCTCGTAAAGTGGTGCCTTAATTTGCACTAATATAACTCTTCTCCCATGCTGCAACGTTCCTCCTCAGCTTAAATGTACACCATGATGACTGGAGATGTACTACACCCCGTGAACACTTTGTCATCTTGTGAACTGACGTCAACTTATGGCTAAGCAAGGATGAGTGCTGAACCAGCCAACCAATGAAGCAGCTCCTGTCGACCGTTCCTTTGACCAGACTGTCAATAGCACCTCACCATGAACCCAGAATATGAAGTGCAGGTATAAAGTATCAATTCGCGGGTCGGCTTTCAACTGCACAGCGATGTTCACATCAATGCGACCATCACCTCCTCACTAACCAAGCTGTGATTCCTTTTTAGTGGCTTGATAGATCAATCAGCTTTGCAGCCAAAGCACAGCAAAGGCCCGAAAGTCAGTTCGGAACTATATGCATGTCTGTCGGTTCAGGCCTTGTGCCAGTCCCAAAAACAGTGACTTCACCCTCTGGTGGAATTTGGGCACTGGCTTGAAAATAACATAATTGTTTCCAACCTTCATATATACATTCTTTACGACAGAGCAAAATATTAAGCAAGAGAATAGTTCTAAAGATAATGTGAGTACCAAGCTGGGTTTAAAAATTACAAAAATTGTTGGTGAAATCATTTCAGTGACCCAATCACAGCTCTTGCCTACACTATGTGACGTCAGTCGCCCACCTGATGTCGCAAAGATAGGATCAGGTGAAAATAATGGCCAAACTGGTGTGGCCCACTTGACTGAGCACCAAAATTTTCAAAAACCAATTGTAAATTGTCAGAGCTTATACAGAGCACATATATTCCCACTTACAAGTATCCTGTTCAGCTACACTACTTCTGCAATCAGACTAGGTGCGAATGTGAAGCAGTTGTGAGCAAAAATTTCCAAACACTCGTCGCCTCATCCAAGCATGTGAAAAATTTTGGAAAAATATCAATACATACACCGCTCCAGGTGGAACTTGTTGGTTCTGTATAGCTTTGTCTAATGCACTCTTGGGTAGAACGATGAAAGTATCAGCAGACAGTGAGGAAAACCTGCAGTGACAAAATGCAAAATGAACAGCCTCAAATGCAAAGCAACACTACTCCATGGCCTAAACTTGCCACCAAGCTCAAGGCACACATGAAGCAGGTGGAATTTTTCCCAATACAACACAATATAGTGACACCGCACAGTTCCCTCCTCAGTAGCCGGTGAAAAGCACCGAGAAATAATCAAAGATGGAGTTAAACATAAAGCATGCATGAGGCTATACAGATGCATTTTGCATGGCACACACCATACAAATGCCAGCACATCTTGAAGACAACGGTGTACTAAATGTATACTGCATGTTATCGTTTTCTTGGCCTGTCAAACCCATACATGTTCCTGGGCTTCCTGAAATAAAATCCAGCAGCTGATAGTCAGCTTTTGTGGTGTCTGCTTTGTTATGTCCCATCCTTCATGCTGTTTTAAATATGACTGTTCACCAACAAGCTCGATTCGATACACTTGTGTAAATGTCTCAGGTGTGCATTAACACACTGTCAGAGTCAATGAATGGAAAAGTGCATACTAGTGTCAATTGCATGCTGGTGCCAAGTAATATGCTCGTGTCAAGATTCCCAGCTGTGAGAATAATTGCAGAAAATAAATGTCTCCATTGCCGCAAGCTGAATCAACACTCGTAGAATCACCAGTCGCAACGCAAACTACACTAGACGTTGTGATGATCATAATTTGATGGCTTAATGATGTCGCATCCTTAGGTTACTTATGCTCGAGTGCAGCACATATGCCTACACAGCAAAACAAAGGCTGCCTTTATGAAATGGATGATACAGCACACACTACCCTGGTTTTGACTTGCGTTAATTCAGCATGCCCAATTTTTCTGTTCACTGCATTACTTAAGAGGAAAAATGGAACTGGAAAAATGTGCCTAACAGTTGTTTCGCACCTTACTTCCCGTACACCCGTACACTGCTGAAACTTGATATTTCAATACAGCCAAATTTAGGGCTACCAAAAGCCAGATCTGAGTGAGAGTTTTCTTCCCTTTTTATTTTGAAAACCCTAATCCGGAGGTCCAGGAGGCCCTAGCGAAATCATCTAGCGTTTCTCTCCGAGAGCAACCTGGACCGCGCAAATTTCACTGGTGGCAGCACCTGCCATCCCAGAGCAGTGGTGCACTGCTTAACCGTTGCGCCAAGATTAGTATGAGGACTCCTAGAGATCTATGAATGTTAAGTTTGGTTTGGTTTTTATGGGGTTTAATGTCCCAAAGCGACTAAGGCTATGACAGACGCCGTAGTGGAGCTATGTAGAGAAAGATCAATTCTGCATATATGGTATGGCATGCTTTTGCACTATATACGAATGTTGTAAACATTTTCTAGTTTTTTTTTGTTGCTGCGAAATTTACTACTACTCTGTAACCAACTGGTAAAACAGAGATTTACAATGCTTTCTGAGTTTCTAAAACTAGTGACCATGATATGACCCACACCACTGTGGAGCATCACATAACAGATGTTCAAAGAATTCCGTTTTTATCTGGGGGATTTTAAAAAATTCCTGTGAGCAAACTGCTGGCCTAATCGAGAGCAAACTTCACTCACGGGGTAGCATATTATGGTCTACATTCTTTGAGATGTAATTAAATGTCGGTACTTGCCTGCATTTCCTGAAATTACGAAAAAGCTGCTGTCAACTGCGAGTAAAGCTGTCGCAGATGAGAGCTATACGCGAGCCGAGCAGCTGGTTTGACAGGGCGCGCCATCTGCCGGAAGGCGAGGCAAACGACGTCCCAGCTCAGTGGGTGGAAGGGTAGCGCGCTAGCATCGAAGATGCGGCTCGTCTGCTCGTCGAATCTCGCCTTCCAGCAGATAGCGCGCCCTGTCAAACCAGCTGCTCGGCTCGCGTATAGCTCTCGTCTGCGACAGCTTTACTCGCAGTTGACAGCAGCTTTTTCTTATCTTCAGGAAATGCAGGCAAGTACCGACGTTTAATTACATCTCAAAGAACGTAGACCATAATATTCTGCCCCGTGAGTGAAGTTTGCTCTCGATTAGGCCAGTAGTTTGCTCACAGAAATGTTTGAAATCCCCCAGATAAAAACAGAATTCTCTGTAGAAATCCCACAAGGCATGGATAATTAGCGTGACAGGAACAAGACACTTTTGATGCACTCAGCCAGCATTTATAACTGCATCTACATTGCTTTAGTTGCCACTGTCATGGTATTATGTCTCCAATGTGTGTTGCTTAGTGCTAGTGTTTTCTACTATCTCAACCCTGGTGCAGTTAAGCGTTTATTTACTTCTTCAAGCTCCTCCTACAGTAATACCCATCAGGGAAATATGCAGGTATTGGAATAATTAAAATGAGCATGCAGATTCAGAGGGCAGACAAATGCACAGCAAAATAACATGTCCTTTGCATCCCTAATAAAAATTCTCATGGCATTGCAACCACTGAGTCATGCAACACAAAAACCAAACCACTTGGCAGAAAAGCTTGAATAAAAATGATTATAAGACATCTATTCCACATTGTGGTTCATTAATAACAATGACATTTAGACATAGACATTTTTATTATTCCCAGCAGTAAAGAGTTAAAAATAAAGTCTTGGTTGGAATACCCCTCAAAATTTACAACAAAAAAAAGTCACCCTGTTGAGTCAGCAGTTGTGGTCCTAGCTTCACTCACTCTCCCGCTCCTGACGTTTCTGCGAGGAGTACTGTAAGAAAAAATCAAATAATTCACCAGATTGGAATAAAGGACTTTACATCACCACTGGCAAATTATATTAACAATTATTTTACAACTTCCTTTTATCTTATTGTGACACTCTATCTCGTGCTCAACAAGGCAGCATGTTCAGTCTGTTACTCTTCGGAACATCAATGATTAAACCAACTAGCATTCCATTTTCTGTACAAGTGGAAGCACATATGACTCTGCTATTTACATTCCAGTTAATGACAGCATAGATCGCCTTGCTATTGACTTAAATGTAATTGTATGACATTTGTTTTAGCTGTTAAAGATGCAGTGAAGAGGAATCTGAACTCGTCTTTTTGCCGCAGGAACTCAATCTACACGTTCCGACCAGTCTTAGAAACTAGAAACTTCGATTTACTGCCCTGTGTGGCCGATTTCCCTAATTAAATCGAATTAACATCCGGCTCCCGCCTTTTTTTTTAATTCTCCCTCGTACGGTGGGTGGTGTAGACCAACGCGTGGAGTGCCTTTCACCCAGCTCCGTGGAGGCTTGCCGCTCTGCCATCGGTGAAGTAATACGCAGTAATCCGTACAAGCAAATAGTCCGCGCATATTTTTATTTCTGCGGGCTTATTTTGCGGCTATATTATCTACAAATGAAACTATTTATTCACGGAAACCTAAAAAACAAAATAAAGCGAAAGCAAAGCCTCCACGGAGCTGGCTGAAAGGCGCTCCACGCGTTGGTCGACTCTGCCCACCATACGGGGAGAATTCAAAAAATAAAGGCGGGAGCCGGACATTAATTCGATTTAATTAGGGAAATCGGCCACACAGGGCAATAAGTCGACGTTTCTAAGAATGCTCAGAACGTGTAGATCGAGTTCCCGCGGCAAAAAGCCGAGTTCAGATTCCTCTTCATTGCACCTTTAATGTCACGGTATAATGTCTCCTATGTGTGTTGCTTAAAGCCTGCGTTTTCTAGTACCGCAACCTTGGTGCAATTAAGTGGTTCTTTAGTTCTACATGCTTCCTCTGCTGTACTTCCTGTCAGGGCAATATGTATGGGTATCAGAGTAAATAAAATAAATGTGCACATTCATTCTTAAGAGGGCAGCAAAATGCATGGTAAAATACGTTCTTTGCACGCCCAATACAAAATGGTGACTGGTATTGCAACCACTGAGTTGTGCTTCACAAAACCAAACCAGTTGGCAGAAAAACTTGAACGCAAATGATTACAAGACATCAATTTCACATCGTGCTCCACTGATGACAGTGCAATTCAAACAAAGACATTTCTATCATTCACAGCAGGAAAAAGTTAAAATGAGATCCTGGTTGCAATACCTTTCAAAATTTACAGAAAAAAAAAACACTTGCCCTGGTGAGTTTGCAGTTGCCTTGCTAGCTTTCCCTTTGTTGGGGCTTTTGTCTGGAAGACTGCAAGAAAAAATGCAATAATTCATTAAACTGGAAGGAAAGACTATATATATCCCCAATGCCAAATTATATTAACAATTTATTTTACAATTTGTATTTATCTTTTTGTGACACTACATCCAGTGCTCAGCACGGCCGTGTGTTTGGTCTGCTACTCTTATCAACATCAATGGCTATCTAACTAACATGTCATCTTCTGTATAACTGTTACATACATATTGTTATTTTTGGAAGGACCTTCGCTGAACGTAACAGCCGCTTAGCTATTGTCCTAGACTGCATAGAGAGAGCGGGCCTCGTGCTGAACTCCAAGAAGTGTCGCTTCGGTGAACGCCAAATTACTGTGCTTGGTCATCTCGTTGACAAGGATGGCGTCAGGCCCGACCTGCAGAAGGTTGAAGCTGTAAGCAGTGTCAAAGAGCCCAAATCAGTGAAAGAGCTCAGGAGTTTCCTAGGACTTTGCTCATATTTTTGGCGTTTCGTTCCCAAGTTTTCTGATTTAGCCTACCCGCTTACAAGTCTCCTGCAGAAAGACGCTCCTTTCCAATGGACTCCCGAATGCGACTCCGCGTTTCGGCAACTCAAGTTTCTCCTCACCTCGCGGCCAATATTGCGTCATTTCTGCCCTACAGCACCCACTGAACTCCACACTGACGCCAGCGGCATCGGCGTGAGTGCTGTGCTTATCCAACGCCATGAGGGCAATCAACACGTTGTCGCTTATGCAAGTCACATCCTCAGCAAGTCGGAACGCAATTACACTGTAACAGAGCAAGAGTGTCTCGCCGTTGTTTTCGGCGTACAACGGTTTCGTTCGTACCTTTATGGATGTGCTTTTACAGTCGTCACAGACCATCATTCTCTGTGCTGGCTTGTGAATCTACGCGACCCAGCACCTCCACCACACTGTTACAGGTTCTATTTACAAATACTATTTACAAGGCAGGTCGAGAAGAGCCTGGTGCACCGGCGACAGGATACTGGACTTTCTCTTTTTCTTCCAGCCTGCGCACATCTTTGTTCCTCAGGGCCCATGCGTAGTATGTGACAATATGACTGTGATATTTACTGTCCAGTTAATGACACCACTGATCATCTTGCTACTGACCTTGATGTAATTTACAAATGGTGTACATAGTGCATGGTGACTGTCACTTGACCCTTTCCGGTCAGGTGTGGTTTCCCAACTGACTACAGTACCGGTCAGCATTCTTTTGGATCTTCTAAACCCCTAGCAAAGAAAGGGAGTGCCATGACATGGTTTGGTTATAAACAGTTATTGGTTATTGGTTTACTAATTATAGACAATTTTTGAAAGCATATCTTTTTCAGTTTTCATTTTTTTTTTAATTCTGGAGGTCATCAGTGTATAATTTCCAACAGCCACTTCCCGGTGTGTTTTTGCTGCTGATTGTGCTGCTGCACTCTTCACATTCGCTATCGGAACTTGTGTCGAAGAAGACACTTAGTTGTTTTCGTCACTAAGGTCATGTTCGCTTTCTACAAAGTCACTAGGCAATTTTCCTTAAAATATGGCTACCGGAATGGAATTCAAGAGTTTTTGGTGCCTATCGATAACTCTAAAACAACGTGACCCAAAAATATTTTCCAGCGGTGTGTTGTTGCCATCCCTCAATAGAAAAGCCAAATAGCTAATTTACAGGTTGTTTCGTGCCTGTCTAATCTAGGATGACTCTAGTAACTGAGGACTTCTTTTAGATGGGGATTATTGAACGTTTATTACAGTCTGGGCTACATAGGTCTGATTAGGAGGAATACATGGCTGGGTCTGCTGCGTAGCTGTTCAAGTGGGGACGCCGTGGAATCCGAGTCGTCTGCCACTTGTATATAAGAGGGTGAGGAGGACGGCGGCCGTCGGGCCCGTGCGCTCGGCGCATCGCCTGCGAGGGTGGCTGGCTGCTTCTCCGACAGCGGAGGTAGCGGAGGGTGCGTCGCCAGTACAGCTGGCGCCATCTACAAGAGCGTCTTGTAACATCCTCCCTTTTTTGTAGCTTGCCGTCATCCAACCAGGTAATCGTGAAGTCGCTTTGGGAGCATTCTTGTTCTTTGAGGTCGTGCCGGCGTGCGAGTCACATCAGGGCGCTGCTGGGTTTCTTGCTGTTCAGTGTCATTGGTTTGGTTGTCTCCCGTTTCAGCATTTCCTTCTTCAGACTCAAGCTCTCTCTGTTCTTGTTCCTTGTTGCTGGTTGCACTCTTTGGTGGGCTTCTTATAAACACGCGGTTCCTTCTCAGAACGCTGTCTCCCACGTTGACTTCATACGATCTGTCATCAACTCTTTTTGTCATGGTTCCTTTAGACCATGGTCCGCTTCTAATCGGTCGGACAGTCACACCTTGTCCTTCTTTCAGTGTTGGCAGGTCCTTGGCATGTTTGTCATGATAAAAGATAGTTCGTTGTCTTCTTGCCTGCCTCTTGCCGGTCACGTTTATCGTTTCGGGTTCAAGCAGCTTTGCTGTGGTCGGCAGTGTCGTTCTGGTGCGGCGACCCATGAGCAGTTGTGCCGGGCTGGCGTTTAATCCTTGCAGGGGTGTATTTCGAAAATCTAGGAATGCCAACTGCGGTTCTGACTTGCTTTCTTCCGCTTTTTTCAATAGCATTTTTGCCGTTTTTACCGCTGATTCGGCCATTCCATTCGAACGTGGATAACCTGGACTTGACGTTTTGTGTTCGAAGTTCCAGCTTTTCGCAAACCTCTCGAACTCCTCGCTCGCAAACTGGGGTCCGTTGTCGCTCGCCAGAATTCTTGGAATCCCGTATCTAGCAAAGTGAGCTTTCAGCTTTAGGATCACTTGGGTTGAAGTTGTCGTCTTCAGCTGATCTACTTCCCAAAAGTTGCTGAGATAGTCGACTGTAACGAGAAAGTTCTTCCCCTTATACTCGAAGATGTCGCATCCGACTCTTTCCCACGGATAACTCGGTTCCGGATGAGGGATGAGTGTCTCTCGTTGTTGGGAATGCGCATGCTTCTGACACACTTCGCACCTTGCGATGTAATCCTTCAGTTCTGTGTTCATCCTGGGCCAGAATACACACTCGCGAGCACGCCTAAGACAGCTCTCAATTCACATGTGCGATGCGTGAAGTTTCTCTTTGATCTCACGGCGCAGAGACACTGGGATGAGCAGTCGTAATCCCTTGTAGATGAGGTCCTCCTCCACTGTGAGTTCATCTCTGAATGGGTAGTAGACGCGCATGTCTCGCGGCACTTGGTGCTTTTCTAGTGGCCATCCTGACAATATGATTAACTTAAGCTTTTGCAGGAAGTCATCTTTCTCCGTCGCTTTGCGAATTTTTTCCAAGGTTTCCTTGCGCACTGGCAGGTAGTTCACAACGTTGATGCTTTCTAGTTCACTGTCACCGTCACGGTTGGGAAGGAATGCCCTCGACATCGTGTCAGCTAGAAGTAGTTCTTTCCCTGGTCTGTGCTCGATGTTGATGTTATACCTTTGCGTTTGCAGTATCATACCTTGCAGTCGTCTTTGCACTTGATCGAGTCTTTTTTTCATGATGGACTGAAGAGGTCTGTGATCACTGATGATCGTTGTAGCTGTTCCGAAGGTGTACTGATGGAATTTCTGCAATGCAAATACGATCGCTAGCATTTCCTTCTCGATCTGGGCATAGCGACATTCTGTCGGTGTTAGTGCTCTGCTGGCGAAAGATACAGGTTTTCCTTCTTGGATGAGAGCCGCTCCAAGTCCGAGGTCGCTGGCGTCACATTGTATTTCAACTGGCTTTCGCGTGTCGAAGTATGCTAGAATAGGAGCTCTTGTCACTGCATCTTTTGCCTTCTGGAACGCTTGTTCTTGTTCTTCTCCCCAGTGCCACGGTGTGTCTTTCACTGTGAGCTTCCTCAGTGGTTCCAACACTCGTGAAATTCCGGGCAGGAATCTGGACAGGTAATTGATCATTCCGCAAAACCGCTGTACGCCTTGGACATCAGTTGGTCGAGGCATTTCTTGAATTGCCTTTGTTTTCTCTGGATCCACTTTCAGTCCTTCTTTTGTCAGCACATGTCCCATGAAGACTGTTGTGCTCATGCGAAGTTGCGTCTTGTTCTTGTTCAGACGTATTCCAGTCTGTCTGCATCTCTGCATTAGGTTTTCGAGCTTTCTGTCGTGATCTTCAAGAGCATCCTTTTCAGTTTCACCAACTCCATAGACGAGGATGTCGTCTGCTATGCACAGAACTCCGTTTAGTCCTTCAAGTGCCATTTGCAGTCTCTTCTGAAATATTTCACTGCTGACCGCCTGTTGCTGCATTCGTGAGCGGAAGACGTATCGCGAGTACAGTTCGTTTTGCTTCGGTAAGAAATGTGCGTCGAGAAGGCTTATCACATGCGTGTAGTCAAATTCTGGGTGTGGTCTTGCTCCTGTTGGTTTTCCGAAGTCCAAAGTGTTATATATGTCAAGAAGCGTGGAGCCTCCGACGGTCAAAAGAAGTGCTACTTGTCGGTCGGACGGTGCTTTCGCTGTGTTGGTTGCTTTGAGGTACAGCGTGAAGCTCTGCTTGAAGGCTCTCCATTGTTCCGTTGCGTTGCCAATGGTTTCGAATTTCGCAGGTGGTGGAATCTTCTCCATGTTGAGGCGTTGGCGGTAATTTTACACTTCTGACTCCATGTTTCGTGCCTGTCTAATCTAGGATGACTCTAGTAACTGAGGACTTCTTTTAGATGGGGATTATTGAACGTTTATTACAGTCTGGGCTACATAGGTCTGATTAGGAGGAATACATGGCTGGGTCTGCTGCGTAGCTGTTCAAGTGGGGACGCCGTGGAATCCGAGTCGTCTGCCACTTGTATATAAGAGGGTGAGGAGGACGGCGGCCGTCGGGCCCGTGCGCTCGGCGCATCGCCTGCGAGGGTGGCTGGCTGCTTCTCCGACAGCGGAGGTAGCGGAGGGTGCGTCGCCGGTACAGCTGGCGCCATCTACAAGAGCGTCTTGTAACACAGGTTACAACAAATCTAGCCCGATGGCGTGCAAATTTACCAACAAAAACAGTAGGCAAAATGTTGTGTCGGGCCACGCCCGACAACTGACCGGACAGGTACTTTACTGCTGTCGGGCGATGCCCGACAGATGACCGGAAAGGGTTAATCCTAATAAATGTAAAGTTTAGTCGTAAACATCGGAGTCCCACTTTTCTTGTAGTATTAAGAACAATTTGATTTTACATGCTTCATCTTTCAAATAATGAAACATCCATTTCTCTCCTGTAAACAAGAGATTTACTGATAGATACTGAGGTTGCATAACTGGGTATGTTCAGTAATGAAAGAACCAACTTCTGGCGCAGCTCCCATTCTGGCTCCTGCTGGCTGAAGGCTTGGCTATAGCCAGCTATTGGGCTTCCTTGACATTTCCCTATCTCTCTTGGTCCTCTCACAGCTTCGCTATCTGCACACAGGCTGCAAAACACTATGCATTTCACATTGGGACCAACATACCTACTGATATTAAGGAATTCTTTTGGCTTATGTGAAATTGTAGAGGGAAAAGCTAGGCAAAGAAACACACCATCCATCTGGCCATAACTGGAATTTTCATCCTCACAGACCCTTATCAATCTGCCTCTCCAACATGCTTATCTCTATGCAGAAGAGAGCTGTGAATTTGCTATTTTGCTGGACAGATCAAACAGTCGTTGCTGCATTGCTCATTAATGACTGTTGCACAAATACATAACTAACCCAATGCCTATAGAGCTCCTTGATACTCTTTCGTGCATTTCACAATCAATCTTGCATTAAAAGCACCTACACAAAATTAAAGCTTTAAAGCACTGGTAGTATTTCCTCATCTCATCGTATAGACTATCGTCGTCTCATCTTGACTCAATCCAGGGCCACTTGAAAAATCACTTTTGTTAACCCTGCAATGGCTTGCATTACGTTTCTTTGCCTAGTTTTTCCTCTACGATATCACAAAACTTTCTCGCTTTCAATCATTAAATTTCATACCCTTGTAGCTAAAGGGTCTCTAGTGCAGCAGGCTTGATGCAGAGCCAGTGCAAAAAGGTGTTCCTTTATTGTGGCTCTGATTTTTTTTTTTTTTTTACTGAATGTATATATATTATACAACATAAGCAATGCAAGCAGCTAGGATAATGTGCATAAACTGCAATGTAGGTAGTGGTACAACAGTCGGACACAAACCAAGAAGGCAGAGGCAAATGCATCCTCTCAAAGGAGGTCCTCCAGCAAATGGCACTGTGGTTGATCCAGTTAATCCGTGGTTAATTCCCTGGTACCTGCCAACCCTTAGTGATGTCATACTAGAACATAAAAGGCTATCAACCAAAGCATCATGGGAATTGGTTGATTCCAATGGCTTGATTGTCTCCTTGGAAGGGCAATTGCAGCTACGTTTGTAGTGCCTGTCCCGTCTACATCTATGTCGTCCGTGTCTTATTTGCACTATGTTTTCAAAAAACTGCTACCAATTAGCCCAAACCAAGCTGCTACTGTTGAGTGCTTCAGTTGCATCCAACCGTAGTTTGCACCTTTAAACGCCATAACTAGGGGCTGGACTTCTTGGTTCAAATTTTTGTTAAAATTCGGCGTTCATTTTCCAGTGCTTATTCCAGAATGTAATTTCAGTTTTCCGCCGGGAATATTATTCTCTACAGATGAATTGCCTGTTTTCCTGGTGCTGTAATGTGGTATTCCTGCGACTTGAAAAGCCACACTGAATTTCATTTTATCCTTGTTGCCTGCCCGAGCAGTCGATTTTACAGTAATTAATGCTAAACGGCTGTGCATAGAGCTGTGCTTGTAGAAACAGATGTCACCATTAATGCAACCGTCAGACTAAAGCAAAAGTGGAAGTTAACTTCTAAAAGCTAGGTTTTCATGTTACTGTTGGCCTCACATGATCGGCATGTTGACAACAGCGATGGAGAGAGAGAGAGAAAGGAATTTTAATGAGAGGAAAAGGAAGGAGAGGTCGCTGGGACTGTCACTTAACAATAGGGGTAGCCAGAACATGACACTTTTTCATGGCGCACGTGTGTATGGTTTTGCATCAGTCTCCTTGCCTGCAGCTGAGAAGCCTACGTAACTAGGCAACTGCCCTATGCAGGTGATGACAATGTTTCATAAGGATGTGGAGCCTCCCGGCCTGCAGTGGTGTGTAAAGTAGCGGAGCAGTTGCTCAAAATGTGCACATTAACTCAATGCAACCGTCGTATCTCCATGGTCCTGGCTTCCGGAATCTGTTAAGTTTCTCCTTTGTCTGAGTGCAACTCCTACTTAATAACCAGCTAGATGTGGCTTTCATGTTAACCTTTTACTTGTAAATGGTCCAAATTTGGAACATACGAAACTTGTTTTTTTTATTTGCCTTCAAAGTACACCCTTCTTCAAAATTTTTGTTTCACATATTGTATGGTGATCATGCAAAACTTCACCTCTGTAATATTTATTCGTTACTTATATAAAGATATTGAAATATTACTGGAAAATGGACACAACTTGGGCCTTGTCACAGCCTAGTGTTTGTGGGGTTCTTCCGCAGGAAAAAAAGGCGCTGCAATGAACTAAACAGCACAAAACTAGTGACAAATATTTCATGATTATATGATAGAAATATAAAGAACTAAAGTCTAAATTCAGTGTGTGTCTTTCACTAGCAGTGATTTTAATGCAAATGTTCCTTTTTTGGAACATAGGCATATGGCAATAGCAAATGGCATATGGCAGTAGCAGTAGACAGGAAATAATCCTATCTTGGAGCTTAGAGTCTCCCGCATTCACCAGCTGGTGTAAAGGCTGTCGCATTCTGTTGTTGAGGATTTTGCGGGGTCGCAGCGGCCACTAGGGTTGGCACAGGTGTGACCGACGAGACAACGGTGACAGCTGTGGTGATGACGGAGGAAGTTGCTGGGTTCAATTCCAGGTGCTTGGGTAAAGCGGGAGTGGCCGTCCGGAGCGACTGGCCAGTGCTGATGCGCGTGTGGGCATGGTCGGGCTGGAGAGCAAGCGCTGACACTGGGTCAGGAACTGTTTCAGGCAAAGTGGGGCTGGAGGCGATCGCCGTGCTTGTTACTGCTGTCATCGGGTTGGCTTTCTCATCCTGCTCCTGATGACGAGTAGTGCTCTGCGGACCTTCTGAGGGGCTGGGAGTGTGACAAGCAGGCTTGGTCGTTGTCGAGGGCTCTTTAGCATCAGCGGGCGACAGCTTCAACCTCACAGAAGAGGCCTGCAGAGCTGTTGGCGGTAGTGACGAGGTAGATGGAGATGTCGGCACGGCTGCTGCCGCAGAGTCGTCTTTGGCTGCAGGAGGCTCTGGCGACAACGCCACTGAAGCGCAAGGAGGCAGAGCCAGAGACGCGGGTCGGATAGTAGTGGGAGAAGGACGCGAGGCGGAGCTCGTGCGGATCCCACCTGGTGTGGCGTCGAGAGAGACAGCCGGGCTGGAGACGCTGGACGGGAGTGGCGGCGATGCGGCGAGGGGCTGCTGAGGCGGGCCGGGTTCTGATGAAGGCTGCGTGGGCGCGAGCGAGGCCGGTGCAGGGCCAGAGGCTGGCGGCGGCGAAAACGGGTCCGCTGCGTCGTAGAGCGGCGGCGGAACGTAGTAGGCGCCGAAGTACGCCAAGACGGCCGCACGCAGCTCATCGTATGGCCGGCCGCCGAAAGCAGAGTAGGTGAGCCGACGCAGGAGGTCGGCCGGGAGGATGTCACAAAGGACTTCGTGTTTGAACGGCTGGATGGTGATGCCGTTCAGGTACATCGCAGCCTCCAGTTGGGCGAACCACCCGCCGACGCCTGCAGGCCGGAACGCCGGGAGCGGCGGGTCGAAACTTGGGTGCTGCCAGTACGCCATGCTGGAACGCCGCTGAGATAGAAGGCACGGTTCGCCAGGTCACCACTGTTGAGGATTTTGCGGGGTCGCAGCGGAGCACCAGACAGAGACGACCAGCGTGGCAGGCTTCTAGTTCCGGACTGCCCGTGCCGGGCGTGCGCCCCGAGCACCCGCTGTCCGTCTTTATTTTCCTCTAGCGCGCGCTGTAACGCCGATCTCAGCGCCGGCGCTTTATAGCGTCGCCGGGCGCTACACTGTCTGTCAGATAAGTGGGCACAGATATGAGGACGTTATCTGGCAGCGCGTTTGTAAGTAGGTAGTATGGACACAAGCGAGTAGTATGGACGCTGGACCCGCCGCATGTTCGGCTCTCACCTCTCGGCTATATGCGCTGTCCGAGAGGCGGTTTGAACCATTCAGGGCGTCTCAAAGCCACACGTCCCAGATGACGATGGCAAAGATTGCACGAACCGATACGCCGGGTGCATGTAGGTTGTATTCACTTACACGCCTCCTACCACACCCCCACCTGAAGACGATGAAGACTGTGCGAGGCATATGCAGAGGGTTGTCAGGTGATCACTGAATGAAGCCTGGGTTGTGGTGGGCTGCACTTATCATAGCTATGCTGTAAATCCATTTCTCAGGAAATGCTTTCCTGCCAACCGTGGCTTCTAAATTGTGCTGAATGCAATACAGCTCGCACAGTGGAAAAAAATACTATACAAGCGTAGTGGTTTTCTCAGTCACTAGCGCTTTACAATTTGTGAAGACATTGCAGGTAGCTCAAAGCTTGTCTTCAGATAGCAAGAAAAAATTCGAACTGCACAGACCACAAAAGCTGTTTCAGGCAACATTAGCATTCTGTATATGCAGAACACCAATGTTCCAAAAATGAAAGATGGAAAAAACATGCTTAGTCATTGTAAATCTGGTTAATTTTTTTTTTCTGTGTTATTTTAGAAACCATACGTGAACTTTAAAAGGAATTTTCGCCTTGCAAACATTGCTTCATAGTGTGGCATTTGGTAAAAGGTTTTGTATACTGAACTTTCTCAGTTTAAGCCAAATTTTGAAAAATAAATTTGGCGGACTTTTATCAGTTTTTTTTAAGTTTAAACAGAAAACTCCAACCCATAGTTATAACTATAGTGCACTCTGAAGGCTAAACTACAAGTCTGCACACTCACATACAACTGATAGCCTAATGTTCATCACTAAAGTAAAATGTGCAGAGCACTGCACGTTACAGGCCAAGGTGTATATATGCAGTTTCGAGTTCACTACTTGCTTCAGTTATCTTTTTCATCACCTCTAGTATTTCACTGACACATTTTACGAAACACAGATTGGTTGTACCTGCCATGTTAATGATATCTTTCACTGAAATGATTAAAAATATATAATTTTTGTTTATACACAATGCGATACACAAATCTAAAAACTCTAGACTTTAAATGTTCTTAGATACCCGCACGTTCATCTGTATGAGTTGTAAAATTTTATGAAGTGGCATGCCACTGCAGCAACTATGAACATGAATTGATTATTTTTAAAACTGGATACCACGGGTGCTGAAGCTCCGCTCGTGGCATGTTTAATAATGTCATATATTAAAAAGCTGATTTAGTTTAGTGTAGCGAATGGCTACAGGATGCCATGAGCCGTGGCCCAGTGATAACAGCTGCTGTTTTTTTGTTTATTTATTTATTTATTATACCGTCCGGGTACAAACGCACATCAAAGAGGGGAGGGGCAGATGCAGAGGCATATACATTGTACAGAATAAAATGCCATTAGTAAAAACGTACACAAACCTCCATAAACCAATTAAAAATAAAAGTAAGCACAAAAAAAGTCGAAATAAAATAAAATAACAAAGAGGTACAAAAGGTCAATTTTGAAATCTGCAATGGTGTTAATGATTACAAATACATAATAAGGAATACAAAAATAAAACAAGGAATATAGTTTCTAATTAGAATAAACAAACAGCCATGATGAGAATATGAACACCAGCTATGAAAAGAAGCTTAGTAATGTGGATTTAAGGTTCTCAATTCCAGATGTGCTTTTTAGTGACGCTGACAGATTATTCTAGTCATTGCTTGTCTGGGGAGAAATGAGTATGAATATGCAAGCGTATTTGAGTGTGGAATATGCACCTTTTTGTTGTGGTTACAGAGAGATGAAATGTATGATGGCAGTTAAACCCAAAGCTAACGCAAGGTTGGGTTATGATAGTATATTTTATGAAAGAGAGCCAGGCGAGATAACTTCTTCGGGTCGATAAAAGTGGTAGTTGTCAATAGGCTTTCATGTTAGTAACACTAGCGGTCCTTAGATAGTTGTTTAAGATAAATTGGGCTGAGCAATTTTATATTGCCTCAAGAGACTGTATGAGAGTTATGTGACCGAGGTCCCAAACAGACCACACGTATTCGAGTTGGGGCCGAATGTAAGTTGTGTACAATAATAACTTTAATGATCATGTTGCAAGGGAGAATTTCGGCATATATATCCATGAGTGCTACTGGCTTTAGAAGTGATGTAACTGACATGCGATTTCCAAGATAGATTATTGGTAATGAGGACACCAAGCTACCGGTATGATGTCAGATTCTAATGAGATGTTATTAAGCTTATACATGGGACTTGTGCAGTTAGTACGTGATACCCTCACTGATTTGTTAATATTTAATTGCATATACCATGTATTGCACCATTCGACAATATTGTTGAGGTCATTCTGAATTAATAGAACATCTGAAGCATCAGTTAGTTTATGGTATAAAACACAGTCATCTGTAAAAAGACAAATTTTGGAAGAACTGTGAGAAGGTAAGTAGTTTATGTAAATCAAGAATAAGAGAGGACTTAGAACCGACCTTTGCGGAACGCATTGGATTGGGCGGAGGGTGAGTTTACTTCATTAGTGGTTACAAACTGAACATGGGATGTGAGAAAAACACGAATCCAGTCAATTATTGCAGGGTCTATCTTTAGGATGAAGAAGTAGTGCATGGTTAACCTTGCCAAAAGCTTTGGAGAAATCGAGAAATATGCAGTCAGTTGAAAAGCCATAGTCTAGTAGGCATGCATATCATTAGTGAAAGACTAGCTGAGCTTCACAAGATAAATTTTTACAGAATCCAAACTCCAACTGGAAAAAAAAAAGAGATTATCTTCAAGAAGGATAGCTAGATGCGTGTATATAATATGTTCCATGCTACCGAAGTAAAGATTTTGGGCGGCAGCGGTATAGTGCTCTAGAATACTCTGGTGCACTACAGCAGCGGGCGACGGTACAGATCGGCAGCAAAGCAGGCGTTGCCAAATTTACCTTCTGGCTTCTGCTTCGACAAGGAATTGAAGGTACGGCCACAGGTCCCACCTTGTGTTCTGCTCTTTTTTTGCTTTGACAAACTCGTGCCTTATTTTCTTCCATTTGATTTTGCATTCCGACTCTGTAAAACGAGAACTCACATTGATTTGTTCGGTATAATCAAAGCAACAGTCGGACTTAGTGGCCGCCGAAGAAGGATCGGGCGGATACTTACGCGGCACTCTCAGACACCGTTCGACCTCTATCCAAGCACTCTCTTTCGCCTTGTCGTCGTGAAAGCGCTCGTTGAAACAGTCGTAGAGTTCCGGATGCTGTTGCACATGCTGGCAAAGCCTCACACTAAACTGATCTGGCATCGCAGAGCACTTCCTTTCTCCTCCACGGGCTCACAGACACTTTGCGAGTCAGATTTTCTTTCTTGAACTGAATATACGCAGCACACATGCGTCGTCAGACACGTACAGCATCAAGCAAGCCAACCGTTATCGCGGCGCGCACGGCACGTTGCTTGTTCTCACTGCTCAAAGCTGCGACGGCGTATTCACAGTCAGCGGAGTCCGGATGCGAAGCTCGCACAGCCGACTGCTGCCGGCACTGTCGGAAGTGGGGAGGGGCACCTAAAGAGAGAAGCAGAGCGTGAAGGTATTGCTAGGTGAGCTAGTCTCGCACTCATAGCCGACTTCACTATAGAGTAATATGACTTCACCGTCTGACCGCGCTCAGATCACATCTCATATCGCCGCGTCGCCGCCTCCCCCGTGGCCTCCCCGCTCTGGCTTTCGTTTTCATTCCGTTACCTTCTGCTGGCGCCCCCTGGCTTGTGACGTCAGCTTCACAGAGTTTCTAAATACCGCCTAGAAGGAAAGCTGGCGCCACCGTTTGTGTGTGTGTGTGTGTGGGGGGGGGGGGGAGTCTACTTGCGTAACTGGATAACTACACCACGACAAAGCGCACGAAACATCAGTGAAAAGAAATTTTTGAACAACCAAAAAATCCAATCCGTAGCACAGTCAACAAGCCACCAGACGTCAGTTTGAAGCCGCTATCTTCCCGGTGCGCCTTGGGTACAGTGCACCTTGGGCGTCCATGCATGGTGGATGAAGTTCAAGGCCGCCAGCTTTCCCTTTAGTTAAGAGTGAAAACTAAAAAAAAGAACACTAATGCCTGGGCAGTGGTTGCACTGGTTTCGCTCGGCTCCGGCGCCGGGGGCGGTCGTCTGCCTGCCGTTGCCAACCAAGGACACATAGATTTAGACAACGAAACTATGCAAATGTGCTAGCTGCTGGACGATTGGCGAAAGCTGCGCAGCGGGTTCATGCGTTGTGCTTATTTATTATTTAACCATACTGCAGGCCAATGCTTTGGCCCTAGCAGGAGGGGCATTTCACAAACAATGCAAAGTAAGAAGGCTACAAAAACAAAAGAAAAATGTCCAGAAATTCAACACTAGTAAGTCTGGCAACAAATGAATACAACGTAAAGGGGCATTAATATAGAAAGAGTGAGAAAATGACATGGTACAGTGCAAGCATACAGTGCAAATCAAGGCGCCTCTACTTGGGAAAAAAAAGACATTCCAGTTCTGATTGAAAGTTGTTCGATTCAAAAATGCTCGGTGGTAGTTTGTTCCATTCATTCACTGTTCCGAAGAGCATGGAAGTGAGTGAGCACGGCTTTAAAACCGTTGCTAATCGAAGAGTCAGCAGTGGAGCTGCGCTTGCAGCACGTACTGCCCTGCTCGTTTCCCGCTCGAGCAGCACGCAGTAGTCGGCTTGTTAACGAAAGCACGCGGTGGAAGCCTGCCCCTGCTCAGTCTTTCGTGAAGCATGCTGGATCTGGTGGTAGGTGTTTGTTCAAGGAAAAACAAATTTAGTCTTATAAAAAAAAATGTGCGTGTTCTCGGCTTGTAATATTTACCTGACTTTATTTTAATCACTGCCCAGGGGCTATATTCTCATGAAGTAGAACTGATTTCTTCCGTATTTTCAAGGGCGACAGTGTCAAAGACAGGCACATTTTTTTTCAACTCAAACCCTTCAAATTAGGGCAGCATGTAACCGGGGACGAGGCGAGGGGGTCGAATAAGATCGCGATATTTTTACGCTTGTCATTAATTATCGGACAAAACGCCGCACACACCGAAAGACACGGGCTCTAATTTTATTACCATGATAATTAAGCTGTTACCAGATAACTCGGTCAGCGCGCTATGTATCAGAAGAAAATAAGTTGTCCATTTTTCAGTCTGTTTTCTCAAGCACTGTCGCAAAAAGACACGAGATGTATGCTTGTGGGATTTCTGATTTCGCGTTACTATATGAAGAAATTCCTGATCCGTTCCATGCTTCCCAGTGACACATATCCCTGCGAAATCTTGAAAGCGCGTGCAGATATCCCCAGAAAGTGCGGAGAAACTCTCTATCCTTTTTACTATATTATTACTTTTTATGACTCGGTTTCAAGGCTACCGTCGGACGCTACCCCCTCTGTTTTTTTCCCCCCTTCATGGTCACCCTGTTCTGGGTCTCTCTTCTTCTTCTTCTCCATATGAAAATGACACATACCCACGCGGGGGGATTGCCAAGGTACGGTGGTGAATGCCAAGGAGGTATATGTGCGGGAAAAAAGCTAAGTAAATTGTAGAATGTTTGAAATTAGAAAATATGTATGAATTGTTGAAAATGTTTAATAAATAAACAAATGAGATACATCAGGAATAAAATAAAATACGCTTTTTGGACATTCGGTGGAATTTTATATGGATTTAACAGGATAATTGCGACCAGTTGGTATGATGTAATCATGAAGGTAGCCGCTAATAGTTCTTAACGAGAATCCCGTGGCGCTCGCACCAAACGAGAGCAGAACTGGCAGAGACAAAGGGAGTCCTTACCTCGAAAGAGGTACTTCCAATTACTGTTTTCTCTGTAATGCGAACCGCCGGTAGGAGAGGAGATAATGGTCAATTGTTTCAACTTCTCCGCATGTGTTACAAAGGTTTGTCGGAGCAAACCCGCATCTGCATAAGTACAAGTTGAGGGGGAGGGGGATTCTGCATCGCAAACGCGTCAAGGACACTTCACACCGCCTTGTCTTACATGATCGGACAATCCATGGGAACTTTAAATGGTGAAAGTCCACGGTATTCAGCAACGGATCACCAAAGCTGGCTGATATATGTTGGAACCGCTGGAAACGGGAGGTCTCCAACATAATGAGGTGCGGTACGGGATATATTACAGGGGCAGTGAGAGCTGACCTTGCCAATAAATCAGACACCTCGTTGAAATAGATTCCCGAATGACCAAGTACCCAGACAAAGCGGGAGGGTCACTTCTCCTTCTCCTACTTTCCTGACGCCTAGCGCCAGTTAGGATGAAACACGTACGCGTAGGGAGAGAACGAAGACAGGAAGACAGCGAGAAGGCTGTGTGGTCACGGGCGCCTAGCTTCTTAGAGAAGAGCCTCAGCCTGGTCAGCCTCAGGTTTCTACAGGGCGAGGCGAAGCAAAACGCTGCCCCGCGAATCGTGACCACTTATCACTGATTAAAACTTGTTTACGCGTAACTATGATTGTCGTCGATGAAAACAACCCGCGACCTACTCAGCGTCCCATTCGATCGGCGGAACAAAAGCGTACATGGGCGTTCATGTGCGTGGAGTGCATAACACCAGTAGTCACTTGACCTTCTGCAAAGCTGACTCTGTTGTTGACAATTGTGTTCAATGCAGAATTATTTCAAAAGCAGTTATTTGATGTGTGTTAAGCAGGGGAAAAAAAAAATCGTTCCGACACCGGGAATCGAACCCGGGCCTCCTGGGTGAGAGCCAGGTATCCTAACCACTAGACCATGCCGGAGATGCTGTCCGTCGTGTTGCAGTAGATACAAGTACTCACTGCCAACGCGCACCAATGAAATTGCACGTTGTCATGCAGAAGGCACACAGGTAACTGATCGAGACAGCTTCCGAAATTAGTCATGAGCTGGTAACACTTTTGAAACGAATCAGTTACGAGTTTTTGTTCATGCAAACTACGAGGAAGATGAAAGGAACTTTACTGGCCGTTTACGGCCAGTATTTCATGTAGCACGTTTAACTCCGCGTCCACGTCATCTGAATACTCCAGCGTGTCGCTTGGAGGTTGGACAGGCGCCAGCGCCGCGGATATTGCGCGCGGAGCTATAGCCCTGGAGTGTCCGCGTGGCCTCCGTGATCTAACAACGCGCTGCCGGAGCCGATCGCAGAGGCCACAATGTCTGATATATGTTTGCGGTGGCTGGCGGCAGAGGGCGATCTCTTCGTTGCACCGTTTTTTTTTTTTTTTCAATGGTCATGTAAATAAATCTGCAGTGGAAGTCAGCAAAAAGCGATTGGAGGATTGGTGGCTGAAAAGCAGAGATGTGGAATAAGGTTAGAATAGTAGGAAACCGTAGGCAAAGTTGATGGAGAATCTTAATGAGAATTGCCAACACAGTAAACAAAAAAAATAATAAATAAAGAAAAGCTGAGCATGGTGGCAATTGCCACCACCCCGTTTCAAAGGGTGCGCTCCTATCCATCCATCCATCCATCCATCGCAATGCAGGCGGTGAAATTAAAAATGCAGTCATGGGTAGAAGGGAATAGGATACTCGGAGAACTTCAGAATGGGTTCAGAAGGGGTAGGCGGTTAGATGATAGCCTGTTCGTGCTTACCCAATGCATAGAAATAGCTAAGGCGGAAAATAGACCTCTGTTTTTAGCCTTTCTGGACATAAGCGGTGCATACGATAACGTGAACAGGGAACTCCTGTGGAGCATATTGAAAGATTTAGGTATTGGTGATGAGGTAATTGATTTTCTACAGGAAATGTACCGACATAATGAAGTTGAAATTACATGGGAAGGGAAAAAAAGTACCACAACTGTGGGGGTGCACAAAGGATTAAGGCAAGGTTGTCCTCTATCACCGCTGCTGTTCATGCTTTACGTGATAAATATGGAAAGAAGGCTAGAAGAAAGTAATCTGGGTTATAATCTGTCGTACAGATTAGGCGGAAATGTAGTTAAGCAGCGACTCCCGGGTTTAATGTATGCGGACGATATTGTACTGTTAGCAGATAGCCAGGAAGATTTAGAAACTTTGGTTAATTGCTGTGGAGACGAAGGAGACGCTCTAGGATTCAGTTTTAGCGCAACTAAATCAGGTGTGATTATTTTTAACGATACAACTGATCAGGTGCTTACAATACAAGGCCACGAAATACCCAAAGTGGCCGAATACAAATACCTTGGGATATGGCTAAACGAAGGGCAGATATACACGGAAAAGCATGAACAGGCTCTTAGGGCAAAAGGACGAAGAGACGCCGGGATAATGAAACATAGGGCATTATGGGGGTACAACAAATATGAAGTACTAAGAGGTATTTGGAAAGGAATAATGGTGCCGGGACTTACTTTCGGCAATGCGGTTCTGTGCTTAAGGGCAGAAGTTCAGTCGAGACAAGACGTAAATCAGAGAGCTGTTGGAAGATTAGCACTAGGTGCCCACGGCAAAACCACAAACGAGGCAGTACAAGGGGATATGGGCTGGGCATCGTTCGAAGCACGGGAAGTTAAGAGTAAAATACTATACGAAGAACGCCTGAGGAAATTGGACGATAACAGATGGGCAGCTAAGGTATTTAAATATTTATACAGAAAGAACGTTGACTCACAGTGGCGGAAAAGAACTAGAAAACTAACCAGTAAGTATGCCGGTCATGAGGACGGAGAAAGAAAGAGCATTAAACGACAGGTTAAAAACGCGGAAGTTAAAAATTGGATGAATTCAATGGAACAGAAACATAGTGTAGAACTATATCGATACTGGAAAAGGCAGATCAGGAAAGAATTTTTCTATGATAACTCAAGAGGCAGTGCCCTACTTTTTCAAGCTAGATCAGGGTGTCTTAGAACGCGCAGCTACAAAAATAAATTTAACGAAGAAGATGACACATGTGCAGGGTGTGGTAGATCTGTGGAAACAATTGAACACCTCATAATCAAATGTGATGGTATCCATCCGGATGTCGATGCAGGCGCAGTCACTCTTCCTGAGGCCCTAGGGTTTAAAGATAACAATGGTCATGTAAATAAATCTGCAGTGGAAGTCAGCAAAAAGCGATTGGAGGATTGGTGGCTGAAAAGCAGAGATGTGGCATAAGGTTAGAATTGTAGGAAACCGTAGGTAAAGGTGATGGCGAATCTTAATGAGAATTGCCAACACAGTAAACAAAAAAATAATAAAGAAAGAAAAGCTGAGCATGGTGGTAATTGCCACCACCCCATTTCAAAGGGGGCGCTCCCATCCATCCATCCATCCATCCATCCATCCATCCATCCGTCCGTCCGTCCGTCCGTCCGTCCGTCCGTACGTACTTGACCCTCGGGATCTCTTGGTAGCTGGTCCACATCTCGGGCATCCCGGGTACAGTGAACTAGAATTCCGGGCCTTCGCGAACGCAGTTGCCTGACTCCCGTCAGAGGCGAGAGAGATACTGCAATAACGCTTCTTTTTAGGTTGGTCCATACTTGAATTGGTGCAAAAATAGCGCCAGACCATCCAAACTACATGAAAGAATGAAGACGAGACACAGGGATTGAGTCAGAGATTTTCTCCGACTTGTAGCACGCCGTATAGTGAAGGGGTCTGGAAATTTCGACCGCCTGGAGTTCTTTAACGTCCACTGACAACGCACAGTACACGGGCCTCTAGAATTTCGCCTGTATCGAAATTCCACCGCCGTGACCAGGATAGAACCCGCGTCTCTCGGGCGGCCCGGTAGGCATTGTAGAGGAGAGTGGGACTTGACAAATAAAGGGGGGAGGGAAGAGAAAGAACAAGGTACACATTGCAAGTTATGAACAAAAAATTCAGGGGCACTTTGGCTCTCTAAAGTGCTGCAAGGCGAACGCGTTTCCTGGCCACTGTTTGTTTTATTTACTTCTTTATTTTTCATATTTTGTTTTTATTTTTATTTTCACATCTTATCTTTATTTAGTTTTTATTTTTGTTTATATTATTATATTAATTTTTTATTTCCCTTTTCTTGACTTTACTCCTTTTATTTTATTTATGAAGCCCATGCATTTACTAGATGCGCCTTCATTCATGATGGAACCTTGAGTCTTTTAAGCAGTGACGCCGAAAGGTGGACGAATCTGCCGACGCGTCTGTCGACACTACTGCCGACGCGTCTGTCGACACGGCTGTCGACGCGTCTGCTAACGACAGTATGAGCCATTAGAGGCTTTCGCCTTAAAAAAATGGGTTAGGCAATGCAGAAGCGAAGCTACACAACAAAAAATTGCAATAGCAAGCGCTGAGAAAGGCGCACTGCCTCGTCTTATGAGCGTCAGCTGTCAGACCGTTCGGTCAACACCAAACCAGGCACACCAGCAGGACAGGGAGGATTAAATGAAAGGGGGGGATTGAACTGCTACAGGACAGGAGAGGAGACAGCGTTCAATGTGTGCAAAAAGGGATGGAGAACTGGGAGCGAGGGGTCTGAACGTAGCAGTGGCGTAGCCAGAAATTTTGTTCCGGCGGGGGGGGGGGGGGGGGGGGGGGGGGGGGGGGCTAATGTTGGTGCCCCATAAGCCCGGCAGCCGCCGGTAGGGGCAAAACGACAGGGGGGCTGAATCTCCGCCGCTGTTAACGTCACAGCTCAAACACCTGTATATTAGTGATGCTCGCTGTTGGGGGAGACTCGCTGTGACCATTTGCGAATCACGTGGGGCCAAAATTGGTGATAACGTGATCACATTTGAGGGCTTATAACTCTTTACCAAATAATGTAACATAAAAACCAGTTTAATTTTCGGACTCTACTCGACGAGTAGAACCCGATAGACACCGAGGTGATATATTTTAGATAATAATATATTATGGTTAGGCCTCATTTTGAATAGCCATAGCCGAAAAATGAGTGACGTCACATTCGAACCGATTTGATTTTCGGAGATGATACTGTTCGGATTCTCGGATTTTTCGGATTTTCGGACTCTACTCTATTTCCCCCACAGTATGCGACTCATAGTTTATTTAGAGTGGGCTTAAAGAAAACTAAGAAAAACGTAGCCCTACCCGTACCGTCTTGCGACACAACGGGCTTAAACCGATGAAAATAAACGAATTGGCCAAGTAGGCAATTGTAATTTTGACACCCGAAGGTGGAAAAGTATGCGACACAGAAAGTAGATTGAGGTTGAAAGTAACCTCGCCCTCTCCACTAAAGTACCGCGGGTAAAGTATGCGACACATTGAATAGGTTGGGGCAACCGAAAAGGAAATAAAAATAATAGGCCCCTGCCTGCACCGTTTACACACAACAGGCTTAACCCAATTGAAAAATAAAAGAGGATGCCCATAGGCAAGTTGTAATTTGACCACCCGTGGGTGGAAAAATAAAATATTAGGGGTAATGCTACATTAGCGACCCACAGCCGAGAGAGCGGGCCCGGGGAGGCTCCCCTGACCTCCCCTGGGAAGTAGCGGAAAGGGAAATGGGACGTGGGAAGGGAATGGGGACAGCGAGATTTTTGCTCTGATCCTTCAATTATCTCGACTCCATTACTGGCCCGCCTGGCCAGGGCAGGGAGAGCATCGAGATTGCCCAATGGCGCGGCCCCACTCACGGGATGCCCGACCACCCACCATACGCAACGGGCTCCGACCGTCGGAGACAGGAAAACCTAACACGGGGTCAGTAGCTACCTGGGGCTCCTCATCGCTCACTAAAGGCTTTTCCCACCTGCCGGCTACTAGCCGTTGAAGGTTTTTCGCGGTTTTTCGGACACCGGAAGTATGTGTGATAGTCCCGGCCAGTGGACGCCCAGTTCGTCAACGGCCTCGCGGCCTCAGAACCGGTCAGACTCCGGGGGGCCCATCTGTGCTTCCTCCAACCATCCATGCACTTATTTCCTCTCCTAGCTTACTCTTCTCCTACTGAGGAGAGAGTGTTCAAGGCTGGGCGACCGGGCCACTAACCAAGAACGTGGCTTAGGATGAGATGACCCGGGCCTACTCCACCGGTACTCCACACATCTTCGGTTTTCGCCAGACTCTTACGAGGCAGTACTAAGCCCTCATCCCCCGGCATCCCGCAGGCGGTTAAGCCTGCGGCCGGCCGTAAGGCCGCTTCCCCGGGGCGGCGGTCCTCAGAGCCTGGCCACTATGAACCCCCGCGCGGACCTGGTTTCTCCGTAACCAGAAACCGACGCGTCGGTAGCCAGACTTGCACGCCCCCGCGCGCAGAGGAAGGAAGGTAGCATGTATTCGAAAACCTTTTGGCGTTTTGACATGCCTTCCGGGCCGGATTTCGTGGGTCCAACCTGAGTATAAACCCAGGCCTGCCTCCGCTCAGGCATCGGACCTCACGTGCACGACTGGCCCTCACAGTCGTCTGGGAGTCGCTGCCACTCCCATTGGGGGTTTGCATCCCCAGAGGATGGGTCCCGGCCATCCCATCCCCACTGCTGGCATTGCACCGAAACAAAGCCTAGTAGCCGAAACTACACCGGCCCGTATTCGGTGGCGGGGGGGGGCCACGAGCAGGCTGCACAGTCAGATTTCCCCCCCAGTATGCGACACAGTCGGAAATAGTTCTTGGGTTTCGGCAGTCAGTGCTCTGATTACTACGCGTGAGGAGAGGGAACCAAGGCCTTACAGGAGCAGCGCCGTGCGAGGGCCGCTGTTAGCGGCGCGCCGTTATCGAGAACCTCTCTTTACTGCTTCGATAACCTCGTCCCTCTCCCACGTAACACGACAGCTCTGAGCCAGTGTTGCGCGACGCCACTCCCCCGCTTGGAACAAAGGAATTTGTTTTCAGCACCTATTGTGTTGTCGGTGCCCTCACGTCGCAGTTGTTTCTACACTCTAAGCAGAAAGGTCTAAAAAGGGAGTAAGCTGTCCTCAGCACACACCCTTTTATAGAAGGGAGTGCGTTAGAGGAACTCCCTTTATGCTCCCGTTCACCCCATTACGCCCTCTTAGCACACTCCATTTTACACCTTACTCCTATTCACTCCATTACTCCCTCTAGCACACAACCTTTTATAAAAGGTAGTGCATTAGAGGGAGCAATGGGAGTAAAAAGGGAGTAAGGTATCCTCTAGCGCACTCCCTTTTATAAAATCTTGTGTGATAGAGGAGATTACTCATTTTTTGCTTTCATATAGAATGTTTTTTTCGATGTTAGAGGCATGTAGCAATTTTGCTATGCAGCGAGTGAGGAGTTTGTGCTGCCCGTAATGCGTCATGTAAATGGACAGGGGCGGTGAGCGAGCGGGAGGATTTACTCTCATTTTGAGACCTGATGGGTAAACGATGCAGTGGGGTTCCCGCGCAGCAGGTGTTTTGGCACTCGAATAGACAGCAGAGTGAGATGGGAACTAAAGAGAACGAAATAAAGTACTTTGAACGAGAAAGACGCGCAAATTTCGCGCTGCTGCTCGCGAGCAATCGTGTGCCTTGGCAAGCACGGCTCTCCGATTTCTGTTTGCATGCTAACAACATATATGGAGAGAATGCATGGCATAGCAAACAGCGAAATTAGTCCCGGTGTCTATGCCTTTCACAACAGCATTTCTCAACCGCTGCTCTTTATGGATAACGAAGGTGACGTGAATGTGCCGACTCCAGAGATGAGTAAAAAACTGTCGGAAAATTGTTGGTTTAAAAGGAAAGGGCAGATATATACGGACACGGGCCTCTGAAGTTAAAATCAGCACGTCCGGAAAGCAATATGTACTCGAAAGAATGGTTTATTCCAAAACATTGATCTAGGTTAAAAGGATTTTAAAATTCAGAAAAGTATGGGGCGCTTAGAGGTGACAAGGTCAAGGTCAAGTGACAAGGTCAAGGTCAAGTGACAAGGTCACGCGACTTTCCGCGACCAGTCAGTGAATTTCTTCAAGCAAAAAAACTTGCTTTTTGAGGACACGAAACGGAGCAGTAATTGTCTCACATCTCGGTGGACACCCGAACCGCTCCGTAAGGGAAGGGAGGCAGATGGGAGTGGAAGAAAGGAGAAACAGGTGCCGCAGTGGAGGGCTCCGGAATAATTTCGACCCCCTGGGGCCTTTAACGCGCACTGAGGTCGCGCAGCACATGGGTGCCTTTTGCGTTTCGCCTCAATCGAAACGCGGCCGCCGCGTACGGGTTCGAACCCGGAACTCCAGCTCAGTAGCCGAGTGCGCTATCCACTGAGCCGCCGCTGCGGGTAAAATCGGCGAAGTTTTAGTGTGACAGATCTTATGCTATCGCATCAATAAAGAAATATAAGCGCGGTAGTGTGCGCCACCGTCCCTTTTCATAGGGGACCTAAGACCACCCTCCTATGCACCCATCTATCCATCCATCAATCGGTGGTTGACATCTCTCTTACTTGGACCATCTCCTTCCAGGGCTACTTGTGTTGTGCTGCGCCTCTGTCACGTCCTGGCCTTCCCTTGGGACGGCCACGCCTTAGGCGCAAGAAAAATTCAGCAGTTGTAGTTCTTCTCAAAGTTTTTTATTGGTTTCGCAATGTTTTTCACCGCTGTGGTGCAAGGAACTTGAACTGCGGCTGCTGACATTGGTCCAAAACAATATTTCTTTTTGGGCCAAATAGCACGACCGAAAAAAATATTTTGAAATGCTTCGGCGTCGTTTCATATCTCGAACTGCTCCATCGTTAGGTATTGTACTTGGTGTGCCCTGAAGTAAATGAAAAAAAAAAAGAGAACGAATCATGTAGACCAGCGCAACAGTGCAACTACGATCATCCCAATTCCCTGTGAAGCCTCCGCTATCTCCAACCCTCTTCCTCTCAAACAATGCACCACAGTACAATGTTTTGATTATGCTGGCACTGCGCAGCAAAAAGTGAATGCAGTGCAGCGAGGTAGGTCACGTTAAATTACACAGTGGTCTGGATTAACGCGCCCGTAGCATCCGGTCAAAATAGGTAGCAAGAGAGTTTCGTACAAGGCTCCCGTCACGAGAACATCTTTACACACCCTTGATCGATTGAGTAGAAGTTAGCTTTGATATAATGAGTGACATTTATTCAGATTAAAAATTCTATTACGTGCATCCTCATTCTAGTCGCCAGGCTGAAGTCAAATATAGGTGAACTACCAGCGTTGCGCTCAGTGGAAACATTTATGTGCTACACATCACAGAAGGCACAGCGGGAATATGGCTTCTTTAAAATGCGTACTCATGCTATATTTTGGTAAGAGAACGTAGGAGCGTCGTTAATCAGAACACAAGTAACACCTACATATAACAGAAATGCACCGCAAACACAGAAGTGCCATTAACTTGTCCGCAAAGTTAGAAAAGAAAATTCTCTTGCACACCTTCGTACTCGTCATCGAACTCCCGCTGTAATGATTGTCGATGAAGCTTGGGTCAGGTCGTAGACACGGACCACGGAACATTTTAGCCAGCTGATCTAGCTGAAAGTCAGAATTGACACCGCAGATGAAGTTTCCATTCGTGATACAGATATTAATCGGATGCATTGTAGTGCCCACGTCTTCAGTCACCTGTTGTAAAAGGAAGAGGAGAAATTTAGTATTTGTACCAAAATTTTGTTTGCTCATATTTCAAGCTAAAACTGTAGACAGGGAACGTAACTTCAACAAGGAGAAGCTTTGGGCCAGTTGGTCTGACATGTTGGAGAGGAGGAATAACCGCGAACTTAGACGAGGCTTAAGAACGAGAAGAAGACAGGACGAGCGGTAACTAGCAAATGAAATTTATTGGGAAAACAGACATGTTGCAACAATTGAAGAGGCTTGAAAGGGAGATTTTAGAAGCGGCACACATGCGCAAACTTGGGCTCGATATGTGTGTTAGTGAGCCTTCTGTGGCGCTTTTAGATAAAAAGACATGGTTTCTGTTAAACATGTGCCAGGCATCTCCTTCATTTTTTGTGTTTGTTTCGATTTGTTTCTTTATCCATCTCGCGTGTTCCATGTGTCCTTATCTAAGTTCTCGCAATGTAACGGTGTTACGTACGCTGTGCGCAGATGCAACCTTTGCTGCAACATCTTTTTTCCCAATAAACTTCAGTTGCTATTTACCGCTGGTCTTGTCTTCTCGTTCTTAAGTCTCGTCCAAGTTCGCGGTTATTCTTCCTCTCCAACATTACTCCATTTTTACATCTTGACTCTCCAATATAAAGAGCATCTCTCTTTTCGCGTTAGTTATTCGCGATTAAAGGCAGTAATGCGCAGGTCAACAAAAGCCTCACTGTGAACCATCTTCGAAGGAGAAAAATGTTGTATCGTAGTAATGATAATTAGCAGTAAAACAGTACACGTAGCATACGGTCGAGCCGATCTGTATTCTGCTACTTCGTCGTCTTCTCCACACCCGCGCGCGCGAGTGCGTGCAGCGCACTTGCCACACTTCATCTTTATCACATTTCCGCCGCACTTAAAAAAACAAAATGTCTAGCGGATGTCATAGTCTTTGAACCATGCGGGCCGCTTCTTTTTTCGAGTACTTCGGTGAGGCGGCGCAGGAAGTGAAGCCGCAGTTGCCGCTGTGGATGTACTACACGAGGGTTGAGGAGCGGCTGCCGATTCCGGAGCGGGCGAAACCAGGTGCGATGAAGGGCCCGGGCAGCTAACTTGAGCGGCTGGCATCAGATGGATTGAAGGCGCGTCCGAAGAAGAACCCTGTACGACGGTTCCGGACTGTGGACTGTGCGGCGGCATTCTGTTGCCGTCGATAGGCGGCGAAATATTAGCGAAAAGGGCCGCTGGAGCTGGGGAGGACAGTTGCTGCTGAACTACTTCTGGGCGAACCGCAGAAAACTTGGACGAGTGCCACACTCGCCCATCATCCAGCAGATAAGATGCAGGTCCACGCTGCTCCACAATCTTCCGAGGTTCCGAAAACCGAGCTGACAGTTTGCCTCGCACAGTTGGTTTGCGAACACGCACGTACTGGCCAATCTGAAAGTGACGACACTTGGCGCCACTCCGCTGGTCCGCATAAAGCTTGTACTGCGTTTGCTTCTCCTGAAGCCTCTGCCGCAAAAGCTTAAGCGCTTTTGTCGGATCCGTTGGGAAGCACTGATCCGGCAGTCCTACGACGTTCAGTCTTGTGCGGGGCAACCGGCCATGAAGTAGGACAGCTGGTGCAAGTCCTGTCGTGGCATGGGGCGTACAGCGGTAGACACCGAGGTAGTCCACAATCGCTGTAAGTAGGTCGCGTCGCTCGCACAGAGCCAGCTGAATATAGGACTTAAGCACTCGATTGAATCGTTCCACGAGCCCATTAGCTTGGGGATGGTACACTGAAGAGTAGCAATGGCGTATCCCCCGTTCGCGGAGGAAAGTTTGCATGGCCATCGATGAGAATTGAGGTCCGTGGTCAGAGACAATCTCTTGAGGGTAACCCTCACGAGCAAAGAGGCCAAGCAGGAATTCTTGAACGGTTTGAGTTGTGATGGCATCAGCGAAGAAAACCTCTGGCCACTTACTATAATAATCCATTAGAGTAATCGCGAAGCGGCAGCCACTGGGAGCTTGATCGAAAGGCCCCACAATATCAATGGCAACCTTATCCCAAGGTTTTTCTGGGAAGGCGACAGGTTGCAGAGGAGCTGCCACCGGACGAGCCGATTTGTCACAGGACTGGCAGACAACGCATGTCCGTACCATTTCTTCGACGTGCTCGTCCATTCGCGGCCACCAGTAGAGCTCTCGCAGTCGACTTTTCGTGCGGCTTATTCCGGGGTGTGACTCGTGCGCGATGTCCATGAGGCGTCGTCGCAAACTTTCGGGAACGACGAGCCTGTCACCTCGGTACAAGACGCCCTGCACGACGGACAGCTCCGAGCGCAGGAGATAATATGGTCTGAGGTTCTCCGGTAGGGATTTCTTGTCCGGCCATGTCGCAGATGTAAACTGAATGGCTTGAGCAACTGCCGCGTCGCTGATGGTTGCCTCTTGTAGCTCTTGTAGAGTCACGGCTGGCGATAGCAGGCAGACGAAATCGTCGTCACTGGAGTCGAACTCACTGGGCTCACTGCATGATGAGGTCGGTAAGGGAAGGCGAGACAGAGCGTCCGCAACAGAGTTGTCATTGCCTTTGCGGTACTCTACAGTGTAGTTGTAGCACAACAGGCGAGCCGACCAACGTGAAATTCGCAACGGCCGATGACCCGTTCCTTTCGTCGACAGCAAAGTGACAAGTGCACTGTGGTCAGTGCGTAGAACAAAAGGCCGGCCCCACAAATACACGTGCCACCGTTCGCACGCCCAAACGCAAGCTAGGGCCTCACGTTCACCAACAGAGTACTTTCTTTCTTGGGGTGTCAAGGTACGGGAGGCAAACGCAACAGTTTGCAGGGAATGGCCGTTGTCTTGCTGAAGCACTGCCCCAAGGCCATATCCGGAAGCGTCAGTCGTTATACGACCACGGGAAGGGCAGGATCAAAAAAATGCAGTACGTCACATGACGTCAACATGGACTTCAGTAGTTTGAAGCTTGAATCTGCAGCAGCGGTCCAAGTGAAGGCTGAGTCGCTTCCACGAAGTAGGGCGCGCATAGGCTCAACGACGTCGGAGTAATGCGGGATGAACTTGGAGTAGAAACCCGCAAGTCCAAGGAGGGAGCGATGCTCACCGATGTTAGATGGAGTCGGAGCCTTCGTAATCGCCTCGATGGCAGAAGAAAGCAGAAACAGTCCTTCACCACTGACAACGTGCCCCAAGAAAGTGAGCTTCGGAACGTCGAAGACACATTTGTGGTTGAGCTTGAGTCCGGCTTGGGACAGGCGCTCGAGAACAGCACGAAGGTTGGTCAGGTGCTCCTGTCGGGTGGTGCCATGGACTATGATATCGTCGATGTAGAAGAGGACACCTTTGCACCCTTTTAAAATTAAGTGCATCGTCTTCTGCAAAGCCGAAGGCGCCGAAGCAAGGCCGAAACACACTCGTTTGAAGCGGAAGAGGCCATCATGGGTAATGAATGTGGTCAATTCCCGACTCTCAGGGCTAAGTGGTACTTGATGGTAAGCCGAGGCAAGGTCCAACTTCGAAAAACGCTGTGACCCGGCCAAGCTATGTAGAAGTTCTTCCGTTTGAGGCAAAGGAAAACTGTCGACCACAATAGCCTTGTTCGGCTCACGCAAATCGACGCACATTCTGATGGAGCCATCCTTTTTCCGAGCAACGACTATCGGTGAAATCCACTTGGAAGCGTCGACCCGTTCAATGATGTCTTGAGCTTCAAGCTTCTGCAGTTCCTCGGACACTTGCTGTCGAATGGCAAACGGCAGCCGTCGGAGCTTGCAAGCAACAGGAGAAACGGAATCCTGCACTCTGACTTTGTGCACGTAGCCACGAGCAACTCCGAGTTCCTTGGAGAAGAGATGTTCGAAGTGTGGACGTAGCTCAGGAGGTAACAGAGGCGTATCAGGCGTCATGGAAAGACATTCCAACGATGCACCTTTTATCTTCATTTGTAGGGCTGCAATGGAATCCAGACCCAGCAGCGTTGTGCCTCCCGAGACAACGTACAACAGGATGCAGGCGGTACGGTCGTGAAACTTGGCTGAGGCAACAAAACAGCCTTGGACTATAATCCGAGACTTAGAATAGTCCAATAGTTGAACTGCAGTTGGTTTAAGCGGGAAAATTGCAGCGAAGAATCGGTGGTATAGGTCTTCAGAAATAATTGACACAGATGAGCCGGTGTCAATCAGGAAGCGGATGGACTTGCCTTCAATCAGGACCGAGGCGAAAATTCCGTTTTTTTGACTTTCAACATTGAGAATAGATGCACTACTGAATCCATCCGGCATCGACGATGTGTCAGCAGTATCTGCAACTTGCTGAACTTGAACAGGACGGTCGGACGACTTGCAGAGAGAGTCGAAATGGCCCATCTTGCCGCACCGACCACACTTGCGGTTGCGGGCTCGGCATGCAGGGTTGTTCGCCAGGTGGGCCGTAGAACCGCAACGGTAGCACATGCGCTGTGGTATTGCAGCAGCAGGTTGTGACGGTTGACTTTGGCACTTGCAGCAATGGGCCTGAGGTGGGGTTTGTCTCGATCCGCGCTCGCATCCCACACGATGTACTGGAGCGTCCTCCTCAGCCAATTCCCTGGCTTCACGGGAAGCTTGCTCGCACTGTCGAGCAAGGAGCACGGCGCGCGACAGAGTCAAGGAGGAGCCTTCCATGAGTAGGCGCTCACGCAGATGGCAACTCGAGGTCTTCTCCACCAGCTGGTCCCTGATCATATCGTCCGCCATGGTCCCAAAGCCACAGTCGCCGACAAGGCTGCGAAGGACAGCGACGTACTCATCCGTTGTCTCTCCTGGAGCCTGAACTCGACGGCGAAAGCGATGACGTGCGGCGATTACATTCACGGACGATTTGTAATGCTCCGACAGAATGGATATCGCCGCATCAAATTCGTCAAGGCGGGGCGCCTCGTCACCGGAGTGCGATGCAGCTGCTGTAGGCGCTGGAGTGGACGACGGCGGCGCCAAGGTATAAAAAATGCGCTGACCTTCCAGTCCGATGCAGTTCAGCAGGATGGCCTTCCGCCTGTCCGCGCCCAGAGTAGAGGCACCAGAGGCCAGCATGTAATTCCGGAACGCCAGCTCCCATTGCTCCCATGGAAGGGCAGGACGACCAGGAGTCGGCAGGAAGGGCGGTGGTGGCTGAAGCCCAGAAAAGCTCATGACGGAAGGTGAGCAGGCCACGTGAAGGTCCCGAATCAAAACAGCATCCTCGTCGCCAAAATATGTTGTATCGTAGTAATGATAATTAGCAGTGAAACAGTACACGTAGCATACGGTCGAGCCGATCTGTATTCTGCTACTTCGTCGTCTTCTCCACACCCGTGCGCGCGAGTGCGTGCAGCGCACTTGCCACACTTCATCTTTATCACAAAAAACAATTTCCTCAAACATTCACTCTGAAAATCGCCTGCGTCACCAACACTAATAAATTTTGTAGGGATTACAATGTACCTGGCCGATTTCCTGGGTGAACGACTGTGATCTCGACGAATCCGACGGCGTACTGTCAAGCGGGAAGTCAACTGCACACGGAAGACAAGTGTTCACACTTACTATTTGAACAAACACCTGCAATGGTGCTCGTCACGAGCGTTGGGAAACATCGGCAGATTGAAAGTTTGCCTGCGCGGAGTCTACGCAGCCAGCACATCCCACCGGCTGTCTGAGAAGATGATGGGATACTGAAAAGTTGAAATTAGGCATCGTGGCCACGACCTCAAGGACGATGTAAGCTGACTGGAAGCACTGAATGGCAAGGACTGGTTAATTTACATATTGTCGACCATGCCACTGATACACATCCTTTAAGAATTATAGCGACCATAGTTCTAACGAAGATCTTAAATGTGACTACAGTTTGGCTAGCGTGCTCATGACAGTGCATGCCATACAAACTAAAACAGGATATCTAATGAATAGGAGTTCTTATGCGGCACAGGTTCCAAGTATTGAAAAGCTGAGAACTGCATTGAATACGAAAGAGATTACATGAGAACAGATTGAAAACACTCTACTGTGGCTACTTTAGGAATGGGAATTGACAGATGCGTGTGTGCGTATACAAGGAAATGATGTACGAAATTACGTTAAGATCAAAGTGGCGTATTTTAGGTGACAGTAATAAGGAATTATAGTGACCATAGTTCTAGCGAAGATGTTAAATGTGACTGTGGTTTGGCTAGAGGGCTCATGACACAGTGCATGACATACAAGCCAAAACAGGATTTCCTATGAATAGGTGCTCTTATGTGGCGTATGTTCCAAGCATTGAAAAGATGACAACTGCATTGAATACGAAAGAGATTGCTTGAGAACAGATTGAAAATACTGGATACTTTAGGAATGGGAATTAAGAGATACTTGCGTGCGCATACAAGCAAAGGATGTACGAAATTACGTTAAGATGAAAGAGGCGTATTCGTCGGTTACGGTGATAAGGTGGGTGCGAAAGTAACATACCCCATCCACTGGTTCCTTCCGAAGGTGCACCCTCTGGCTTGTCAAGACGACGTGATGTGTCCAGTGAGCCATGGCAACATGCACTACTTCCGGAAACTAGATGAGCGAAAGTGATAAACGTGACGTTAACAGAGCTACGACAGTTTAATCCAGGCAGAAAAGTTACGCAACAATGTAATTTCGTTACGCTATGACCAAAATGTGTCATTATGGGATCAATAAAAACTAACTGATAGGCTCTTCCGGATGGCATAACTCTGCAGCTTTAGACGTAAAGGGGATAAGTAATCATTGATTGCCATTAATAGAATTAGCATCTTCCAACTGTAACAACCCGAACTCAGTGGTATAGAGTCCGCAGAAAGAAAGGGACCGCACCTGGACTGAAGCTTTTGCCGCTGGAGCCGTGAGAGTCGCATTGCTGCTTCCAAGTCTCGCCCCGTGAAGCCATGTCGAGAAAAAGTCCGGATTTGAACTTGGGCGCGTTGTTGCTGATGACGGCTGGTAGTGCAGTGAATGGAGCGCATAGTGTTTATATATCGCTTATCGCCCAGGTTATCACCTCTGGAGGCGGAGCTTGCCTGGCTATCGCTTCCGATAAGAGAGGAACGCTGGCTTGCCTGGCTATCGCGCTTCCGATAAGCCGATAAGATAGGAACGAAGCGGAAGGTGGGACCTTTACAAAGGGGGCGTAGCGATCGCCTCCAGCGCTGGGAGAGAGCATACAGAGGCATAAAAGCAAATAGAGTAGTCGAGGATAAAATCAGCATCAAGAATACAAGCGTAAAGCCGCTTGATAAACTGGAAATGGAAGTTCGCTTCAAACTCCGCCACACCACGCTACGTCCTCGGCCCTGATGCGCTTTTTTCTCAAGTTTATAGATGACGATTGGTTCTGACCCTCCGTTCCTTTCTGAAACTCGGACTGCCACTGTTTTCGTCGTGTTTTTCATTTTCGCGGGCGCCATTTTCCTCCTGATCAAGGCGTTGCGAACACTGCGCATTGTGCTTTCTGTGATGTGCGCTAACTCTATGTCGTGGTTTTGCGCGTTTGACTGCAACGAGTGGCATTAAAATGGCTGCGCACTTTTTATGACAGCACAGAGAAAGAGTGGGACCTTTCGCAAGAAGCAGTGGCTCCTCATCAACGAAATAAACATTTTTTTTTCCAACAAAAAACACCGTTGTTCGCAGGGTCACGAACATCAATAATTGCTCGCGATAAACGCATCCCTTGATTCAACATCTCATTTTTCATCCTTCATTCTGTTATTCATTAGGTAATTAGTACATTCCATGAAGAGAATCGCTCGCATTCAGATGGATGAATTTGATGCTAGACTTCCTCTCCTCGCAAGGTTTGGACATTTAATCAGGAACTATTGCAGTACCATATATTCTACACTTCGCGCATTGCCTCCTCTCGGTCGAACGTTTGGTGATTTTGTGAAGGTCCGTTGCGGAGGAGCGATTCTCTTCAGCTTGCACTTTGATATGTTAATCGCTGACTGAGTTCTGAGCAACTCTGGTTCTTCAAAAATGTTTCTCAGCACCTGTGTTTTTGTGCAGTATGCAAGTTTTTGCATCTCTCCAACATGCGGTGAGGTCCTGAAAGCAATTCACTAGGGTTACAAAACGTAGGCTGTGAATAACGATTATGTAAATAAAATTTAAACAGTGTGCTCTAACGTCCTGAAGCAATGAGAGAGAAGCCAACAGCAACAGAAACCAACGGACACAGGGGATTTTTATTTTTTTTTATTTATTTAATGGTGTTGATCAATTTAGAATAATACTGAATATGTTATTGCTTAAAGCTAATTGATAAGAAAAGCAGAAGAAAAAACAACCACATGCCGCCGGTGGGATCCGAACCCACGACCTCCGAATTTCGCGTCCGGTGCTCTACCTCTGAGCTACGGCGACGGCTGTTTTGGAAGGGATGTTTTGGAAGGGACGCCGCAGTGGAAGCCTATAGCTAGGGACCCGAATTAATTTAGACCACCTGAGGTTCTTGTCTGAGAGGTTTTGTGCAGACAGTACATTGTCTTTTGTATTTTGTAAGTGTATTTTGTGCACTTTGTGTATGTGCCTGTAACGCATTAGCGACTTGCTAATGTAAGCAATGTATTTCAATATCCCCGATATAGAATTTCTTTCCCTTCTTTGACCTCGTGCTGTTGCGCTCGAAAACTATTAACTTAAATCTTCGACGTATTTTACTTACGAATTTTCCTTCGCATCAACGTCTTAAATATATTCGGTATATCCCGTGTCTTATTAGCGGCGAATGTGAGCATGAGCTTTCTCTCACGATGGAGCAGAAGCAGTGCGGGAAGCTCCCAGTGTCTAGAGCTGCGCATTTTCACGATAAGCACGTACGGCACAGACCCGATTGTGATTGCCTGCGCTCGCGGGTTCAATACTGTGGTGGAAGCAGCTCGCTGTGACGCGGTCTATAGAACACATCTCTGATTGTCTTTGGCATGGACTGTACCTGCGCTGCCGCGAGGTATCCTCATCTCAGGGCCACGAATAGGGAATGCAAGCCACAAAGCTTATGAGCTGTAGCTGCGCTGAAGCAGAATGTGTCGCAGAACTGTGTCGCAGAATGTATGCTTTCTAAGCTCCGAATAAACTTTGTCAGCCGACCGACCCATTGTGGCGCACACAACAAAGCATATGAGGTCGACAGGGATGTGTTCTGGCCGCCGAGCGACCACGTCACCGGGGCGAGGGTCTGACTTCAACGAACGAGCGAGACCACCAAAGGCGGTGCTTAGGAGGCAAGGGTTGACCCGCGTGCCTTCGAACTGGCCGCCAGCGATCGGTCGCCGTCGGGAGAATGGAGCACGTTTTTTTTATTCAGTGACGTAAAATGAACACTGATGGGAATTGCGCCGAACGACGCATCAGGAGCACCATGAGCGGCAGCTGTCACCAGGGTAACTGTTCTTTCAAGAGTGGCGAACAAGATTGTAGAAGACGAGGACCTGGCAGGCCGGACGAAAGAGCGATGCATCTCCTAACTGACTGTCGCGGCTGTATGTTCGCTAACCTTGTGGAGGGGTTGGCATAGCTCTAAGTATCAGGCGTTATTTTAATGCGAAAGCACCGAACCGATGGTTTAGACCCGAGCAAAATCTTATCTTTTATGCGCACCATGGGAGCACAATAAAAATAAACGGAAAACGAAAAAAAAGGACAAAAATACCAGCCCCCATAGTTGAGTGGGCCCATCACGATAGTGGCTAACAAATTTGGCCAACCTTACCACAAAATTTGGTCCATTTCCCCAATTTGGGTTCGGCCTATTTGGACCAAAATTCATGTCCAACGTAATTTCAGTGCGCCTAACAGGACGATGGCCAGAAAATTTGGCCTACCGGGCACCAAAAATTGGTCCATCCCACCCAAAATTTAACCTCTGCCGATCTGTACCAAAATTGGTGCCCAAACTAATTTGAGTGTGCCCAACACGAAGGTGACCCCAAATTTGGCCCACCCTCCCCTACCACGAAATATGACCTCGGGTGATTTAGGCCAAAATTGGTGTCCAAGCTAATTTGAGTGTGGCCAACACGACAGTATCCGAATACTTTGCCAATCCACCACCAAAATTTAGCCTACCCCATCCTCGAAATTTGACCTCAGCCGAATGGCACCAAAGTTGATCTCCAATCTAACTTTAGTGTGCCCAACACGATGACGGCCACCAAATTCGGCCTGCTCAACCTCGAAATTTAGGCCAGCACACTCTAAAAATTTGGCCTCAGTCGATTTGGACAAAAGTTGGTGTCCAAACAGTCTGACTGCGCCCAAAACGATGCTGACAACCAAATTCGGTCAGTCAACTTCCAAAAACTGCCAAACAATGAGGGTAAGTCTTGTGAAAATGAAGTAATTAAACCAAGTTAAGTTAACTTGGCTAAAGTTAATTTCGAAGGTCGCTAGCACAAAAACAATCACCGGCGTAGCTGTCACTGCTCCGACATCACGAAAACACTTAGGGACACGACATCAAAGGGCCGAAATGACCAGCACTGCTGAGATGAAGATGATGGCACAGGACAGGGGGTATACGCACCTCACGAAATATCCATTAAGTTTTCCGTGCACTGTTCGGCGTTTCGAAGGTCGCTAGCACAAGTAAAAAAAAACACCTTAACTGTAGCTGCACCGACGTCAGTAACGCATGACGGATCACGAAGAAAAAGGTCCCAAGTGACAAACACCGAGAGGGGCTCCGAGGAAACGGGGCGCGTGAAGCTCACGAAGCAAGGAAAGGCGAGAGGCTGCGGATGCAACCGCCGCACTGCACGAAAGTCCAAAAGAAACACTCTTCCTACTTCCACCAAGAGGTGAGAGCCTGTTAGCCGCGACACAAGTGCTTGCGCTCGCCATCCGACGGCGTTGAGAGCGAGTGCGATCTGGTGATGTGATCCGTTGAGCCAGTCATGGAGATCTGTGTCCTGCTCACGTGCTCGCCACGCGCCGCGCATAGCCTGACGTAAATCTGCTCGGCAGCGGCCGCCCCGAGAATCGCCTCCTGGCGGTATCTAGGAGCGCAGGAAAGCGCGGGAACGTTAGTACCTCTCTACTCCACTTGCGGCGCTTTGGTAGCGCATTCCTCCTCTATCTTATCAGGGTCCTACCCTCCCTTCTCCTTATCGACACTATGTCCTACCCGATAAGTGTAGAAGAATGATAGGTTGGGCGAGTGGGTAACGATACACGATAGTTACCAAGGGAACGCACATTTTACAGCGCGCCGTATAGATAACAGATAAGACAGATAAGCTAGACCTGATAAGATAGCTTGGACTCACGGCGGGAATATAAACATTGGTGGCTACAGCTTATTCACAAGGTTGAGGTGCCAATATTTCTATACCGGACCCCTCGACATGGCTCAGGAAGAAGCGACGACAACAAAACAATACGGGCGTTGGAACGTCCAAATCGAGACAATTACACCTGGTAAGACCCGTGCATGGATGCCATCGCATAATTTTCGGGATATCCCGGCGACGCGTGTTGGCGCGTAGGAGATCCCTCTATGTACTGAAAGGCGCTACACAGCCTGTAAACGATCGAATAGTGTTAGCCGTTTTAAAGTCATGTGGAGTCTGATGGAGTGAAACATGGAGCCTTGATCAGCTTCTCCTCAGCAACCATCTATACAGTGAGAACAATCGAGGGCTAGTTTATGTGTGGCGCCTCCAGGTGGAAACGCCAATGAGAACTCACGGGGATTCCTTTCGACTGGCTGTGAAGGGCCTCTCTGGGTCGAATTAACTGTGCCGTGGAAATTGAGTTAGTGGCGCTATTGTGTACAACAGGAATCCCGTTTCGTTAAAATGTCGATTTGTACGGTCGCCTCTGAGCATCCAAAGAACGGCGCATATCCCAGCTCTACGTTGAACTGAATCTAATATACCAGATATGTTATTATACTCCTACGTTTCGTCACACCTTCTTTCGAACATTGAGATATTTATTTGGATGCAAACTTCCTAACAGGTCTTCGCTTTTGCACAGGGCTGAATAAGTATCAGCCTCAAAATCTTCTGCTGTTAGGAAACAGCAATTTAAAATGCACTCCCCACACCCCTCTTTTAGCCGCTCAGCAGCGCTGGAACGTGTCTAGATCGAGATGTCCTAAGCAGTCCTTAATATACTCTATATAGACGCAAAGATGGAAATATCTCCACCGGCTTCCTTTACAGGTATTATATGGTACAACTTGTTGAAAATGCCTTTCACGCAAACCGGGAAACTAGACCCAGCGGCCTGCGGAGGTAAGGCCGCTGACGAGCGAACAGCCGAACATCCTCCATCGCGTTCCCGAACAGACGACGGCTATCAAACGACGACACGTGACGATCACAAAGGATGTTCAGCTTCGGACTTACCGGTCGATATAGACGATTTAGCAGTTACGGCATTGGTTGATACGGGAGCGGACTATTCGGTTATGAGCAACGAGCTAGCAAAAGAACTGAGGAAAGTTTTAACCGCGTGGACTGGGCCTCAGATTCGCACACCTGGTGGGCACCTAATTACCCCTGTTGGCCGGTGTACGGGGAGAGTTACAATCGACGGATTTGTTTACGTTTGTGACTTTGTTGTCCTACCTCACTGTTCGCGCTATGTCATTCTCGGCCTGGACTTTTTACAAGCTAACGGCGCCGTTATCAATTTACAAGAGCCGCGCGTGACGTTTTCGCCGACGCAAGCAATTGAAATAGCCGACCCAGACGACTCCAGGATACCCGCCCTGCGTATTGCTGCTGATGACGTGACGGTGCCTCCGCGGTGCAGCATGATGGTCCCCGTGCACAGTGACTCGCCCGGTGATCGAGACGTTATGGCAGAGAGAAACGTCAGCCTTCTACTCGAGAAAGGAATTTGCGCTGCAAGAGGGCTTGTTCGCTTACGGGATCGCTCCGCGACACTCTTGATCACCAACTTCGGAACAGAGTTCCAGCCTATTGCGAAAGGAAAGGCCGTCGCATACGTTACCGACTTCGTTGAGCCCGCAGAAATATGTGCTCTGGAGCTACCGTCGCCGGACGGACGCGATGCAGCAGCCGTTCTGTCTACCGTGGACATTAATCCCGGCTTGTCGGTGGGTCAGAAGCAGCGCTTGTTAGAGCTCCTTCACGATTTCGCAGAGTGCTTCGCCACGACATCAAAGGTAGGGCGCACCCCGGTAGCCAAACACCGCATCATCGTCAACGAGGAGACTAGCCCCATATCCCAACACCCGTACTGAGTGTCGCCGATGGAACGGGAGGCTATACGATCCCAAGTGCAAGAAATGCTTGCAGACGACGTAGTCCAGCCGTCCACGAGCCCCTAGGCTTCGCCTGTGGTATTGGTGAAGAAAAAAGATAACACCTTGCGATTCTGCGTCGATTGTCGGAAGTTGAATCGTGTCACGAAACGTGACGTTTACCCCTTCCGCGTATCGACGACGCCTTGGATCGACTGCGTTACGCTAAATATTTTTCTTCACTCGACCTTAAGAATGGCTACTGGCAGATCGAAGTGGACGAAAGGGACAGAGAGAAGACAGCGTTCGTGACACCTGACGGCCTTTATGAATTCAAAGTGCTACCCTTTGGACTCTGTTCTGCGCCAGCAACCTTCCAACGCATGATGGACACCGTTCTTTCTGGGCTGAAATGGCAGACATGCCTAGTGTACCTTGATGATATTGTCATTTTTGCTCCTAGCTTCGAGGAACATCTCAATCGGCTGCGAATGGTGTTACAGGCGCTCCGTTCGGCACAGTTGACGATAAAGCCACAAAAGTGTCACTTTGGTTTCGAAGAGCTCAGTTTTCTTGGTCACGTGATAAGCGCTGACGGAGTCCGTCCTGACCCGGAGAAGACTGCCGCTGTGGCACAGTTCCCGCGCCCAACCGACAAAAAGTCCGTTCGTAGGTTTCTGGGCCTCTGTGCCTATTACAGACGTTTCGTTGAAAACTTTTCCACAATTGCCGAGCCCCTAACAATGCTTACTAGAGACAATGTATCTTTTGTGTGGCATGATGATCAGGAATCTGCCTTCAACGAGCTACGCAGCCGCCTACAAACTGTCCCAATACTCGCCCATTTTGATGAACGAGCTGCCACTGAAATTCATACTGACGCCAGCAATGTTGGTCTCGGCGCTATTCTCGTTCAGTGGCAGGATGGCAACGAGAAAGTCATAGCGTACGCCAGCCGCTCCCTCTCGAAAGCAGAGGCAAACTACTCTACCACAGAGAAGGAATGACTTGCGGTAGTGTGGGCGATTATCAAGTTCCGACCATATCTCTATGGTCGCCCATTTCGAGCTGTCGGTGACCATCATTCGTTATGCTGGCTAGCCAACCTCAAAGACCCTTCGGGACGGCTTGCGAGATGGAGCCTTCGCCTCCAGGAATACGACATCACGGTAGTGTACAAGTCCGGCCGTAAGCACAATGACGCCGATTGTTTGTCACGTGCACCTGTCGACGTTGCTCCGGCCGAAACGGAGGACGACTTCCCGTTTTTTGCTCTCGTCACGTCGTCCGATATGGCCCGACGTCAACGGGCTGACTCAGAGTTGCGTCCGTTCATCGAGCATCTGGAGGGCCTTAACGTCGCTGTTCCGCGGCTTTTCGTTCGAGGTTTGGGTTCCTACAGTCTCCAAGATGGCGTCCTTTACAAGAGGAACTTCGCCCATAACACGGAAACCTTTCTTCTGGTTGTGCCATCCGAACTCCGTCCAGAAATCTTGCACGCCTGCCACGACGAGCCATCGGCTAACCATTTGGGTGTTACGCGGACGTATGCCCGCATTCGTGCGAAGTATTACTGGCCAAAGTTGCTCTCATCAGTCCAGCAATATGTGAGGACCTGCCGTGACTGCCAGCGACGAAAGACACCACCAGTTAAACCCGCAGGGCTTCTCAAGCCCATCCCACCGCCTACAACACCTTTCCAACAAGTGGGCATGGACTTGCTGGGCCCATTCCCATTGTCTTCCTCTGGGAACAAATGGATTGTTGTGGTGACGAACTACTTAACGCGGTACGCCGAGACACAGGCGCTCCCCCACGCTAGTGCTGCAGAAGTGGCTCAGTTTTTTATGACATCCATCGTCTTGCGTCACGGTGCGCCATCAGTCGTCATCACGGACCGTGGAACCGCCTTTACGGCGGCATTAATGCAATCTCTCTTCGAACTCACCCACACCAGTCACCGGAAGACAACAGCCTATCATCCCCAAACAAACGGCTTGACTGAACGCCTCAACCGGACGCTTGCAGATATGCTTGCTATGTATGTCGACGTTGAGCATCGTACGTGGGACGCAGTTCTTCCTTATGCAACCTTCGCCTACAATACGGCAGAACAGGAGACTACCCGTCTTACACCTTTCCAGCTGGTCTACGGACGGTGTGTCACTACCATGCTGGATGCTATGCTACCCGCTGCTCACAACGACGGAGACATCGGCCCCTACGCTGACGTTGACACATTCGTCCAGCGGGCTGAAGAAGCCCGCCAACTCGCAAGGTGCCGGATTCGACATCAACAACAACTCGACGCTGGTCGCTACAACCTCTGACACCGATGCGTTCGGTACGAGCCCGGCGACTCTGTATGGGTATGGACACCTGTGCGCCGCCGCGGACTCTCCGAAAAGCTCCTCCGACGCTACTTCGGTCCGTACGAGGTGGTTCGTCGTATAAGTGATGTCACATACGAAGTTGTTCCGCGGGACACGACCTCCTTACCACGTCGGCGCCATCCGACCGAGACTGTCCACGTGGTGCGCATGAAGCCCTACCATGACAGGCTGCAACCCGCCCCTTTACCAGCTTAACAGCTCTCTGTATTCTCTGCCGTCCGCCGTCTATACCGAACATTACCTTTGCTGTCCGTGTTCGTTTCCGGCGTCGGGCCGCCGCCTTGATGGAGGGGGTAATGGCGCGTGCTCATGGGAGCGCGCCGACGATGAAGACGAAGTGTGCGTGTGCCGGTGGACAAAGACGAAGTGTGTGTGTGGTTCGGACAGCCATCTTGTGAGTTCTTTGCTGTGCGCTGAACTTCGCTGAAACTGTGATCTGTGCCGGTCCTGTCTTCGTTACAATATGTTCGTCTTTCACGCAAACCATATATGTTCGTAATTCTCTAAAGCCTAGTTGTTTGTGATGTACAGGGGGGAACTAAGGTATCACATTTCTCGTTTCGCAGTTCATGTTCAACCTCAGAGCCACTGGCGCGAGTCCTTCGGGGGCACTCCTGCCCAAGTCCTGCGCCAGGTAGTATGCTTGTTATCGACGCTGTTACGTACTGCACTGTCTTAAGAGTCATGACAGGGCTTTGAAATTCTAGTATTTTCGGAAAGCACACGTTCTAAAATATTCCTCGTTTAATACATAGATTACAAAGATTCAGTTCTTTTCTCTTCTTTTTTATCTTGAAAAGTTGTCCACTGCAGTTCGGGGTTTCAGTGACAAACTCTTCCTGTTTGGTTGAAACAGGTTCCTGAAGCCATGTTGAGCTCAGCGGCACCGATCAACATCACCATAACTGGTGGTAATTTCATCCTCACTGTCAATGACCCGAACGCCCCTGTGGATTGGCTGCGATATCTGCCACGTGGTCATGGAGGTTCAGCTACCGTGCACAGAGGTGCGTGCAGCCCACTGCAAACTGAGCTATAACTGCCGATAAACCCTGCCAAGTAGCTTCAGTTTATTATGAATGCACTCAGGACAATAGAGCAACGCCGCAACGTGTACTTCTGCATTGTGTGTGATCCACGAAATTAATAGCTCTTCTCTCTTTCAGCATACGGGAAACAGAAAACACCGTTCAACTCGCAGGTTCGTGGAAAGAGGCGCTGAAGCTCACCTGCGTAGAGAATTTGACACAAACGTCGTGGCAACCATTACTTCCAACACTCGACTGTTTGAATCTCTTATGTCATAAATAAGTGAGCTGTGATGTCGTTACTCAGTGTGTGTTGTTCTGATAGAGAAATATTTTTAGTATCCCTAAATGCCTGATGACCTGACGTGGACGGAGTTATTATTGAATGAAATAAAAACGCCCTGGGCACACTACGAGTCTCTGTGTTGATCACAGATTCGCACTTGTTATGGTGACAACTGGACGTCGGAGGGCTGTTCAGCACACTTGGCATCGACACTGCCGCAGCGTAGGCATATAACTGCTTAGAGGTCAAAAACAAGTTGGGCATTCTATACTTCCTCTCGCTGAAGCATTTTCTTTGCGCACTTCGAACTCGTTGCTTAAAGTTGTCAGGAAGAGCAGCGATTATCATTGAATTGATAATAATAGGTCATGAGTGCAAGCACCTAACAGGATGCAAGCTCTCGATTATTCTTGATGATTGTGAGAACAAAAAAAGTGAAATGCTTATCATGAAATAAAAGGCGCGATAACTGTCTCCCTTTTCGGTGTACAGCCCAACCGCACCGTGAGGGAAGGAAGGAAGGTGGAAGAGAAAGAAGAGGTGCCGCAGTGGAAATCCGTAAAAAATTTCGACCTCCTGGGGATCTGCAACGTGTACTGACATCGCACAGCGCACGAGCGCGTTTCGCGAGGAGGAGGAGGATTAACTTTATTTATTAATAAAGATAAAAACCTTCCCGGGAGGGCTGCTCACTCCAAGAGCCCTCTGGCCTTCCCGTGCAGCCAAGCTCGGCCAATCAGCTTGCGCTATGAGAAGCATTTGAGAAGGGGTGGACAAGCAGGTCAGCCACGAAAGCCAGCACATGTGTTCAATTGCGGAGCCTGAAGAGGAAGCATGAATAATGAAACATTTTTCGAGGTATCGCAAAGCAAGGGCTGTAATTCGCTTAAAAGGTCCTTGAACACACCTTGGTTCCAAAGTTTTTTTTTATGCTCCAGTGGCATGAGGCACCATCCATGGAATGCACTCCCACACAAATTTCCTGCAGAGACTAATAACAAAGCTAAAGCAGCTGAAACAAGAAGCCTCGCCATGATTTTCTCTCAACCATGCTCTCTCGAAAGGAATTTTTCTCTAATGCAGGATAACTAGTTTCGAAAGTCAAGTTTTTCCTTCCCGCTAACTACTGAGAGAGACTCCAAGCTACACCCGGACTCCAGGAGTTATGCCCTACCTGAGCTGTGCTTGTCCAGGGCATGTAATGCGAAGGCAAGATAACCGCTGGTCCTTAAGGGTAACGGAGTGGATTACAATAGAAGGCAAACGTAGCAGGGGGCGGCAGAAAATTAGGTGGGCGGATGAGATTAAGAAGTTTGCTGGTATACAGTGGCCGCAGGTGACAAAGGACAGGGTTAATTGGAGAGACATGGGAGAGGCCTTTGCCTGGCAGTGGGAGTAGTCAGGCTGATGATGATGAACCCATCTTAAAAATTGAAGTTGGAAAGCGAACGAGGTAAGCTTTTTATTCTACTCGAAGAGACGAGCTCGAATCTGAATATTGTATTGTCATATCGTAATTAATGCGCTAATTAATAATTTCTAAAGTTATGCCTAACGATAAATAATTATTACCATAGGGGGTCTAATGAGGAGTTTATATTGTTAAAACTACGGAGATTCGAAATATGCGACTTGTTTTCCTATATATTTATCCGTTCGCGAGTAATTAATGTTTTCAGAAGTCACTTAAGGTTTTTTCGCTTTCCGAGCGGCTCGACACTCTTTTCGAAAGAGATTTTTCGTTTCTGGGAGTGTCGAAACAACCTTACCTGCAGGCAAGCGGTCGCCCCGTGTCTATAGGTAGGTTTTTCTTGACAGTGTACTACGATGCGCTTTTAAAGCTTCTCAATACCCCTAATTATAGGCCGATATAAATGATCGAGGTGTCTATCAATATCTATGTTTTTCGAGAGCATTACGAATATGTAATTGTGTCTTCGTTGAAGTCATTAGGTAATAAATTATAATTAATAATAAGTAACCCTAACCGACCCAAAAAAATTAGTTGGAAAGCGAGCGAAGTACGCATCTTATTCTACTCGAAGAGACGAACTCGAATTTGAATTTTGTATTGTCCTATCTTAAGTAGTGCATTAATTATTATTTTTAAACTTAGGCCTATCGATAATTATGATATCATAGGGGGTCTAATGAGGAGTTTAAAAACTACGGGTATATCGAAAAACTCAGTTTCGTCAGCTGGACGAAAACTGCGTCCAGGCTGCGCAGATTATGCGTTTTCGTACGCTCTACAGCCGCCACGATGGCCCACTGCGCTATACTACGCGCCCGGAGCCAAGTGTGCTCTATAACTTTGAGGCTACCAGTCCTCAGGATGAAAAATCTGTAACTGGGCTTCGGAGAAAGGGCGGAAACGTGCCAAGCACCTTTCGGTCACATAAAAATGAACTGACTTTCCAGAGAAGCTCAGAAACAATGCAAAGCAGGTGTAGTTCAATCACTGTTAATTTATTGATGCCACAAATATTTTCTACAGGTACGGTGTTGCAGAGAGCAGTTGTCCTGGCAACTGTGGGCAGTGGAATATCCGGGCGACTTTTCTCCCATCTTCCCGTGAAGGTGTCTTGTCAGGGGTGTTTTCCCGAAAACTGAAATGATAACGAAGGAACGCTGTTGCTTGCACAGAACTGAGAAAGTGGTTAAACTGTGCACTATATAATCAGCACTGCTGTGGCAGACCCAAGTCACTTCGAAGGTTTCGCTGACTATTGAAGCTTATGCTTGCTAAGGCTGCGCCCACCTTGGTGTGGGGTGCGTAGTTTCGTCGGTGATGCTCGTCGCCCTCAGCCTGGTCAACCGCAGTATCTGGCTGCCCATCCGCAGGGATGCTCGGAGGGTTCACATTGTAGACAAAATTGCCATTGTTTATGTTGATGGTGATCGGCGCCGCTTCATTGAACATGGTTTGAAGAACCTGTTTTGGAAAAAAAGAGCGAATTTGTGGTTGGTGATGAAGCGCGAAAATGTCGAGGACAACCGAGAACACACTGAAGCACAGCGAAGATAGAACTGTTTTAGTCTCTCAATACCATCTCACATACTTTGGGACATATACTTCCTCCTGACGCAGTTATGCTATGTTGCTAATGCTGCTCATGTTTCCATGCAATGTGACCAGGCCTTAGGAGAGCGAAGCAGGCAGTGGCATTCATCACATCGAATATGCTAAGTGACTGGTCACATAACCACAGGAGCTCCCACAGGACTCGGGCCAGTGGCTCTGAGGCTGAACGAGGAGCGGTGCTGTCACATTCCAAAATCACTTCGCTGGTTTCGCTGGCTATTAAAAATTATCTTCGCTAAGACTGCACCCACCTGGGCGTAGGGTCTGAAACTTGTTCGGTGATGCTCTTGGCAGGAGTTACGGTCGCCTTCCGCCAGGCCGACCGTCTGGTCTAGCGGCCGATACACAGGGATGTTCGGAGTGTTCACATTGTAGACAAAATTGCCATCATTTATGTTGATGGTGATCGGCGCAGCGCCACTGCGCATGGTTTCAAGAACCTGTTTTGGACAAAAGAGTAAATATTTGCTTGGTGGTGAGATCCTGCGATGCTAGACGCCCAGGATAATTGGGAGCGCACTGAATCATCGAAAATAAAAGAAAAAGAACTCTTGAGTTTCTCAATATCAGGTCCCATATTTTGGAATATATACTTTTTGAGAACGGAGCTGCTCATATTCTCATGCCCTGGCTAGGCCGTTAGAGAGTGCAATAGGTAGCGATATTGATAACACAAAATATACTATACCTGATCGATCAGATGGCCAGAAGAGCTCCCACAGGACTCATGCCGTTGGCTTTGAGGTTGAAAGTCAACTGCAGAACAACAAATGCGTTACCTTATAGCCCAGACATCAAGTTTAAAAAGAAGGATTTATCCTGTCGAAACACGGTCTGAGTACCATATTTTGAACGAGTTGAAAGGTGCGACATCTGTACAGTAAAGAGACGGAGGTATGATTACTGCGGAATTTGTAACTTCAACTACTTACAGAGCATGCTTACAGAGCAACTACACGACGGACCCCGCGCCCCTGCAAAGGACACTACGGTGCAGCAGACATTGCCAATGCGAGCTCATCCATCCATTAAGCTAACGCCGCGACGAAAGTGCTTTGAGAAACGGCGGGACCCAAGCACGACAGCTCGAAACTAGAAGCGTTCTCTAACCTTCGAGCCAATGCCGCCACGAAAGCACAGTGGGATGCGGCACGATCCAACCGGCAGGACACCTCGGAGCGAGAAACGTTCTACAAACTTCAAGCGAACGCCGCGACGAAAGCGTAGTGGGATGCGCCATGATCCAACCAGCAGGACACCTCGGAGCGAGAGACGTTCTACAACCTTCGAGCTAACGCCGCGACGAAAGCGTAGTGGGATGCGCCATGATCCAACCAGCCGGACACCTCGGAGCGAGAGACGTTCTACAACCTTCGAGCTAACGCCGTGACGAAAGCGTAGTGGGATGCGGCACGATCCAACCAGCCGGACACCTCAGAGCGAGAAACGTTCCCCAACCTTCGAGCTAACGCCGCGACGAAAGCGTAGTGGGATGCGCCATGATCCAACCAGCAGGACACCTCGGACCGAGAAACGTTCCACAAACTTCAAGCGAACGCCGCGACGAAAGCGTAGTGGGATGCGGCACGATCCAACCAGCCGGACACCTCGGAGCGAGAGACGTTCTACAAACTTCAAGCGAACGCCGCGACGAAAGCGTAGTGGGATGCGGCACGATCCAACCAGCCGGACACCTCGGAGCGAGAAACGTTCTACAAACTTCAAGCGAACGCCGCGACGAAAGCGAAGTGGGATGCGGCACGATCCAACCAATCGGACACCTCGGAGCGAGAGACGTTCTACAATCTTCGAGCTAACGCCGCGACGAAAGCGTAGTGGGATGCGGCACGATCCAACCAGCCGGACACCTCGGAGCGAGAGACGTTCCCCAACCTTCGAGCTAACGCCGCGACGAAAGCGTAGTGGGATGCGCCATGATCCAACCAGCAGTACACCTCGGAGCGAGAGACGTTCTACAACCTTCGAGCTAACGCCGCGACGAAAGCGTAGTGGGATGCGGCACGATCCAACCAGCCGGACACCTGGGTACGAGAAACGTTCCCCAACCTTCAAGCCAACGCCGCGACCAAAGCATAGTGGGATGCGCCATGATCCAACCAGCAGGACACCTGGGTGCGAGAAACGTTCCCCAACCTTCAAGCCAACGCCGCGACGAAAGCGTAGTGGGATGCGCCATGGTCCAACTAGCAGGACACCTGGGTGCGAGAAACGTTCCCCAACCTTCAAGCCAACGCCGCGACCAAAGCATAGTGGGATGAGCCACTATCCAACCAGCAGGACCTATTGGAGTAAGAAACGTTATGTAACCTTCGAGGCAACGCCGCGACGAAAGCGTCGTGGGATGAGCCACGATCCAGCAGGCAGGACACCTCGGAGCGAGAAACGTTCCAACAGAGTCAAGCATCGTGACACCTAAGGTCCATATCGGCTCCCCAGATGGAAGCGACGACGCATCCGTACAACAAGCAGCAAGGTACATTCTGGCGCCCTGAACCAAGGAACTTAACGAACGAGACAAACACTGCACTCCGCACAAGTCGCTTAGTCGGTGTTCTTAGCCAACAACGAAATCGCACCACAGGCGGCTGAGCAGGTACTTGAGGGTTCCTGTTCGCACGGCAACTGCCACCGTTACACACGTTTCCGCTAACACGATAAAACAGTACAAAGTAGGCACACAAGCGGCGCGTTGTTCGTAATGAAATGTTTTGTGGTAACATACTGCTTGACTCAACTACAGCGCGCCACTCTGAACCCCCAAAGCCACTAGCAGTTTAGGTTGGCATGCGGGGCAGGAGAAATGCAAGGTGCCGTCGGATGTGCTCGTCGCGAGTCGGATTCGGCGTTTGTGGCCGAGGCAATGGGTGCATCGTGAGGAATCAGAAGGCGGCATCTTACCAGGCGTGATCGTTTCGAGTTGCACGTTCCAACGCCCATACTGTTGCGTCGAAGTCGCGCTGTCTTGAGCCATGTCGGGGGCGGGGAATTGATTTTCAGGAGTTGAAAATCCGCACCCTGAAGTGCTATGGTACAATACAGCTGGCGCCCTTTATTGCCCCTCCAAGCGGTTGGATCACCTACGTCACTAGCCTTATCACCCTTGTGAACTGAAGGACGTTGCCGTACAGGGGCCTGATTGGTAGGACCAACAGCATGTGATGCGTATTACGTAACGACCTTCATTGTTATTGTGTTATTATTTCCAAGGTTTTTCCTGTATTTTCTTACTTTTTGTGTGTCTGCGTGTAGTGCTCCGCCCTACGCCTGAACTAGCTGCAGTGCCAGGCCTTCCGCACCAGCGCCTCTCAATGGGGTCGTTCGCACAATGGGGTCGTTTGCCAGATCGTTCGCACAAGATCGCCCTTATCCAGTGCAACGGTAGGGAGGCATTCGTTCTGCGGCACCAGAACGTTGCCACTGCTGGGGAAATGCTGCTTCGCGTTCGCGTGGGGAGACACTGCGTAGCCAGCGAAGCGGGTGGCATGGCCGACGCGCGTGGAATCCTCGTCGAAGTCGAGAGAATGGTTCAAAGACTTTTCATATGCTCACAGAGGCTGTAAGCGAAGGTTCCATATATGACCATTCAACACCACATTCGCACACTCACACATATTCACCACATTCACTCCACAGCGGTCGTGGGCATGTTGCTGTGATGTCTTAAATGCCTTCGGAATGGAAATGCCTGAAATTATTTCCACGATTAATCCTAGTCCCAAAAGAAGGCCGCTTCCCCGTTTGGAGCTCAGACGAATGTATCTATTGAAGAGTGTGTCTGATGTGGCTTCTGTGCGTAGTTCTACACATACACACCGAATCAGTCACACCATCTATTGTTTCCCGCTGGGAACACAGCAGTGTTAATTGAAACAGCGGAAAAGGGATATGGCGACTACATGGAATCCTCTGGTGGCCGAGCTCAGGAGGCTGGTACGGGGAAGCTCCTCGGGAGAGCCGCGCTGGCGCTGACGCGGTCTACTTTCTGAGTCCGCGGAACGAAAGCCTTGTTTGCGTTCCACTGGGCGACAGCGAACTAGTGCGAACCACCAAGCCGCCACACGGCGAGGGAGGCGTATCGTCACTACCAGTCATGAACTATCGGGCGTCCAGCTGAAGCCTTGCTGTACGGCGCGGAGGGCTTTGCAGAGTCGCGTTGCTGCCTGTCCTCCTCAGTAGGGCAAGTGGCGGTTGAACACAGTGCATGGGGTGCTTACAGCCACAGCCTGCGTTTCTCACGTCGGTACCGTTGCCTACCCGACGGCGACCGCCAGCGGTCGCCTGTATCGTGGCATGATGATGACGTGCGCCGGTCATAGCGACCTCTCCGCTGTACAACGGAGCTTGTGCGCCCCGCGCAGTGGCAGCGTTCTGGGGCTGCGGGACGAATGCCCCGCTAACGTCGCACCGGACAAGAGCGAACTGGTGCGAGCAGCTATAGCTGCTACGCGGAGAGAGGCGCATCATTACCGACGGTCGTAGTTTGTCAACCAAGTATTGTTCAAGCCCGGCTTTGGTGAGCGCAGTGCGGCCGCCGGCGTTTCTCACGTCAGCGCCGTCGTCCTCCCTGCTTTAGCCTGCAGCGGTTTCCTCTTTTGTGGCATCCTTCCTTCGCTCGGAGGCCAAGGTGCCCGCTTCAATGCATTCCCGACTTTCTGCATCATCACTCTCGGTACTCCTTTGTCGGGCGAGTCTTGTTCAAGCCTTGGAGCGGGTTGCGCAGGGCTACAGTCGGTGTTTCTATCACTGGTACCTTCCTTGCCACGGCTGCGACTTGCAGCGGTCCCCTTTATCTCGGCATCCTTACTAAGAGCGCCGACTACAGCTCCCACTTGACTGCATCACCAAGATTCAGCCCCCAAAGCAGCATTGACGCTCTGGGCCGGCGGAACCTACTACTCGCTGCCGCTGCACCAGACGAGGGCGAACGTGTGCGAGCGACCTACGGGAAGGGCGGCGAATGGTAACTGCCGCTCCTACCTAGTCTTCAGGGCGCCTCGTTCAAGCCTCGCCGTGCAGTGCTCAGACCTGCAGCCAGTGTTTCTCGCGTGGGGCCCGTCCTTCGGCAGGCAGCGGTCTGCTCTTAGCATTTTTCCTACGCGCCCGCACCACGGCGCTCCCTTGACTGCATTATCGAGCTTACCACGCGGCGGAGACAACCAGCGCACCCGGAACGAAAGCCTTGTTTACGTTCCTGCGGATGAAAGTGGTTGCACCGGCGAACGCGCTGATGCACTGCGTTTGCAGCGGCGAAAGAACTTACGCCATAGTGCCCGGCTAGCGGTTTCGTGCACTCGGTCGTTATTGCCGCTTCATACCACGACGGCTAACAGGTACCAGACAAAACTCGGAAGCGAGCCTGGGTCATGAGAACACATCTGGCCACTAATTTGTTGCCCTGACGGCAGATGATCTTGTGAGAGAGAGAGCCTTGATTCAGCTCACCAAGTCAGTCAGGCAGCTATGTAGACAGCTAGTAAAACGTAGGTAGATTGTAGTGTGAGGCCAAGAAGAGAGAATTTTCGTTCGAGTTTAACAAAACGGGCCGAACTGTCACCTAGCCGACATTACCCCTGTAGAAGCCTCGCCGCAGAGACTAGCGCTGACTGGGGACTCAGGTACGGACTGTGTTCCTCCCCTTTATCTACGCACACTGCATTCGTTGGTGTTTCTTCCTGTTAACTGAGGTCGCCGTGCTGCCACAGGAGCCCCGTCGTAACTCGGAGTTATTTGATGTCTTCATGAGGCTGACTGAACTGGAGCAACCACCGCTGTGGGAGGCCGCTGGATGCAGTGAAGAGTACTTTTGCTGCTGCTGCAACCGTATCCCGAGCGGTCGATCGCCGGCCTGCGCACTGATCGCAGCTGAGGACCGGTGATTTCTGGCGCCACGAGGCAACGACGCCCACAGCTGCAGACGAGAAGCCACTGCAGGTTGATTTCTATTCCTCTATGCTGAGCGGCTGCGTAGTCGAGAAAAGGCTAGCGTATGGTGGCGCAGCTTCAGTGATGTTACTCCCGCCCTTTCTGATCGGAGTACTTGCAGAGCGAATTCCCGTTAATTCGAACCAAGGTTAGCTTATCTCCCCCCCTCCCCCCTTTGTTTAAATGTCACCTCTTCCTGCAAAATGCAAAGAAAGGGAAGCCTGCCTCCTTTCTGGTATTGGGTATATAAGCACTATGCTCCTCATTCGTCTCACTGCTTGCATTGCACTGCCTCAAGGTACGACCTCGAAGCCGAGCTCCCATCGACATGGCTACAAACAGCCGGACTTCGAAGCGACTCCATGGCTCTCGGGGCACCGAAGACGGAACGTTCAGTTCTGGTAAGCTCCCTTGGTTTGGGTGCACTGTTTGCAATTTCATCTGCAGCGACTTGGAGAAGCGGATCCGTGTTCAATAGAATACGAATGCAAGATTCTTTCTTGCTTGTGTCAGTTTTGCGTGGTATTACGATGTGTGCAAAGACCCTCTGTGACTCCTGTTGTGATATCCCCACGTGGAGTTGCTCCCTGACAGTTGCCTGCATACTTTCTGTTCGCGCCCCTTTTTTTGCTATGCAGGCAGGTAACTTGTGCTTGCCGCGGTCGACGCTTCTATAGTCCAGAAAATTAACTGTGTGGGACGAATACTTCTTAGTCGCGGATAAATAAGCCGCACTGCATGTCTCCTTTTTGCCATCACCGACCACCGCGTGCTGAGTTCACAATGATTTCCTCCGATTACGAACACTTGGAAGTCACAGGATTGCGCACCGTGAGGGAAGTTGTACTTCTTGCATGCAATGCGCGAAGTCGACTTTCTGAGGCTTAGGATGGTTCAGAAGAACTATGCCTGCTGGTCTGGTTTGCAAAGCGTGGACATCTTCTGCATCTACTTGGTCACTGCCGTGCTGCGCAGTGGCTATGATATGAATCTTCTCAAGCCAATCATATTTACCAGTATACAGTTTAAAACTTATTTATTCACTGGTTATAAGGTACCTTCTTTTCTCAACGCTGTCTGCGTGGCTATGCCCCTTCCAGATCGCAGAAACAGTGCCTCCAGTCATGGTGCGGTTGAAACCTCTCCTCGGCTTGACAGGCAGCAGAAGATTCCTACAGACTACAGTAGTGGATGGGGTAGGTCGCCCTTGCACCTATCTGTCTACTGTGACTACAGGACAGATCTGATATGTCTAGAAAGTAACTTGGCACTTGTGTTCCATGCATCTCCACACAGGAGCCGGTTTAATGATGTAGGCACTTCTCATTGTTTGCAGTTGATTTCCCGCTTGACTGCTCTCCGGCAAAGTCCTCCGGATTGCACTCCGTCCCTCAAAAGATCACAGAGGTAAACTGCGTTTCTGAATTGTGTGCTTGATGCGGGAGCAGGAGAGGGGAAGACGTGAACTGTGTGGGGAGAATTGTTTTCTTTTCCTGGTGTTCTAGATTTATTAATCTGCTCAGGAGAAAAAGCGGTCAGCTGTAATTTGAAGCGTTAATTTTAGTCACCTCTACCGCTCCCGCTGTTGTGGGCAATCGAGTGACGAGAAATATGGGATGTCTTTACGTATAGGAGTCATAATTATAAATACAGCCTTGTTACTGTTGTGTTAGACATATAAAGTTCAACCTCTTTCGTTCTATGAGACGACCGCGCCTAGATAGCATGGGCTGAGGCAGACAACAACACTTTATTAAAAAAGTGACATATTAACGCCTTGGTTTTCTTCCTCCACAGCAGGTGGTTGAAGCCGTTCCCGCTGCAGTTCAACCAGTCACCATAAATATCACTAATGGAAATTTTGTCTACAACGTCAGTTCTCCTGGATTTCAACTCCACCATCTGAACGATATCTTGCGTAAACCTCAAATGTGACACCCCCGAAGCCCCACCAGTGACTGCTAGGTAACTTCGTGCCCGGTGCAAAGGCATTCTTTTTTTCCGGATCCTTAAATCTCCTCCTCCAGCGTCTGAGAGTGCTTATGAGCGGCAGCTGCTTTGCGACTTGAATGTAGATGTCTTCTTTGTTCTCTTTAGAGCGTGATCGACTTGTCTTCAAGCTGCAAGTTTAACCCCATTTTCGTCCGTAGTTACCGTCTGATACAGCTGAAATACGTCATATTGCTAAATTTATATAAGGAAACGTTTCCTCTGCATACGTATCAACACGGTTAACCACATTTATTGGCTGAGCTGCAGTGCTCCGAACATATTGATCCAATATTGGATGCTGGAACATTAACAGAAAGCGGGTAACTATCTGCGAACATAGAACTAATAAGCCGCAGTAATTGACGTAATTTTTTTTGCGCATTTCTGGATAATCCATGCCTTTCCATTGGGTCCTTTTCAGTGCACGGAATATTCGACGTCTTCTCGCTGAGCAAAGAAGCGGCGTTCCTGAAGCCCGAAGCAGTGTCCGTGGTTACCACGCCATTTACCTGTGCTCAAGCAAAGTCATCATGATCAGTTGGTCACAATGCAGCCGGCAAAACTACTCGCAGGAAAATAAAACGATTTGGAATAACACTTCTGGCATTTAAATATTTGTTCAACTTCGATTTATTGTCTCTGTTCTCTTGCATTAGCGAGAGTACGGTTGTATGCTCACGCACCCCTACTCATATCCCCTCAGAGTGACTAAGGCGTACAGTAGCAAGACCTCACTGTATGTTCTCACGAGTGGGGCTGGAATTCAAGGGTGTTGTGTGTCTCCATCGAACCATTGTATAGCACGGTCCTCTATGCCGGTGGCGCTGAAATCCTCACTGACGACTGGGCTACCCTTGCGGCCCTCCGTACCGTTTCGAGCCACATTTCGCTGGATTTACGGACCATAGCTTGGTCAACATCCATCGGGCACACCACGCAGCTGTGCCATTGACAACGGCCGGAGTGGCAGCTGCGTCTTCTGTAGCTGTGAGGAAGAAGCTACGAGTGGCATTCGTCTGTGCCTGTGTTGCTGTCACCTACTCACGACTTAAGACTAAGCACCGGAAGCATAAGGAGTGCACTCGTAGGTTGCCTTCATTAGACGCAGAACCCAGTCCACTACATAGACTCCTCGATACGGATCAGTCATTCATGATGCGAACGATATCCGAAGAGACAGGCTCACAGCGCCGTATACACCCGCGCACGGCGAACCAAAACAAGGCTGCTCGTTATTTCTACGTCCTTGATTGGCGAGGCGCTATGCAGAGCACAGCGAACCTATCTGCGAAATGCAGCCTGCACAGCCAGTGATGTTTACCCGCCGCAGTGGCTCAGTGCTTAGGGCGCTTGGCTACTGAGCCGGAGTAGCCGGGCTCGAACTCGACCGGAGCGGCAACGTTTCAATGGAGGCAAAACAGAAACGGCGCCCGTGTGCTGTGCGATGTCAGTGCACGTTAAAGATCCCCAGGTGGTCGAAATTATTCCGGAGGCCTTCACTACGGCAACTCTTCCTTCCTTTCTTCTCTCAGTTCCTCCTCCCTCCCTTTCCCTACAGTCTGGTTCAGGTGTCCACCGAGATATGTGAGACAGTTACTGCGCCATTTCCTTCCCCCCCCCCCCCCTAAAAAACAATTTACCAATTTACAGCCAAGGATGCCCGCCCTCTACAGGCGGATCACATCCACATCAAGACTGGCTGTAATAATACATTTAAAAAAGTCGGTTTGTCATCAGTGCTGTGGAGTTGTGAGCCCATTGGGACGTACTGCCATTTCACAGCGCAGTGTGATCTGTGCATTTTGCTGTCTGACCGGTGGGCCAAGTCGCGGCGAGTTTGAAGGAGGTTGGTCACCTCTATCTGTGTTGAAGATCATGTTCAAGTTCCTTTATTGTTTGTAGTTTGAATTCATCGATAAAGCTTCACCGGCTGGCAGTGAAGCTGGGTTAAACTGAAAAACAACTGCACTTCACTATGCACACCTGGTTTGCACATTCGACTGCACAGAACTCCTGGAAAGAGACTGCTTCGCTTGCTGAGCAGGCGCCTCCTGGAGAGGATGGCGTTTCGCTGAGTTTAACTCAGCTAGACATACGTACAGTCGCGATGAAAAAGATTAGCACTGTGACGTGCCACCACAGCGGCAGATAGCGACGCTTCAGCGTTGCGGTTGCGAACATGCCCATAGCAAAAGGGCTGCTGCATCAGCCGCACGGTGCGATTTTCGTCGCTCCGGTGACGTCATTGGCTAATATTTTTTTCTTTACGGCTACATGCCACAATTATGGCTATCATTTTTCAGCTTAACAAAACGCAAAGAGCCTGCGCCGGTCGTGCCACCGCTAACATTGAGGGGAGAGGCTAGCACTACCGCTCCGAAATGGCGAGCACCTTGGCATTTGTTACCATTTGTTAGACTTGCATTTGTTAGATTTCGGAAGCCGAGCGCACTGCTGGGTGGATGCTTCGCATGTATGAATGTAGCCCGCTCGGTTCATGTCCAGCACAGCCTGCCAGAGGGACCATCAGCCTCCAGAGCTCTCGTTGCTTTGAGAACTCGGCAGGGTAGTACAGTTCCAAAAGCCAGAGCTGGAACTTTCTATACACCACAGCTACAATGTTACTAGGCGGACTGATGGCAAAGGGGAACCTGGAAATCATAACCTCTCTACGCGGACCGATATTTGAAATCCAGAGTGCGTACGGATGAGATAAATCCCGCGCAATGCGGCATGAATGGCGAAGCGGTGATGAGAGAACCCTGACTACGGGATGCGCGCCGCGGCACCGCCCAGTCGCACATTGGCGATAGGCCATGTGCCAGAGCGGAATCAACAAGCCCACTGACGGACGAAAGACATACGTTCGACTTCTCGTCAGTCTGCCGCGGCGCTTTATTAAACAGGCAACCCGCATCATTGGAATCTGCGCAGACGCGGTTGAATATTTGGTGGCGCTATTTTTTACATGCCACACTTTGCGCGCACAGTACCTCTTGTAGGACATTTATGTGT